>NC_133352.1:9302524-9635857 GCF_030506205.2 Paramisgurnus dabryanus
AAAGGTCTCATCGAGGAAAAACACGCTGTATATTTGTATTCATTGCATTTTTTAAGTATAAAAGTTAAATAACAAATTTTATTATAAAAATATTAATGATTAATCGATAGTCGATCGTTAATTCTCCCGACGATCGACAAAGAAAACTTAATCGAATGCCCATCCCTAATACAAACACAAAACCATGATCTATTCTAAGTGTACTGCTACCTATCCCCCAGAGTGTACAGTAAGACACCATCAGTAATTACGAGGACGTTCAAACACAAAACCATGGTACATTCTGAATGTAGTTAGAGAAACTCTGAACTGCTGCCAATCCCCCACGGTGAAAAGTAAAACACAATCAGTAATTATGAGGACGTATGAGCACAAAACCCTGGTCCATTCTAAATGTAGTTAGAGAAACACTGAACTGCTGAACATCCCCCGGAGTGTACAGTAAGACACCATTAGTAATTACGAGGACGTACAAACACAAAACCCTGGTCCATTCTGAGTGTAGTTAGAGAAACACTGAACTGCTGAACATCCCCCAGAGTGTACAGTAAGACACCATGAGTAATTACGAGGACGTACAAACACAAAACCATGGTCTATTCTGAGTGTAGTTAGAGAAACACTGAACTGCTGCCCATCCCCCAGAGTGTACAGTAAGACATAATCAGTAATTACATGGACATACAAACACAAAACCATGATCTATTCTAAGTGTACTGCTACCTATCCCCCAGAGTGTACAGTAAGACACCATCAGTAATTACGAGGACGTACAAACACAAAACCATGGTACATTCTGAATGTAGTTAGAGAAACTCTGAACTGCTGCCAATCCCCCACGGTGAAAAGTAAAACACAATCAGTAATTATGAGGACGTATGAGCACAAAACCCTGGTCCATTCTGAATGTAGTTAGAGAAACACTGAACTCAACACTGAACTTTAGCCTGCCAGTGTTAAGTCAGCACTGCAGTCACAATATAGTGAGTGTTCCACTAGCAGACACAGTGTGGTGACACTGTTCAACTAGCAGACACAGTGCGGTGACAGTGTTCAACTAGCAGACACAGTGCGGTGACAGTGTTCAACTAGCAGACACAGTGCGGTGACAGTGTTCAACTAGCAGATACAGTGCGGTGACAGTGTTCAACTAGCAGACACAGTGCGGTGACAGTGTTCAACTAGCAGACACAGTATGGTGACAGTGTTTAACTAAAAGACACAGTATGGTGTCAGTGTTTAAGTAGTAGTCACAGTTAGTTACAGTGCTTTCCTAGTAGTCACAGTGCGGGACAGTGTTTACCTAGCAGACACAGTAGAGTGACAGTGTTTAACTAGAAGTCAAAGTATGGTGACAGTGTTTAACTAGAAGTCATAGTTAATGACAGTGTTTTATTAGCAGTCACAGTGCGGTGACAGTGTTTAACTAGCAGACATATTGCAGTCAAAGTGTTTTATTAGCAGTCACAGACTAGCGTGGTGACAGTGTTAAACTAGCAGACACAGTATGGTGACAGTGTTTAACTACAAGTCAAAGTATAGTGACAGTGTTTAACTAGAAGTCATAGTTAATGACAGTGTTTTATTAGCAGTCACAGTGCGGTGACAGTGTTAAACTAGCAGACATATTGCAGTCAAAGTGTTTTACTAACAGTCACAGTTAGTGACAGTATTTAATTAGCAGTCACAGTGTGGTGACAGTGTTTTACTAGCAGACATATTGCAGTCAAAGTGTTTTACTAGCAGTCACAGTTAGTGACAGTGTTTAATTAGCAGTCACAGTATGGTGACAGTGTTTAACTAGAAGTCACAGTTAGTGACAGTGTTTTATTAGCAGTCACAGTGTGGTGACAGTGTTTAAATAGCAGACACAGTATGGTGACAGTGTTTAACTAGCAGGCACAGTATGGTGACAGTGTTTAACTAGTAGTCACACTTAATGACAGTGTTTTATTAGCAGTCACAGTGCGGTGACAGTGATAAACTAGAAGACATATTGCAGTCAAAGTGTTTTACTAGCAGTCACAGTTAGTGACAGTATTTAATTAGCAGTCACAGTGTGGTGACAGTGTATAACTAGCAGACATATTGCAGTCAAAGTGTTTTACTAGCAGTCACAGTTAGTGACAGTGTTTAATGAGCAGTCACAGTGCAGTGACAGTGTTCAACCAGAAGACCCAGTGTGGTAACAGTGTTCAAATAGCAGACACAGTATGGTGACAGTGTTTAACTATCAGACACAGTACGGTGATGGTGTTCAACTATCAGACACAGTAAGGTGACAGTGTTTAACTAGAAGTCATAGTTAGTCACAGTGTTTTACTATCAGTCACAATGCGGTGAGATTGTTTAACTAGCAGACATATTGCAGTTAAAGTGTTTTACTAGCAGTCACAGTAAGTGACAGTGTTTAAAAGCAGTCACAGTGTGGTGACAGTGTTTAACTAGCAGACATATTGCAGTCAAAGTGTTTTACTCGCAGTCACAGTTAGTGACAGTGTTTAATTAGCAGACACAGTGTGGTGACAGTGTTCAACTAGCAGACACAGTGTGGTGACAGTGTTCAACTAGCAGACACAGTGCGGTGACAGTGTTCAACTAGCAGACACAGTGCGGTGACAGTGTTCAACTAGCAGACACAGTGCGGTGACAGTGTTCAACTAGCAGACACAGTGCGGTGACAGTGTTCAACTAGCAGACACAGTGCGGTGACAGTGTTCAACTAGCAGACACAGTGCGGTGACAGTGTTCAACTAGCAGACACAGTGCAGTGACAGTGTTTAACTAGCAAGACACAGTGCGGTGACAGTGTTTAACTAGCAGACACAGTGCGGTGAAAGTGTTTAATTAGCAGTCACAGTGCGGTGACAGTGTTTAACTATCAGACACAGTACAGTGACAGTGTTAAACTAGCAGACACAGTACGATGACAGTGTTTAACTAGAAGACACAGTACGGTGTCAGTGTTTAAGTAGTAGTCACAGTTAGTTACAGTGCTTTCCTAGTAGTCACAGTGCGGGACAGTGTTTACCTAGCAGACACAGTATAGTGACAGTGTTTAACTAGAAGTCAAAGTATGGTGACAGTGTTTAACTAGAAGTCATAGTTAATGACAGTGTTTTATTAGCAGTCACAGTGCGGTGACAGTGTTTAACTAGCAGACATATTGCAGTCAAAGTGTTTTATTAGCAGTCACAGACTAGCGTGGTGACAGTGTTAAACTAGCAGTCACAGTATGGTGACAGTGTTTAACTAGAAGTCATAGTTAATGATAGTGTTTTATTAGCAGTCACAGTGCGGTGACAGTGTTAAACTAGCAGACATATTGCAGTCAAAGTGTTTTACTAACAGTCACAGTTAGTGACAGTATTTAATTAGCAGTCACAGTGTGGTGACAGTGTTTTACTAGCAGACATATTGCAGTCAAAGTGTTTTACTAGCAGTCACAGTTAGTGACAGTGTTTAATTAGCAGTCACAGTATGGTGACAGTGTTTAACTAGAAGTCACAGTTAGTGACAGTGTTTTATTAGCAGACACAGTATGGTGACAGTGTTTAACTAGCAGGCACAGTATGGTGACAGTGTTTAACTAGTAGTCACAGTTAATGACAGTGTTTTATTAGCAGTCACAGTGCGGTGACAGTGATAAACTAGCAGACATATTGCAGTCAAAGTGTTTTACTAGCAGTCACAGTTAGTGACAGTATTTAATTAGCAGTCACAGTGCAGTGACACTGTTCAACTAGCAGACACAGTGTGGTAACAGTGTTCAAATAGCAGACACAGTATGGTGACAGTGTTTTACTATCAGACACAGTACAGTGATGGTGTTCAACTATCAGACACAGTAAGGTGACAGTGTTTAACTAGAAGTCAGAGTTAGTCACAGTGTTTTACTATCAGTCACAATGCGGTGAGATTGTTTAATTAGCAGCACAGTGCGAAGAGATTGTTTAATTAGCTGCACAGTGCGGTGACAGTGTTTAACAAGAAGTCACAGTTAGTGAGTTTTACTAGCAGTCAGAGTCAGTGACAGTGTTTTACTAGCAGTCAAGTGTGGTGAAAGTGTTTAAGTAGCAGTCACAGTGCGGTGAGAGTGTTTAACTAGAAGTCACAGTTAGTTACAGTGCTTTCCTAGTAGGGGTGGAACGGTACACAGAAGTCACGGTTCGGTTCGTACCTCGGTTCAGGCGTCACGGTTCGATTAAATTTCGGTACAATGGAGGGAAAAGCAAAACAAAAATGCAGAAGGCAATTTTTTTAGTACTTAAGATAATCTTAAAAACATAGGTGTCCTTATCTGTGTTATTTTGAGATGTCATGAATATGAACTGAAATGCATTTAACATACTATCTCGTATTACAAAAATCAGGGATGTGATTCTTCCGGATTAATCCGGAATTCCGGATTATCCGACCTGAAAATGTGACCTACGTGAATCATGCAGATACGTAAAAAAATAGGGGGGAGGGGGGTATCTCACAGCCGTCACCATGGTAACCCGGGACGGAACCACAATCGCCGTCCCCGCGCAACAGGGCCACACCGGGCGGCACGTTAGATGACAAAGAGATGCATTTTCCTTCCTTTCCAAGTATCAACAAGGACGTGTTTCCGACCGTTCGCAAATGGCGGATGGCGAAGTATGATTGTATTGGTCAGATCAATAAAGCTCCCTGCGAGGGGTCCTGCAGTGTACCTCAGTCGCCCTCGCGGTACAGTGGTATCGTGAAAAGAACATCTCCAGATCGGATGATCTGGGTATGTATTATTGCTTGTGTCTATCGAAAAAGGAATCACGATCTCGATTCATACCCTGCATTCAGATGCACGTGTTCACGTATTTACATTAAAACAATCCAGATGTTATGTTGTCAAACTTGCTTACACTCACACAGTGCAAAACCAAACCCTATTCATTCACCAATCAGACCCGATCGTTTCTCTCCTCTCTTCTCCTCATTTGCGACGTTTGGCTGTCACCCGCGTGACGCGAAACAAAGCGGCAAACATATTCTGCGTGATTCACGTAGGTCACATTTTCAGGTCGGAAAATCCGGAATTCCGGATTAATCCGGAAGAATCACATCCCTGAAAAATGTATACCACTTTAAGTAATCTTGTATTCATCTTACATACAAATATGAGTTCAAATGTATTACAAGTGTTACCTAAATACATTTTAAAATTACATTTTGGCCTTATTTCATATTAATGTACTAAAGAACAAAAAAAATAGGCTTGTAGGATGAATTAATAAGGTGTGTACGACTTCACGGGGCGCTGTAAGAAACGTCAAGTGGATGACGTCAGAGTACCGCAAGAGCGATTTGAAATCAGCATCCTCTGCAAGATTTCTCGCGGTACTCTGACGCTGATGGCGCTGCGTAAAGTTGAGCACACTTAAAAAAAGCAGCTGGACTCGACAGAACTGCCCTGTATTTGCCTGCGCTTTGTCCATAAATTGTATATACAGGACAATTTATCTCCTACTTCTCAGCGTAAGAAACACAAAGTGTGGCGTGTGAGCGTGTAAACTAACTGAAATGCGTGTGTCTCAAGGTGAATGCGTGAGACTTGAAAGCCCTCATTAGATGTATTTCCACTCACATACCCAACAACTGCTGAGCAACGCCCACACACAGTCCTCGTCTTTACCAACACTCTCTCGCCTGTACTACTATAACTGACTGGAAAACCGTAGTTTTGCCAAACTTGCGATCTTAAAAAGGCCGGCGGATCTCCTAACTCCTGTGGAACATCACCACTTGCCATACTCGCTGTCGCTGCTCGCTCACTCACTGACTGGACCGGCGTCGACCTGACAAAAAACTGCAGAGTGACAGAGAATGTAGACAGGCTCTGATAAAGCGCATACATAGGCGGAGCTCGGCTGCATCGGCTCCAATCAGAGCTTCAGAGCTAAAGCGGGGCTACAGATTAGCTGTCCATAAAAAGCCCGCGTATCTAACAGTAGTTCCACATACATTAATTATTTTGCACGTAAGTTTTTTTATTTTCATACCGTGCATTCTCCGTTTAAATTCATGCACCGAACCGTGACCCCCGTACCGATTTGGTTCGAAACGAATACATGTACCGTTCCACCCCTATTTCCTAGTAGTCACTGTGCGGGACAGTGTTTACCTAGCAGACACCGTATAGTGACAGTCTTTAACTAGAAGTCACAGTATGGTGACAGTGTTTTACTAGAAGTCAGAGTTAGTCACAGTGTTTTCCTTGTAGTGACAGTGCAGTGAGAGTGTTTATGTAGCAGCACAGTGCAGTGACAGTGTTTAACTATCAGTATGGTGACAGAGTTTAATGGCAATCACAGTGCAGTGAAATTAGTCAGTTTATGATATTTTGTTTTACGTGGTATTGCTAATGAATAGCCAAACTCTTGAAAACGAACTGTAGCAACAGTTTTTATCTGGGTAGGACCTAAACTCTGCAGGACAGTGGTTCTCCAAAAGCAGAGTTCCCTTTACCTTGGTCATCATCTTTCCAGGATACAAACAAACACTTCACTGGCAAATACCTTCTTTGTTCTATCATCTGCTGGACAGTTGAGCAAACCTTCTGTCTGTTTTTCATCTTAGAAGTTACCTGTGAAAAGTGAATCAAGCTTTAATGATGAACAACGTATTCTTTGCTCTTGTGTAATTGATAGTACTTGTGCAATAAGTTATTTCACAGAGCAGATGTTTACATTTAGGCTTAGTCCAAGACCAAAATTTAAATACACGTGATTCTTAGTACTGTGTGATGTTATCTAGATCAGTGGTTCTTAAACTGATGTATGGTGAATTTGCCTTTCCAGCAACTTCTATATATTTGACCTCTTGCCAACAGTGACAGTAAAATGTTTAAAATCATCTTTTCATACTAAAAACTGAGGCTCACACACATTAAAAAAGATTTAAAAATGCACTGATGATCAAAAAGGCAAAACCATAGGTGAAGGTTGAAATGATAATTATTATTGGTGTCAATTTTTTTTTTGTTGTTGTCTGAAAAAACAGTTTCTAAAGACCACAACTAAGCTATAACTAAACAACCAAATGAATAAAAACTCTAAAAAAAATAACTCTTTACACTGTTCACCCTGTCCAATATTCCACATACACCTGACTTTGAAAGTATGGTGCTACATTCTTGCTCTTTAAATTGAAGTAAAAATGAAATCCCAGGACACTTAAAACAACCAAGAGAGATTAACTTTGCTACCTGTTCTATCACTGATGTGAAAGTGCGAGACAAGTGGTTATTTTAATTCAGTCAAGTTTGAAATCGCTTTTATCCAGTCATGACGGTTCACTCCACAAATTAAAACGCAGGGTTTAGGGATGACAGTGTGAAACGTCAGCTTATGAATACCCAGGGTTATCTCAACCTCTGGTTAAGTATGAACAATGTGAAACGTGAAACAGATAACCCAGGATTCTGTTAACCCAGGGTTTAGAATAACCCAGGGTTAACTTTTCCAGTGTGAAAAGCCCTATTGTGTCAGAAGCTGATGCTATGAGAGCTCCTCCCACTTCCATTTTCTCTGAAGCTGGCGTGCAGACTGTCCTTCTATGTCCACACACAGGCTTAGATGGGATAGCGCTGCAACCTGTGAACGTGTGCTGGGCTAAATAGATCCCAGCATAAAGCACCGGCATAAGTGCGCTATACAGTGCTTTCTCATCAGGCATGTGTTCATTGCACAGTCGCAATGTCTTGACTCAGTATTGTGCACTGCAACGATAATGTGAAAGGACCGTGGCAGATGGGGTGGTCTGCGTCGAATAGAAGCAGTAGGCCGCTCTGAGTACTAGGATATAAGAATAACCGAAGCAGTAATGCAGAGTTCAGACTGCATGATTTTCAAACTAGTGGAGTCACAGATGTTTTCACTTTGCGCGACTATCTGGGGTAGCGTGACTATCTGGGGAACTTCCAGCTGTCCTGTATTTTGCTCTCTCATTGGCTGTAGGTCATTGGCGATGTTTTTTTAGTCAAAACACATTTCACACGGCATGATTTTGAATCGCTCAGATCACGTCTTTGATAAATTACACTGTGTCATTGTCACTCGCGTGCACGAGCATCGATTTGCCTGTGATTTCAGGCATTTAGCTGCAATTTCTCAAAACCTGTCGGCGAGTCAAAATCAGGGCTAAAATCGTGCAGTCTGAACTCTGAACTCAGCATAAGTTAAAGGGGTAAACACTGCCGGGTAAGATAAAGGGGTAAACACTGCCGAATGATCGAGACATTGCGCCCCCATTATGACATGCATGCGGGTGCCCATTATATGCTGTCCGCTGTGGAATAACCCCCCTGCTAAAGACAGGCATGTGGGGTTTGCAGTAGTGAAAAACATTACCAAAATATTGAACATAAACAACTGTTTTAAATCAAAATTAGATACAGCATGTTTTCGGTTGTGTAGATGTAGTAGTTTGCTATTAATTTTGAAACGTAAACATTCAGACCCTTTGCGCTGTTTCTATCTCATGTTAAAGCAGTAAAGCAGGGCTATTCAATTGGCGGCCCGCGGGCCAAACCCGGCCCCCAAGGTAATTTGATCCGGCCCTTTATGTAGTCTGTTAAAAAGACATCTCTAGAATAAAGTTAGACAACGGGCCCTACAGTTCCGAGTTGATGCGCGTGCGTCTGTTTCATACAGCATGAGCTGCAGAGCGCGAGTCATGTGACTGGTGCAAGCAGCTGTGTCACGTGTTTATATTCGCGCTTTGGTCCACAAGTTCAACGCGATCGCCTCCCCCGCTCGCGTCTCAAGACGCGATAGCTGACAGTGGTGAGTTAAGAGACCGGACTCTATGGTGGTTTTAACTTTATTTGTAGTATTTCCAGCTTAAAAACACTACCCTATCGCTCACAGCCCAGCACCTGCACCACTTTATGCGTATCGTGCTGACAAACATACACCTGATTTTACTGCTCTTGCGAAATCTAAAAACATATTGTCTTATAAGAAGGTAGCCTAATGTTTGCCAATTATTAAGATGGCTGTTTTAGTTTAAATAGGGCTACTGTAATAATTAGCTTTGACAAAAAACAGCATAAAACAATTATGTTCCATATTATAAACATTTTTGTTATGTGCACCGAAGTGAGTAAATGAGTTAAATTCTCAATGAGTGTGATATGGATCTTATTTACCTATTTAAATGTAGAATAAAGCTTACTTGGGCATCTTACAATGCACTTGTTGTTATGCAATTTCTTAAATACAACATATGAACATGTCTGGAAGTAGAAAAAGCCTACTTAGACATCTGGCAATGCACTAATGTTGTTGAATGCAGTTTCAAAATACACGTTTGTAGAAAAAGCCTATTGTACAATGCACTGATTTTGTTTTTATGCAGTTTCAAAATATAACATTAGTATGTTTAAATGTATGAAAATTTAATCATCATCACTGTTATATCTTCGGACCCTCATTTGAGATGCTTTTCATGAACTGGCCCCCACGACAAACTAATTGAATAGCCCTGCAGTAAAGTAACCGATGTTAATTCGGGTTTTTGCTCTTTGCTGATCCAGACATTTTTTGTCATGGTTTGACTCTGTTTACAGAGGAGACATGAACGCGCTGATGATGTTTGATGTCTGCGTGAACGCAGTGGCATGCAAAACACGTTCACAGAAGAGGAGCAAAAATTGCATACGTCCAATTATTGTATTTGGTCCAAGTTCAATGATTTGTTGAATGTTTTGGTCCTACACCTTTCACAGATAACATATTTATACAAATAGATTCAAACACATTAACATAGTGATTGCTATCAGGATGTGAGGAGACTTTTAACCAGCATAACTAAAAAAAATTCTAGATCAAATCAGACCCTGCTTTTAACACTGAAACACTTATTACAGATCGCTACGCACACAAAGGGTGGCAGTTACATATGTTTGTTTCGGGGAATCTGCTGTTTTTTACAGGCCTGTGAGGTTAAACTTGGCTGAACTTATGGGGACGTTGGTATGCTGTGAACGAGAGGATGCCGTGCGCTGAACATGACAGGCTCCAAAGAAACTGGGGCTGTTCATGTCTGAGCAGTGAACGAAGTGAATTATGTTACAAGGCAGATGCCAGAATGAGGGTCTTTTCATGTATGGGGAGCGGCTGAAGCAAGCTGTGATCTTACAAAACTGAAACCTATGGTCTGTCTATGTATTGTGCACACTGTGGCGAGTTGGTGGGAAAGGGAGGCTTATACACGTGGCTCTCTCTGCAGTGTGTTGTGGTCACAATCAAGAACAGGGCTGAGAGCTGTGCGCTGTGTTAAGACGGATCGCTGCACGGGGGCAAGGAATGAAGCGAGGAGCTATATCCATGTAAATGTTTACCGGCATGCATGCAAGGGTCATGGGCTTTCTGTCCGTAATGCGCGCGATTCTCTCTGGTGATGATTCAGCATCACGATGTGGAGATAAATAATCTATGAATTTACCACGTAGACAGGCTATATAGTGTTGGAAGGCACTTCTACACAGCGTTATGGTCGGCATTGGTCAGTACACTGGCATTGTTCAATAAAGCTTCAGAGAAAAGGCAAGTGGAAGAAGCTCCCATAGCTTCTGACGCAATATCAAGAGACCGTTCTTGAAAAGGAACAAAATAATTTGCAAGACCTGAAGGAAGAGACAACTATGAACAACTATCACAAAACATTAAAACAGGCATTTATCATTCAGGTAACATCAAGCAGTATTAAGAAGAAGCTTCATGTAAAAACTTAAACTGGATTATTTTTGTAAATTCAGTTATTATTGTGTTGGGGACTATATGTAAACCACTGTCATCTAAAATAACTTGTTCAAGTTAGCATTAAATGAAAAACAAACTTCAATTTTCATCATTCCTCTTATTTTTATCAAATTACCAAATATAGATGTATTGTAAACTTATGACCACAACTGTATGTGAGCAAATGTAAAGAAAACATGTTATCACTATCGATCTATTCTAAAAATCTTGATGGGAATAAAATCAGTACATTTATAAGAGGGTTTAATTACTTAATACAACTATATGATGAGAAAATCAAACCTTATGAAATGAACCATAGTTTAAGTAGTTAGCCTATTTTTTAAATAAAAGTAAAACTATAGAAACCCCAGATTTACCATGGTCTTCTGTTACTATAAAACCATGGTTTATTTTCCTCAGGGAATGACAAATAAATATTACAAATAACGTAGTTACAGTTACAGTTTTACCATGTAACCACAAATTAACCATAGTTTTGCTAGTGTAACCATAATTTAACCATGCTATGTAAAACTGTGGTTTCACAAATGATAATCTGCCAAAAAAGACATGGTTACTAAGTTACACGTTTACTATAGTAAAACCAAGGTTAATTTTCATAAGGTTGCTAATGCTAACGTGGTAAAAACAGTTTTAAAACTTTAATAACAGCTGTTTGCTTAACATTGTATAAATCTTACCTGGAGTCTTGTTACTTTGATGATTTATTTGATGATTTAATCGATGATTTATCCTCACATGTGGTCTTCTCAGCAGATTTTACTAATCCATGCATCAGTTCAATCGATCTGAAAGTGTTTCCAATCATATTGTTCCTCTGTGCTGTTATTGATATAGTTGTGGTATGAACACTGCGATCATTTTATATTAAAAACGATTTTAGAACTATATTTTTATCGTTTTCGTCCTTGATGTACATAACACAATCCTTTGACAAATCCCGAAATTATGAGGACATCTGGCTGTCAGCCAATCGGAAGCGGCGATTTCATACACACACATGAATATTAATTAGGAGGTGCAGTACACCAGACCGGCCTACAGGGGCGCAGTCTCGATACACACGTCATACACAAAGTCTGGTCATTGTGACTTATGGAGACTTTCGGAGAAAATTAGAATTTAAGCTCCTCCTACCCCTAGAAGCACTTCTACATTGCCCGTATTATGAGGACACCGACCCTGTCCTCATAATACAAAATGTCCTCATAGTGTGGCGTGTATTCATATGAAATGTCCTCGTAAATCACAAAAACCAACACACACACACACACACACACACACACACACACACACACACACACACACACACACACACACACACACACACAGACGAAAGGTCTCTCTTTCTGCCGTGTGTGCGCTAAATAACATATTCACATAGCTTTTCGAAAACCGGGACATCAGTGTCCCAGGAGAGTTGATACATTTCCCGGGACAAATTATTAAAAAGAAGGACAATCCCGGTAAAACCGGGATGGGTGGCAACCCTAGACCTGACCCAAACCCAGCCGTGGGGTACTTTGCACTATTATAGCGCCATTAGTGCAGAGTTCAGCACATTTGTATTTAAGAGGACACACCCAAAAATTGCATTTTGCTCACACGTTCAAAGTGGCAATTTTAACATGTTATAATAAATTATCTATATGGTATTTTGAGCTAAACACATATGTACTCTGGAGACACCAAAGATTTATTTTACATTGAAATGTCCCCTTTAACCCGTTTTCTGCAGCCATTTTTGTTGATTTTTTATATGACATAAACTTTCAAAGCTCTTTAAAATTCAGTTTCCAACTTTCATTACAAATCCAACATCTGTACTAGTCAGAAAGTTTTAATTATGTAATTCTTCTAGTTTTAATATCATGTGAACCCTGCTATGTCTTCCCTTACGAAAATTAACCATGGTTTTAAAACCAAAAAACAATGGTTACTGTAGTAAAACCATGGTTTTGCTGATAGTAATCAATACACCAAAAAAACATGGTTACTACATTTTTACCACAATAAAACCATGGTTAATTTTAAGGGTTACGCTTATTTGGAGAGACAAAAACATTAATCTTGGACTAAGAGTTTACTGCACTCGTTGGTCATCTTAATTTTTCTCTGTGCTTGAATCATGGACTCTTACAGCAGCATGGAGATAAGGTAATAAAGAAGACTCCTGGATATACAATACACAGCAAGTTACAATGAAATCCAGCAGACTGCTTGTAACTGTCAAGAAAACTAAGATGGTATATTATCAGATCGTCAGGCCTATCAAAGGCCATCCTTCAAGCCAGGCGAGGAATACAGAAAAAAGTCAGGAAAGATCTAAAAATGGACAGAATTGCAACTCAGCCACTCCAAGAGAACTGCAGAAGACAGACAAAAGTGGAGTGAGATGATTAATAAAATGTCTGTGATGACCCAACGACTCCCTAAAGAGGGTTATGGGACAAGATGATGTTAAACCTGCAATTATGTTTTCTATTGATCTCTGATCTATTTTTCATTGTTTGTTATTCATTGTAAAACTCAAGGTCAAAGTAGATCTCATAAAACAATAACGTGACATTCTAATCCCTGTTATAGTTTATAATGATTTGATTTGTATACAATATTATTGCATTATTACAATTATAAATAAAAATAATATTTGTCGCGTTTTTACAAATGAGTACGCCTACATCTCCAAATATAGGGTTTGGTCAATTTTGAGTAGCCTACACATCTTTGAAGAAAATATGGTTAAGTAGACCCCGCACACTGTCTCCTACTCCCGCTTCCGTTGGTTCGCCCTCGCATGCGTGACGTATGAGAGAATCCCGCCTCCGCGTGCAGCCGGCGCGTCTGTATAAACGCTTGCGGGACGCGGGTCGCTCCTCACTCGCAGTCGACTCGATCACCAGAGCTGACCGGCAGCGCAGATAGCGGGCACGCGCTCAGGCTAACTCGCTAACTCGGTTTGGATTTTGGGATGGAAAGTCGTTCGGCTGCGCGGGGCGCTCGCGCCTCCAACACTCTTACTTTCAAAAGTGAGTAAAATCATTTGATTATATATCTTATTCATTTATACGTAAACATTTATAATGTCATTGCATAAAGTTCATACCTCGTGAAGTTTACAAGCTGGCATGCCATTTAATGTAAAATAAATGATTAAAATGAAGCTTTTTAGTTCCATGTAACTTTTCTTTAAACTATTAACAAATGATTGTTAAATGTTTATTTTTATGTACATTGATAAGTCACAGTTTGATATACAGATATTACATTTAAGCAAAGTATGTATATATATTGTGACTTTTCTTGTTGTACTTTAATAATAATAAAAAAGCTTTACAAGTTACACATTATTTAGCTGCAAAGTGTAATAAGATTATGGTAAAATTGATTTAAAGTTTATCAAATTCAACCTGATATCAATACAGCTCAATACAACATTTTTTTTGCTTTTACAAACCTTTTTTAAAACCTTTAAATAACTATTGTAAATTATAAACAGACAGCACTTTTGTTTACTAACTGCAGAACACATTTATTGACTATTTGCCTATAGGAAACTTACAAGATGATTATCAAACAAAACGGGCAGGGTTGCATAAATAGTTATGTATGCACACAGGTAATTTAATTTTCCACATTAGTCCCCGTGCGCATGATAGATTAGTACACCTTATCCTGAAAGGCGGCATGCAGTGACCAGGTCATGGTTTAGGTAATAGGAAAATCTTGCGCAGGGAACATGAATGCACACAGCATGATTAATTTACACCATGCAAGCCTTTTAAGCATTGCATTATTGTGCAGAGTCACCGAACCTCACAAGGTCCCTTCTTAAATATTAATGCGCCACAGTAACTGAATCAGGTTCAGTTTCACGAACCAGAAGATAATCCAACCTTATTGTTTCACGCACTCTTAGGCACTATTCTAGTCTGTTCTGAATAGAGACTGACAGCAGCCGTCTATGATTAGACCAGGGAGTCTTTCATGAAACAGCTTTATTCAAGCATATCTGGATATCAAATTTTAATTGCTGATCCAAGATGTGCCATGATCTCAAATTGCAGCAGGGCGTGTTGTTGACAAAGTGTTTCTCCGTGTCAAGACGTACAGTAGCACCTTCTTACATGATCACATGACTGAATGCAAACCTCTCTTCACAGGTGGATTGTCTCTCTGGTTGGTGGTGTGGCTGTTGGCATGTCGCTGTGCACCGGGTCAGGCATGTCCCAGGTTGTGCGTATGCTACCATATGCCCATGACTGTCAGCTGCCAGTCGCAAAACTTCACCTCTGTTCCTGCTGGCGTGCCCTATGACTCCCAACGGGTATTTTTGCAGAACAACCGCATCACAGAGCTCAGAGCTGACTCCTTTGGTTTTGAGACACAGGTGAGTTTGTAAATTACATAATGAATTACGTTTTGGTTTATATATATATGGAATAAGAAGAGATTTACACCTCTACCAACTTTATATATCCGCAGGTCTTATGGCTGTACTCAAATAACATCTCATGGATCGAGGCAGGGGCGTTCAGTAATCTCCGTGTACTGGAAGAACTGGATTTGAGTGACAACCCCTCGTTGCGCAGGCTTGACGGGGGTGCCTTCAGGGGTCTGGAGCGTCTGCAGAGTCTACACATGCACCGCTGCCATCTAACCGAACTGCCGGCTGATCTCTTTCTAAAGCTCTATAGCTTGCAGTTCCTCTACTTGCAGGAGAACCACCTCACCTATCTTCCCGATGGTGTTTTCTCCGACCTCGTCAACCTTACCCATCTCTTCCTGCATGGCAATCGCATCCGTACCCTCTCTGAAAATGCCTTCCGTGGCCTGGTGAATCTCGACCGACTCCTGATGCATGACAACCGTGTCCGGCAGGTCCATCGCCGAGCCTTCCGCGACCTGGGTCGATTGACCATCCTCTATCTGTTCAACAACGCTCTGCAGGACCTTCCAGGCCAGGTGCTGAAGGACACGTCGTCGGTGCAGTTCCTCCGGCTCAATGGCAACCCCTGGACATGCGGCTGTGAAGCAAGGTCACTCTGGGAGTGGTTCCGCAAAGCTCGGATCTCCAGCTCAGACGTGACCTGCACCTCACCAGCCCCCCGTAAAGGCCAGGACTTGAGATTCTTGCGAGAGCTTGACTTTGCCCTCTGCCCGTTGCCTGACCCTGGTTCTCTGGCTGGCACCACAACCACCACTTTCAGCACCAAGACACGCTGGTGGTTCTCCAAAAACAAACCAGCCTCAGCATCCAAGAGCCTTTATCACAAGAGTAAGGAGACGCTAAAGGCCTTTCCATTCACCTCTGTCAAGAATCCATCCTCCTCCTCGTCCAAGTACGATATCTCAGCAGATGAGGCTGCCTTACCCAAGTTAGAGCCTGAAGAGTACTGGGCAAACTACGGAAATGAGGATGCAGCCTCAGTCCCCTGTTTTGAGCTAGATTGTCCACCAGGTTACGACTCTTCTGCCTTGTCCTCTTCGGCATCACTCCTGTCCTTCCTCTCACTCACAGCACTGACTCTCTCTTTCCATCTCCTCTTCAGCTGAGTTTTCATTTTCCTCCTGTTACACTGCAATCCCTTTCTTCAGTGACCAGGCTGATGCTAATAGAGGCATAAAAGCCATGCAGAGAAAGAAGATAAGACTTGTCACACGAATAAAGTCTGTTGCAATACTCTCTCGTACACACATTCACATGTCGGAGCTGACACATCAGAAATAGGGCTACTGCATGCATGCAGGCAATCCCAGAAGTCTTTGCAACATGCAACTAAAGTCAGAGAACACATGACCAGCGAAGGGTAGATGGATAGAGGCAGTGATGCGGGTGGGAAGTGAAACCAGACTGCCAATGTGTGTGGAGGAAAAGTCAGAAACTCATACCAGCAAATGAGAATGTAAATAATCAATGATCATCACATGAACATATAGGTGCTCGCACACTTACTTTGAGACAGATTTTTCCAGAGACAGAACATACAAGAGACCGTGGATAACAGAGTAGATTTCTTTGTCTTTTTGGCGATTGTTATTTTACGATTGAAATGTATCAATAAATCACCAGAATCTGAAAACAAACGACAATGGTGTTCACTTCTAGTGTTGTGTGTTGATTATCAAGAGTTAAAACTGTGTTAAGTACTTTGGGATGTGTTAGTTAACATGAGCTCTGCCAGGAACTTTGGGTATCATGTAAAGTTAGGACGGGAAGTCAATGTTTAATTCAAGAACTCAGGATGGAACCGCTTGACGTGAGAAACTGTGTTTTCTGTGTGTAAGGTATCCCAGTCTTAGACAAGTGTTCAACTGTGTGCAGAAATAAATGGAATATGGATCATGATCTTTGTCTAAAAAAATAAACCACCATCAATAAATGTTCTTTGTATTACAAATCCTAATTCTGGTGTATTGCATTATTTGACTTTTTAGTGTATGCTTGTGGGTGCATGTACAGTGTATGGGTTAACTTCAACTTAGCTTTAACTGTAAACTGAGCAGATGGTAGTGTAATAGAAAAAAAGATGTAACTTTTACATCCAACCCCACTGTTTAAAGTTTATACAATACCACTACTAATCTCAACTAGCTAAGGTTATGCATGCCACACTGAGACATAACAATAGTTTTTAAATAAATAAATATTTATTTATTACATACCTGCTGCCACTGTCAAAAAACGACGATATCTATGGTTAAATGCAATTTAAAGAGCAGACTGGACAGAAATGTTCATCAAAAACTGCGTTTGCTTCACACTACATGTCAACACCCACCCAGCACATAGTTATAGACATCTTAAGATTTATACTCCCTCAATTTCTCTTTAATATACACACTTGATTTCTCTATGAGATAGGAGCAGATATCAGGCCACTAACTTAACTGGAAGTAATCCTGTCACCTAATCCATCCATTGAATATGTATGGGTCAGTCAGTCTGGTTTCGTCCATTAAAAAGTTAACATTTTTAAATGGCATACACCGTTCTGGACAGTGTGTGCCTTAGTCAGATAAAATATTTCACAATAACGTTGTGTTTGTTAATATGAGTTAATGTATTATCTAACATGAACTAACAATGGACACTAACAGCAGTTATTAAGCTTAGTTCATGTTCATTTAAGCAATTAAAAGATAATTAAAATAAAAGGTTTGTTAAAACTTTACTTAATGCACAGAATAATCGGCTATCACATCGGTGGAAAATGTCTATATATATACATATATATATATATATATATATATATATATATATATATAGGTCTTCAACCTTATTCGGGATAACGAGGAGAAGCAGGGACCTCCAGTAGATTAAGAACAAATTAAGACTGGATTTACATACATATTAAATGAATAATTTTTGGCATACTACATACTACTTTTAAATCAACTTAGTTTTTTTTAGGAACATTTTGAATTTTTTACTATCTGCCTATTATTGCATTTTTGTTTTATGCCCAATTAAATTTATTAAAATTAAAATATTTTGCATTAAAACAATATTTGGAGGACCCCCCTGCTGAAGATGATGTAAGGATACAATTCTCAGACATGTCTCGTAAAATTCTTTAGAATATGTACACGTGAGATGCATATTTACATACAAGTTGTGGATAAAAAGTATACTTATTTTATATATATTTTTTTAATGATGATCGTTTCACTAAGACCCTTATGCCTCGGTTGGGATGGTTTAGAGTCCTTTGAAACTGTTGAGGTCCACTAAAGTCCACTATATGGAGAAAAATCCTGGAATGTTTTCCTCAAAAAAACTACATTTCTTCTTGACTGAATAGAGAAATACGGTACATAAACATCTTGATTGACATGGGGTGAATAAACTATCAGAATCTTTTAATGTAAGTGGAGTATTTCTTTAAAAATGAAGTTTCTCAATGAACCATTTATTCAAAATTTTTAGAAGAACCGTTTCTTTCCTACCTCCTCATAATAATTTTTCACTACAGCAAACCTTTTGTGAAACAGAAAGTTTCTTTAGATGTTAAAGGTTCTTCTACTGCGTCATGAAGCACCTTAATTTTTAAGAGTGTGGAAAAAGCAATTTAAATAATAAATACGTTTCATTTAAGATTTTTTTTCATATTGGTATATGTGCACTCTTAGTATTCACGACCGGGAGTTTCTTCACCAAAGACGCATTCGCTCTATTCTCCTACAATGCACTGTTTGTTCTACACTTTCTGTTCATTGTTTTGCTGTCTTATATGTCAATCAAAATCACTAAAGCATTCATGAGCCGGCCTTTCATTCATCTCCAGTTTCCTAAATCTTATCATCTCCTCACACGCTGCCATTCTCTCTCCAGATGGTTCTGTTTTCATGGACTGTGTGTTGGCGTGCTTGTGACGTGCATCATCAGTCATGTGTCAAGCCTTAGAGAGTACAACTGTGTGTGTGTGTCTGAGTGAGAGTTTAATTTTTCAGTCACAACCAGACACGTTTAATTTTAGGGACAAACACACTGTAGGGGGTGAACTAAAGATGGACATCATCTGTTAGGTGTGTAAACAGTATGCCAGGGACAAACAAGGTCAAACTGAAGAAACAAGTTCATGAGATCTTGTCAGAAAGATGTTTTTATAAAAATATAACATCAAGAGTCTACAGATGTAATTTTAGGTGAAGACTATTATGCCAAATAGTGTAAACTGTGCCATCTGCCACGAAGCACTTTATTTACCAACTTAAACACAATTTATGGCACATCATTCTTGAAATGATGAAAACATGCCTGCATTCTCAATGTGAATATAAATAACTACATGTAAAATAACTGTTTTTTATGTATACAATACACGACTTTGAATAAAAATGTAATATGGGATAACTACACTGTAAAAAGTTTATTGTCAAATTAACAGTAACTTACTGGCAACAATTATCCAGTAGTTCCTGTATTTCAAACAACAGTAAAATTACTGTAGAAAGAATGACAGTAGTTTAAAGGATACTGCAAAATGAAGTACAGTATTATACTGTTTTTTGTAAGATCCAACATACAGCATTTTACTGTTATACTGGAAATGTTACTGTTATTTATTTTACAGTATAAAATATATACTACTGTATTTTCCAATTTTACTGTTATTTATTTTACAGTGTAAAATATATACTACTGTATTTTTCAATTTTACTGTTATTTATTTTACAGTGTAAAATATATACTACTGTATTTTTTAAGATTAAATTAAATATTGTTATTTTATTGGTTGATGTTAAATATAAAGACAACAACTATATCTTTAAAAGCAGAAAATTTATTGTGCAGTTTTAACTGTATATTTGTAACAATATTAACAAAAATAACAAAAAAATGATTGGATTTTAAACAAAAAGTAAAGAAAAAATAACAAAATCAGTCAGCAATCAATGTATCCAATTGTTGCCATAGTGTAGTTACCCTAAATGAGAAAACCACATCATACAATACAGTGAAAAGCATAATTACAATACAGTTTTTTGTAGGTAGTATGGGTGGTGGTGGCAGGATGAAGGTGTAGGTCAGTAGTAGGCAACGTCGGTCCTGGAGTGCCGAAATCCTGCAGATTTCATTTCCAACCCTGATAAAACCTCGCCTACCTGTAGTTTTCTGGTGACTCTTCAGATCTAGTTGTTCAGGTGTGTTTGTTTAGAGCTGGAGCAAAACTCTGCAGGACAACGGCACTCCAGGACCGACATTTCCTACACCTGGTGTAGGTGGTGGGGGCGTCATATACAGCAGGGGCGACAGCACTTGTGATAATCCTGTAACAAATGATAAAACAAATTAATAATAAGTCAAAAAATTAACTAATCATCTAAAATGCTTGTTTTTAGCAATAATGTACTTTGAGCTCACCAGTTATAATCTAGAACATGGCCAAGTCTCGAGATCCACCTTGAGAGAACAGAAAATATTACGGAGAATGTTACAATAACATTACTGAAAGCTTAAATAACCCAGTCGCAGTGCTGGTTGGTGACTTCTTTTTCAAGGGTGCACGATGCAAAGCTTGTCACAACATGTATTTAGCGCGTCATGTAAACTTATGTGTATCACGCATCATGTCAAAATGCAGATGCTTCAAAGGGGTTTATTATAAACGATCTCGCTAAATCTCATGTGTAATCAGAGTTTAGTGTTAAGTTAGTGTCTTGCGAGTATTTTGTGAAAGTGAGTGTCATAAAATCATAAACCCTTCTGACGCTTTTACAGCAGGCACGTATTTTCACATAAGGCAAGATGCACATGGTTAACATGACACAACGAACGCATACTTTGACATGATGAGCAACACACATTACACTCTGAACACATATTTTGAATTTGCACCACTTAGGAGAGAAGTCACCAGCCACCACTGCAAAGTAGAATTACATTTTGAATAAATAATATTTAATAGACCACAGGTAGACTATTAAATATTTTTGCACGATTTTACACATTTCAGTGACTAAAACATGACACAAATATTACCCATAAATAGGGGTGTGCCGGTTTCAGAATTGGTGATGTCGGTTATGACATGAGTCAAATGTGACGGTTCGTAACATAACTGTCGGTGGGGTGTGTTTTGCTCGTTTAAATGCTCGTGGATTGACGGGAAAGTGTCATTTTACCATAAAATCATGAATGTTATGCCAAGTGTGTTTCAAACAGTAATAATGTTGAACAATTTAACAGAAAGCAATGAAATATTTAAAAAACACACTATTGCAAGAAGACTGCGCTGTCACTCTCTGCCCAGCATAAATTAATCCTCTATCTATCATCTATCTCAGGGGTTTTCAACCGGTGGTCCGCGGCCCCCTGGTGGTCCGCGGCGGCATTGCATGTGGTCCGTGACGGCCTACAAAATTTCATTATTAAAATTTTTTTTTTTTTTCATAATTTATTTTTCTGAATATATTTCTTGAATATTTGCACATTGGTGGGAATACTGAATTGAATAAAAATATCTAAAATATTCAAACTGACACAGGATAGGCTAGCTTTGCACCTATCAGGTCTATCTTACGCTTTGCCAACGTTGTGTTTTGCGTCCCCAACGTCATATACGTACACATTCATATTGCGCGCGAAATAGACCAGCATCTCGGAGTTAAGTAAATAATACATTATTCAGGTTTCATTAAATATACGCTAAATAGTTTTGGTGAATTTAAATTTGGATTGGAACTGTTAGCTGACGTTTCTAACTAAGACCAAGTTTGCTAATCAGCACCAACATGGATCGCTTTTTAGTAAGAAAAGGGACAGATGTCGGGACAGCTGTACAGGCTTCTGCTGCATGCTCTGCAGACAAAGCTACAACTTCGGCGGAAACAGGGAAACGTAGTGGGAAACGAAAAAGAAAATACAGTGAAGATTATGTTAAATATGGATTTACAGTAACGACTGACAAAACAGGAGAAGAGGTACCACTGTGTTTCGTATGTTCAACGGTGCTTTCAAATGAAACCATGAAACCGTCGAAACTTTCTCGTCATATGGAGACACATCACAGCTTCTTGAAGGCCAAGCCTATTGACTATATGCAACAGATGTTGCGTGATTTCAGAGGACAGCAGACGCTCATGAGAAAAAGTGCAAAGGTCAGTGAAAATGCGCTGAAAGCCTCATATATGGTGGCTCTTAGAGTTGCACAATGTAAAAAGCCACATACAATTGCAGAGCAGCTGATTTTGCCAGCAGCTATAGACATGTGTAAAACCATGATGAACGAAGAATGTGCAAATAAATTAAAAACGATTCCTTTGTCAGATAGCACAGTCGGACGTCGAATTGAGGAAATGGCAAATGATGTGAAAGAGCAGTTGATAGAGAAACTTCGATCAGTTCAAGGATTTTCCATTCAATTAGACGAGACGACAGATATAACAAATGACGCGCAACTTTTGGCATTTGTGAGATACGAGGATAATAGTGCAATGTGTGAGGAATTTCTCTTTTGCAAACCGCTGCCAGGGCGAACTACAGGTGCTGAGATCTTTTCAGCTATTGATGACTTTTTCAAAGAACACAATATTTCGTGGCAGAAGTGTGTGGCGCTATGTAGCGATGGTGCCAGAGCAATGAGTGGGAGCCAGACTGGATTGATTGGGCACGTAAAGAAAGTAGCACCGGCAATAATTTGGACACATTGCATGATTCATAGAGAAGCTCTGGTTGCCAAGGATCTCAGTGTTGAGTTCAGCGAGGTGTTTGATGCTGTTGTTAAAACCGTAAACCTGATCAAACGAAAAGCATTAAATACACGCCTGTTTGCATCCCTATGTCAATGCTTAGGAAGTGAACACACCTCTCTCCTTTACCATTCAGAGGTGAGATGGCTGTCTCGCGGCGCGGTGCTCGCCCGTGTATTTGAACTTCGTGACGCTATCTATACTTTCTTGTGCGAAAAGGAGTGCACTGAACTGGCTTACATGTTCAACGACAGCCACTGGTTGACTAAGCTGGCGTATCTCACCGATGTTTTTGCAGAGCTTAACAAGTTGAACACTTCAATGCAAGGGAGAGATTCAAACGTCCTGCAGCTCTACGAAAAACTAGAGGCATTTGTTAAAAAATGTCAAGATGGATAGAACGAGTGGAGAGTGGTAACTTGGCTATGTTTCCTTCAGTTGAGGAATATTCTGACAGCACTGACATTAAAGACATTGTGTGTGAGCATTTGAGGAAGCTTGTGCTTCAATTCCGAAAGTACTTCCATGATTCTGATGAGTGGCGCTGTGACAGCAAATGGATCCTGCTCCCATTCAGTGATGATGCAGCAGCAGGGTCAAGCTTAACTACTGTAGAAGAGGATCAGCTCATAGAGATGTCCACAGACTCTGTCAGGAGGCATATGTATGATACACAACCCCTAATGAAGTTCTGGATAAGTTGCCAGACAGAATTTCCAGAGCTTTCAGCAAAAGCAGTGAGGTGTCTTTTACCATTTCCAACTACATACCTTTGTGAGAGCGGGTTTTCTACACTGGCATATCTAAAGAACAAGTACAGGGCAAGGCTAGAACCAGAGAATGATATGAGGCTGTCACTATGTACCACTATATCACCACGAATAGACAGACTGTGTGGTAGTCACCATGCCCAGAAATCCCACTAACAGGTAAGGAGTACTTCCACACACACACACACACACACACACACACAAACACACTAGCGGGCCGCGGATTACTTGTTATTCCAAATGGTGGTCCCTGGCACAGAACCAGTTGAAAACCCCTGATCTATCTTAATAATCTTTAGAGAAACAAATTTGTGCCATGGGCTTTTTATGTCTGTAATTGTGTCTATATATATCTGTCAGTACAGAACAGCACAAAAACAATGTGGATTTAAAGCGTATTGAAGAGGTTTTGCTCATAAATGCAGGTAAAAGAAAGTAATGTGAACTTCAGATTGTTATTAAACTGCACACTATGCGCTGCAAACGCAACCGGTGTAAAAGCACAATGGCCACGCGCAGCAAACGCTCTCCACAGACGCGATGCACAGTGCTCACCCGGCATTTTAATAAACTAGACACTGATTAGCTACTTGCTCTACGTTTCTTTAAAATTAACAGCAAGCAGTGAATGTGCGTTCAGGAGAGTTAGTAGGTTAGCATGGGAGGATTTGAACTTGAAAAGCGGAGTGTACTGACGGAAGAGATGATTTGAAAGGTGAGACTTTGTTTAATATGTTTAATCTCAAAAGTAACCGAAAAGTAACCTGGTTTGTCCTGTATGTCAGCGCGTTGTCAGTGTTGCTCCGCTCTGTATTTTCACTGCGTGAGAACATGAGGGGGCGTGTAACACAGACTGTTAACAATTGTTTTTAATTAGTATTTTAAAATTCTTTGATAAAAAATGTTTTTAAAAATATTTTAATAACACGGTTTTGCCGGTTATAGAGTTCTAATGACGGTGTTCAACTATAACCGTCGGTCTCACGGTTATATAATGACCGTCACACCCCTACCCATAAATAATAACTGGTGTATGAAATAAATAAATGTGTTAACTATAATAATTA
This sequence comes from Paramisgurnus dabryanus, assembly GCF_030506205.2. NCBI lineage: Eukaryota > Metazoa > Chordata > Actinopteri > Cypriniformes > Cobitidae > Paramisgurnus > Paramisgurnus dabryanus. The sequence goes on from NC_133352.1 coordinate 9,327,350, forward strand.
TTATCAATAAACACAAAACTAATTCCGTATAGACCATTCCAAACTTAAGACGTTAAATGAACAAATTTACACAAAACTATATACGAACCAATTACCACTAAGTAAGGTTTGTTATGGCAAAACAATTTATAGAAATACGTTGTTTGTACAATTTTAGAAGTGTTATAGACTGTCTTTTGTAGTCACCAAAAATGTTTAACATTTAGTGTGCAATGATGGGTTTGGACATGCTACACTGAAGGAGACAAAAAAGAGATACAGTACCTCTGTTACCTCCACTTTCAGGATATTGACACCATCCATTCTGATGCTGGCTCCTCACATCAAGGTGGTTTAAAGTGCATTGAAAAATTGTTGTTGGTGTTAGCTTTGCTGAATCCTGTGAAAATAACATGTACTGAGTAACTAAAAATACAAGTTAAAGAGATGAGTAATAAATTGCATCAAAATCTAACCTCTATTGTTAGCCAAACTCAAAACTTACATTTTCCAGACAAAAGGTAAACTTGCTGTATTCTCAAGATGAAGAAATAAAATGAGCAGTGCAGGGTTTTTCTCCATATCAGAAACACCTGTGGAAACATAAAAATAAAACACAAGTTATTGCCACACTGATTAAAATATACTGTACTAAGTATGGGAGCTGTAAGAGATTAATACACACTCATTAAATACACTCAGCAAGTAGTTGCTTACCTATAAATATTAAAATAATTATTGGATAAATTTCATCCTTGTTAATGTGCTCCCAACTGATGTGCTGTTCCAGTTCTGTGCATTTTTCAAGTGTATAGGCAGTTCCTGACCAAACGCTTGACCAGTCCAGTACAGTAAAGTAAAGTAATTGTTCAACATTTCAAATTGGGTATAAAAAAAATTATACCTTTTTGAGCCAGTATGTCCTGTCTTCAGATTTAGATGAAGGTCCTTCCCAAACCACATCTTGATGTCATAAAGAATCTTAAACACATAACATTTCAACAGAATGATTCAGGGCACTTGCACAGTTATACCTGAAAATGAATAGATTTTGTTCTAACTCAGATGATCACATGATATTGTCATAATAACAACATAATAATAAGTAAGATATTGTTTCTGTCTTAATAGATTGATTGCAGGCTTTGCCTGATGCTAAATGCATGGTAAAAAAATTTATTAACAGATAATTGAACCACGTAAAAAAATAATAATAATTGAACCACGTGACTTCTCCCTATCATCCGGGACATATGACCATCATGTAATGGCAGCGTATACAAAACAGGGATACAAAGGAAAACGTTGATCATTGGATTAATCCATATCAGGTCCTAGAACACATTTTCAGATCTCATGTCAGCAGAACACTAATACATTTTCACATAAATATTCGCAGATATTACTTAAATCCACAATACATCTTTGTGTATGGATAGTCCTATTATTAGCAGATGAACAAAAGTTATGTGACTGAAAAGAGTAAGGCTTTTATGAAACTACACAATAATAAGTTAGTACTCACCCAGTGTTTAAAAAAGCACTGCTGGTCTCAATCCAAGTGAGCACACAAACACACCGCCACGCAAGCACAGGATCTCTTCAGTGCGATGTCCGCTGAAGTGATGATATCCCCGCGATAGACGAAAGGACCAGCATGCAGGCGTAAAACTACCGTAGAAAATTTGTCGTGGACTGTAGCCCAGATTTACATACACTAATAAAGAAGATAAAACATTGTTAAATCTATTATACGTCTTTTCAATACTTCTAGCTGCCATAATGTTCAGTCAAGTTCACGTTCAGTCATTAATGTATTATTTTAAACCTATTCCACAGATATTCATTAAACAACGTATTCTGGCACAACATAATTCAAGTTTATAACGTTATTTATTTAACACATTAATTTCTTTCTCTTACTTACCTCAGCAAAGTCTCTGTCAACACAACACGATAAGCTCAGACTCGCCCTGACCGTTAATTTGAAAATGCCCTGCGCGGGGTTTTACACAGTGAACGTGCTTTATTTTGCACACAGGTAGACAATCATTGTGTAGTTGCAGAAGTTGTTTGCTGTTATGACAGAAATTAAGTAAATTTTAGCCGAAAGAACCCTTTAGTGCCAATAAAGTCTCATACCAGATATTGCATATAGCACTTACCAGATAATGATGAAGTGAGTGAAGACAAACACGACGACACAATATCTCGTATAATAGATCGCTGTCATTTTGTGGTCACAAAATTAATGTTAGCATATACGTATTAATATTCACCCAGCAGATATTAATAAAGAAATACGCGCTAGATGAGCAGAACAGATACGACGACACACACGCGTTCTCCCACTCCCCCTACTGACAGAACTGAGGAGCACATCACGTGACCGACTCGCGCCTGAACCCTCCGCATTTGTTTAATCAAATTCTAAAATTAGCGCTTTTTTAACTAATCGACTGTTATTTGAAGATTATACATATATATTATCGCCTAAACTAATCTTAAAAATACATTTTGTGACCCAGAGGCAACAATATTAAGAACTGATGGTATGTCTATTGAATTGGCTGGTGATTTCATTAAAGCCTCAGAAAAGGCACCTGATTTATGTTAAAGGAACACACCGAGCATCTGATGTGAAAACAGACATTAAAACAAATATCTCACAAAAAAATTAAGCATTTAAGATATAAATAGACGTTTGTCATTGTGTTTTGCAGTTGGTTGGTAATACTGTATTCAGAGTAATATTTCCCATAATGCATTGGAAAACTACAGTAGCCTACTGTACAAAGCTTATGCAGTAAAAAACTGTTGAAAATACATTAAAATACTGTGGAAACAACAAATCTATAGTAACAAACTGTAAACAACTTATACAGTAAGAAACTGTCGAGAAAAACAGTAAAAAACTGTGAAAACAACGAAAATGATTTACAGTGTAGCTAAATAATGTGATATACAAACACAGTACGATAATACTTTAGAGTCATAAAATCTATATCGATGCTAATGAAATATATATTTAAAACTGTAAATATATAATAGACATGTTTTAAACTTTTTTTGGGGGAAAAGAAAATATTACTCTCTCAGTCTCGCCAGTCTCTCTATCTGCATCGACCTAAAACTTTGACTATGCACAACTTTCTTAAGTATTATTGCAAACTATTGCAATATGCATATTGTGATATTTCAATATATCTTGCAGCCCTACCAGGAGGCTTGAGCTGTAAAGTATTTAGGTCATTGTTTCAGCATTGTCATATACACTAACCTAAAGGATTATTAGGAACACAATACTAACTGTGTTTGACCCCCTTTCGCCTTCAGAACTGTCAAGAAGAGATGGACATGGTCAAAAACAATGCTCAAGTAGGCCGTGGCATTTAAACAGAGGTGTAAAGTACTCGAGTAAATGTACTTCGTTACTGTACTTAAGTATTTTTTGGGCTACTTTGTACTTGTACTGAGTATCAAAAATATAGGCAACTTTTACTCTCTACTCAATTACATTTTTGATTGGGTATTTGTACTCTTTACTCCACTACATTTGAAATGACACTTAACGTTACTCGCTACATTGTTTATTCGTCAAATAAAAACGAGACGAAAGTGTCAGAGAGTGATGATGGATAGAATCTGTGGTCGCGAGGTTACACGCACACACACAACTGAGGGACTTCATTTGGCGCTGCGCAGAGCAATCGTATGAAATCAAAGTACTGCGAGAGCGAATCAAATGCATATGGAGAAGTCTGGTCTCGCGGTACTTTGATGTCAAACGCTGAATGGCTTGCGTTGAGCCACCGTAGCGGGACATCTGCGTGCTGCGTATGTCATAAACTGTAGAGAAAAGTTCGCGTCTGGTCTGAGAGAAGAGATAAAGAGCAAACATATGGATGCATATCACATTTGCTTCAGTCAAGGGACCATTTTTTAAACATGTGATGCTACAATCAAAACAAAGTGATGCGCGATTGCAGGAGAGTCATCCCGCAACTCAAAGGCAAGCACAAATGTTGATATACTCTGATGCTACTTTATCAGCTAACCTGAGCTGGTACATAACTTGATATAACTTACTATATAAGCCAAAATAAACCAGCGAGGTCCTGTACTGATTGCCCAAGTAACTTAAGTACATTATAAGATTGATAATAAGTGTACAATTTCACTGTCCTCACATTTAATCAAGTATGCTGTAATGTATTTACTGTAAAGAGGGATGCATGACGGAAGAAATGTAGTGCACTTAATGTTAGATACAGTATGTGTTACGTACTACATGTGTTTACAATTAATCCTTCAAATGAACAACTTCACGTTTTTAATATGCATTATCATATTTCTGTTAGTGTAATTTTAGTTTACTGGAATTTTTTAAATATTAAAATTATATCTTTTTATATCTTTAGGCCTATAAGAATATTTGGTAACACTTTACAACAAGGTTCATTAGTTAACAGTAGTTAATGTATTAACCAACTTGAACAAACCATGAGCAATACATTTGTTACATCATTTATTCATCTTTGTTAATGTTAGTTAATAAAAATGTAAGCTTTAATTGTTTTTTCATGTTAGTTCAGAGTGCATTAACTAATGTAAACAAGATTTTAATAAAGTATTAGTAATTGTTGAAATTAACATTAACAAAGATGAATAAATGCTGTATAAGTGCAGTTCATTATTAGTTCATGTTAACTAATGTAGCTAACTAATGTTAACTAATGAACCTTATTGTAAAGTGTTACCATATATTTATATCACAAAGTTAGGCTATATATTTTTTCAGCATGGCACATTCAAGTACACAATGACACTAGACTAAAATTAAATGGGTTTAAATTAAATTTAATGTAGATTTCTAGACTAAAATCTCATGGCATTTAGTTGAATAAAATTAGACTAAAACTAAATCAATTCAGATGACAAAAATTTGACTAAAACTAAATTAAATTTGAGTCAAAAGACTATGACTATGTTTAATCTGTGTTTGTTCTGCCAGGTCAAAATTTTGAGGTGTTTGATTTCTTTTCTATATTAGGAAATAAAACCTCATAAATAAACTTTCTTAGTTTTCACTGCCCAGACCTACAATGTCTCTTTGTGTTGAGGACTAGTGCATCTTTGAGCCAACATTCAGTACGAGTAAAAATACTTGAGTACTTTTAAATTGGGTTACTTTAATACTTTTACTCAAGTCGTATTTAAATTGGTGACTTGTAACTTGTAGTGGAGTAATTTTTACAGTAAGGAATTTGTACTTTTACTCAAGTATGGCTTTCAGCTACTCTTTACACCTCTGCATTTAAACGATGCCAAAGTGTGCAAAAAACATCCCCCCACACCATTACACCACCACCACCACCACCAGCCTGCACAGTGGTAACAAGGCATGATGGATCCATGTTCTCATTCTGTTTACGTCAAATTCTTCAAGACTGATCATAACTTTTTGAAGTATGTTACATAGAAAGGTAGATCGGTCTAATTAAAATCCAAATAATAAGACTGATTAGCCCTAACTAATTGCTCGTTAGTCAGAATCATTCTTAAGATGCAGTCTTAATGTCACGACTATGTTTATGCAACTGGCCACAGGCAACATTTTTCCAGTCTTCAACTGTCCAATTTTGGTGAGCGCTTGCAAGTTGTAGCCTCTTTTTCCTACACTGTAAAAAATTACTCTGGAGGGTGTTAAATTTAACCCATGAAAATTAGTTATAATTTAATTAAGTATATAAGCTAGCAAGTAAAATAAAAAATAATGGGTATATTCTACCTTCACTATCCAATTTTTAACAGTAATAACTGCAATATTAAAAAAATAAGTAACATATACCCCAAAATATTGGCCTTAGCACCGCAAAGTGCGCATGAATTAACATCCAGGCGGGACTCGAGTCACCATTTTTTCATGTCATATCGGCGGGAGAACTGCGGTTTGTTGACAGGTAAGTTTTTATTTAACTTGTTGATATCATCATGAATGGAAATGTTAAGTTGGTTAACTGTAAAATCTACCAGAAGTTTAGTCATTTGCGTGCTTCTCTGTCTCTGTTGTTGACAGATTGATAGGTTAGAATATGTCAGTCAGGTTAGCTTTGAATGAAACATCGCCCAGTTCTTGCACCTGCGAATACGAATAAATATCCATATTTATGATTAAAATATTAACTTCCATTATTATTATTTACATGTCTGAATCTCGTGAACAGCGGAGCTGCTCAATATGAGTGGTTGAACTTGAGCAAGCCACGTGACGAGAGAGAGCAGCGGACGGTTGATGTACGATACAGACGGGAGGGCGTCGAGCAGACAAACAAACAACGGTAAAGCTGTCGATGCTAGATAATTACTGTAAAAGTTTTCTTGCATTTATCTGTTAATATATTGAGTTTTGTTTTAGAAGGGATCCATTTATGAAGCCATTTTATTATTATTATTATCATTTACGGATATATACTTAACGTTGCCTTTCGCTTTTTAATGTCTGTTCAAAAAAGTATTTCGGAGTTCATATGTTATATATGAGACTTGTATATGAAGTTGAATCACTTAAAATTGAATGTAAGTACTTCTTGTTAGTGTTCAATGTTTTATGCACGTGTACTGTGAGTTATAGCATAATATGAAGTTGTATTTTTGCACTTAATAAGTTTTAAATGAAGTTGAAATGTTTGTTTGTATCGATATAGCATGCTAGTCTACTGAGGTAAATGAGATCAGTTTTTCCTCTCATATTATTGTCTTCTTTAATTTTCTAATGATAACGTGAAGAACAGTATTTAGGAATCTTGCTTTTAATGGTTTTTTAACATCTCATGAAGCCTTGGTTTATTTTGTTTTATGAAATAATATGTTCAAGAAGCTTTATGTAAAACTATGATATGTTGTATTTCACTTGAAATGTATTGGGGTTATTATACGTCCAATAATTAGTTTTAAATGTTTACAGAATGTTATTTGGTCAATAAAGCAAGCAATTTATGCAATCTTGTGCATGACTATTTTCTTATTCAACCCTCTCTGAATAAGTAATATGTAATGTTTCTTAATGGCTTATCATTATTAATAATAATTTAATAGATCTGTGCCTTAATACCAATAGGGTTAATGTTATTCATTTTTTTATAAGTAATTAGTTATGAAAAAATAGGTAGACCTTACCTAATTTTTTTTACTTTATCATAGTAATTAAATTTAGGTACTTTTTAATCAAATATATAGGATATAATTTACTCAAACAAAGTGAGTGCAAATTGTTACAACAATTTTTTTGAGTAAATTCTATAGGTTGTTTTTTACAGTGTATTTGTAGTGGAGATGAGTGGTACCCGGTGGGGTCTTCTGCTGTTGTAGCCCATCCGCCTCAAGGTTGTGTGTGTTGTGGCTTCACACATGCTTTGCTGCATACCTCGGTTGTAACAAGTGGTTATTTCAGTCAAAGTTGCTCTTCTATCAGCTTGAATCAGTCGGCCCATTCTCCTCTGACCTCTAGCATCAACAAGGCATTTTCACCCACAGGATCACTATCATCATGTTAAGCTGCTGTTTCAATGCTCTCTCAATTCAAGAGTTCGACCACATTCATACATTTTCGTACAATCTGCCTTGACCCCTGTGATGTTGGGTTATTGTTTTTATGGCAATCATACATTTTTGCATGATTAACTTTGTACGAATTCATATGATTTAGCCAATTCTTAAAATATCTAAGAATTCCCGTGGGATCAGGCTGGGTAAACCTTATAACTAAACACTAACTAGAATCATTCTTCATCTGCCTAAAACTATAGCTCCACTGCTAAAGGAGGATGCACATTTATTGAACATTTATGCATTTGGCAGACCCTTTATCCAAAGCGACTTACAGTACACTACAAGGTATATATTTATATCAGTATGTGTGTTCCCTGGGTTTGAACCCATGACCTTTTGCACTGCCAATGAGCTATACAGGAGCACCGTACATAAACTTGATGTAACTGCTCAGAATGCCTCACTTTTATTTGTTTGTTTATATATATATGAAAGATGAGTCTAAATGATTTTTTGTGATAGTGTGTAGCATGTAAAGTTGCTGTCAATTGAACTAATTTAAAACCTGAAACACAATAAGAAAAAAAAGTTGCAAGAACATCAAGCACTGATGGAGTTATCATATATAATGTGTGATATTGGGAGGGGGGGCTGGCGTGAATGAATTCGAGGTGATTAAGAGACTGCGTCACCAGCGTGGGGGTCTGCATCCTTTCCCTCATCCCCACAAAACTTCTGTTCTGAACTAAAAATACGCACGCCAGAAGGCACCATCGAGAGACAGTGTGTGTGTTTGTTTGTGTGTGAGAGTTTGTGTAGGTATCTAAAATAATCATTCATTTTTAAGATACAGCATGTTGCATGCAGTTTAAGTGAATGCAGAGTCTATAGTTATGTTTGGAAACCGGAAACACGTGAACATAAACACGTTTGTTTTTTGGTGGTTTGCGTCATGTGTTGATTATACATCAGAATGTCCAAATCTGATAATCTGTGTTATGTTTGATCATGTAGCTCACAGAGATTAAATCAAATCTCTTTTTCTGTCAAACGGTCTATTTTTGACTGACAGGTTTATTTAGGCTTTGGCTGAGATCATCCTGCTGGCTTGAAAATCTGAAAATACACACACAGACAGATAGACAAACATTGGGGGCTCATTTCCTGTCTGTGAGTACGGGAACGTTTCTTCTGAGGTGTTCAGTCCCCTACTGATTTATTTTACACTCTTCTCCTATACCTTCATTCATACATTCATTCTTGCAAGCTCTGTAAAAGCTCTGTCAAATTTTGGCAAGGTGCACGTCAGGCTACGCAAAGCCTACGCATAGCTAACGGTGTAGAACCTACGTGCGACTATAAATTACACTTGAAGGGGACATTTCACAGGGCTTTTTAAAGATGTCAAATAAATCTTTGGTGTCCCCAGATGTGAAGTTCTAGCTCAAATAACCATATAGATAATTTATTATAACATGTTAAAATTGCCACTTCGTAAGTGCGAGCAAAAATGTGCTGTTTTGGGTGTGTCCTTTAAAATGCAAATGAGCTGAACTCTCCACTAAATGGCAGTGCCGTGGTTGGATAGTGCAGATTAAAGGAATATTCCATTTTCTTAAAAGAAAAATCTTTCTTTGTTCAGTCGAGAAGAAAGTATTTTTTTGAGGAAAACATTGCAGGATTTTTCTCATTTTCATAGACTTTAATAGAGCCCAAAAATTAACACTTAACTCAACACGTAGTTTCAAAAGACTATAAACGATCCCAAACAAGGCATAAGGGTCTTATCTAGCAAAACGATTGTCATTTTTGACAATAAAAATAACAAATATACACTTTTAAAGCACAACTTCTCGTCTAGATCCGGTCCAGCGCGACCTAACGTAAATGCGTAGTGACGTAGGGAGGTCACGTGTTAAATAAATAAAACGCACATTTGCGCACCATTGTAAACAATAAACTGACACAAAGACATTAATTAGTATCAGTTGACATACAACAACATAGGAACGGTCCTCGTTCTCAACACTTGTAAACACTGGGGCGGAGTTTCACGTTCGTCCTCTGTGACCTCTTGACGTCATGACGTATTGCGTGGGGTCACGTTGGCTCATCACGACCGGATTAAACGAGAAGTTGTGGTTTAAAAGTGTATATTTGTTATTTTTATTGTCAAAAATGACAATTGTTTTGCTAGATAAAACCCTTATGCCTCATTTGGGATCGTTTAGAGTCCTTTGAAACTCTGTTGAAAAAAACTGTTACGTGTTGATTTAAGTGTTAATTCTTGGTGTCTATTAAAGTCCATTAAAATGATATTAAAGTGCATACTTCATATGCATAACGTTAGCGGGATTTTATAAAATAAAACCCAAAAAAGTTGTAATTATATTAGTACAAATATTACTCTTCCTGCAATGTTTTCCTCAAAAAACATAATTTCTTCTCGACTGAACAAAGAAAGACATTTTGGATGACATGGTGGTGAGTAAATTATAAGAGGGTTATCCTCTTCTGACATCACAAGGGGAGCCAAATTTCAATGACCTATTTTTTCACATGCTTGCAGAGAATGCTTTACCAAATCTTAGGTACTGGGTTGATCTTTTACACATTTTCAATATATGTCCCCCTCAAATGAGTCAATGTAGGACAATGAGATGAGCTCTGATCAGGCATAAGAGAGTGTGTCCAGTCGTTGACTGTTCTTTACTCTTTATTCTTTCATTAGATAAATATCAAAAACCTGTATCTGGGTTGCAGGCCGTTCAAAATTACATTTTGAATTTTTGAAAATAAAGTCCAAATCCCATGTGAAGAAAATACAACTTTATTTATTGAAACTAAAAGCAGTTCGACAAGTGTGAGGCGTTTTAAATATTCATCATAACAAATATTTAGACATACATGTATTTTATATTATTTAACACAATCTTCAAGTTGACCATAAAATTAAGCAGCTTCAACCGGACCTTTTGGGATACAAACGTTTCTCTTTGGAAACGGGTCATAAAATTTGTAAAAAACATTTTAGACGACAAACTGGGGAATGTTTGTTAAAAGAGTGAGACATTAAGAGTGAATATAGTGTGTGTTTGTGTGATGATTTAAGGCCAAAGAATAAAAGCTAGGGAGAAAAACAGGAAAAGAAATAAAAACTACAAATGATAATAAACACAAAGAGAGAAGAAAGGAGAAGAATCAGTCTTAGAGTCATACATGAATAATTCAGATCCCTCCAACCCAAATGTACCCAACTACTCAAAACATTTCATACACGATTTCTATCCAGATAAGTGGCGGTCTGTGAATTCAAAATATTTGTTAGTGCGCCATGTGAACCATGTGCATCATGTGCCATGTCAAAATACGTGCCTGCTAGACGCGTCAAAAGGGTTTAAATATGATAAAAGGGACGCTCACGTTCACAATATACTCGCAAGACACTAACTTAACACTAAACTCTGATTACAAATGAGATTATCTGCAAATGTGTGTTTCTCTTTTATCATAAACCCCTTCTAAGGGCACTTATTTTGACATGACACGTGATGCACATGACGCGCTGAACACACATGGCACACACATGACGGAATAAATACATGTTGTGACGAGCTTTGCATTGTGAGCCCTCGAAAAAAGAAGTCACCGGCCGCCACTGATCCAGAACACAACTGAATGTTTGATAAACATGACATAGGGACACATCCATACACACCTTCTCTTCAATCTCTTTGATTTGTCGTCTTTGCATGTCAATCTTGGCCTCAAGCTCTCTGATTCTCTGTAAGTCAAAATAGAGAGAACTATGAGAAACATTTTTGGGTCTACATTTACATTACACTTATCCATTTGGCAGACGCTTTTATCCAAAGCATTACAAAGTATACATTTTATCATTATGTGTGTTCCTGGGATCAAACCCACAAACTTTTGCATTGCTAACACAAGTTATGACAACTCATTCCTAGTCAAAACTATAAACAGTACAGAGTTGAATTGACTTTTAAAAGTTGATTAAACGAAAGGCTGTTTTGGGGGGGGGGGTTGCATTTAATTGTTTCCACTGATTTTCTTATATGGGTTTATGAGAGCACAAAAAGATGTATAAGGAACGTTAAACATCAAAGAGATATTAAAAAGGGCTTTGGAAAACCCCTGAACAATCATGATGTAATTCCCACACTTCTTGTGACACAATGTTCACAATATTTCTAAGTCATTTCTAAGTCTCAGATAAAACCCTCTGCTAAATGAAGAAATGTAAATGTAAGATAAAGCAGGCAATAATAATACATTATAGATAGGAACTTCTTCAATACTGTTTAAAACCTCAAGAAGCTGCTTGATAAATGATGATTAAAATTATAAAAATGTATTAGTGTTATTAAACTTTTTGAATGGTACCGTATTTAAAATAGCCGGAGTATCAGGTTGAAATTTTAGAGATGGTAATACTGTGGTATTTGATATATAATTTAGCTATATACCAAGGTATGCAGTGGTGGCCGGTGACTTCTTTTTCGAGGGCACACGATGCAAAGCTCATCACAACATTTATTTAGCTCGTCATGTGTATGCCTCGTCATTTTAAAATATGTGTTTGGCACGTCATGTGAACCATGTGCATCACGTGTTTTGTCAAAATAAGTGCCTGCTGCAGACGCGTCTAAAGGGTTTATAATAAAAATTACCCTTGGGTTTGCCAGATCCTCACTTAGTCTCATGTGTAATCACAGTTTAGTGTTAAATAAGGCTGCGTTTACATTTTGCATTAACATGCGATCTCGGTGATCCGTTCACGCAGATCCGATCATCCGTATATCAGGACACGGCGCGTTTACATTTGTCACATAAATGTGGCTTCTGTATCTGGATGTGTGATCGGATCCCGTGCGGGGAGACGCGCGCTGGGTGGATAGCTGTCAATCAAAATGGGTACAGCTGTCTTTAGCCACATGATTTAGGGTTTTCGCGCTAACCGCAATCCCGTATTGTACAGTGCTACTGAACAGCAGAGAATAACTAGCAACCCCAACAACCGTGATGTCCACATTTTAAGCGTTATATTTTTTTAGCTTTAAAAGCCTTATCTTTAAAAGCCTTATAGCGTCCGCACCGCGGATGAATGTCCTGTTTAACTTTACGTGAACTTGACTTTCACCCGCATGCTTTAAATCAACAACAAAATCCGTGTGAAACATGACCGACTCCACTGTTTTATTCTGCCCTAATAACGGGCTTTTGCCTCTGCCTAAACTTATATGTATATTTATATTTTAACCAAACTATTGTTAGTTATGTTTCCTGGTAATTTTAATATGATTTAATTAAAAGAGCTAACAATTTCCTAAATTTCCTGTTCATAGTGCGTAAGAAGTAATGTAATTTACAAACACATATAAGTAACCTTGCATAAAACCAACACTGAATAAATGTATTTGGCTAATGTTATTATGGTTTGTACGTGTTTTAAAGTAACTTAAAATGTGTTAAATGAGACAGAAACAGCCGATTGACCAGAAACAAGCGCAACATTCACGTTGATATGTCGCCATGGAAACTCAAACATTATAACGATCCTGAATTCTGCTATTAAATATTAAATCTCTCTATGAATAGGAACATATAACATATGCCTGAATAACTTAAATACAGTCAGCAGTGTTAAAATGCTTTTGAATATCGATTTATTAAGATACTTTTAAGCGTAGCTTTCATTGCTCCACAAATATGAATGTATGCGTCTCTCACCTGCGCTCCATGACCTAACATCCTTTATTTTTGACAGTTGTCAGTGAGAGGAGATGATAGTGGGCGGGGTTTTTTGTGACGTTGACCTGTAAATGCAGATACGATGGCTGGATTGCGTTTACATTACACTGAGATCCGATCACAAAGCGTCCTCGACTACCTCTGCATCAGGACACACAGATCGGATAACATTCCGATCACAGACGCGTTTACACTTGTCTTTTCAATGTGTATGTGGACAACATCCGGATACAGGTCGCATGTTAATGCCAAGTGTAAACGCAGCCTAAGTGTCTTGTGACTATTTTGTGAATGTAAGCACCTCTTTAATCATAAACCCTTTGCAGCAGGCACATATTTTGACAAGACTCATGGTGCACATGGTTCACATGACACAACAAACACACATTTTGAAATGATGAGCAACACACGACCTTCTGAACACATATTTTGAATTTGTGATCCTCGACAGAGAAACACCGGCCGCCACTGATGAACTGATGGTACAAATGAATGATCATGTATGACCCTGGACCAGTCATAAGGATCTATTTTTTTTTAACATCATCTGATGTTAGGATAATATTTAATATTTGGCCAAGATACTGAAAATCTGGAATCTGAGGGTGCAAAATCTGATTATTGAGAAAATCACCTTTAAAGTTGTCCAAATGAAGCCCTTAACAACACATATAACTAATGATACACACTCTAAAAAAACAAACGGTGCTATATAGCACCAAAACTGTTGATTTGAATCGTAACCATAGAAGAACCGTTTTTAGTGCCATATAGCACTGGTGAAGAACCGGTGAAGCACCTGTGTAGAACCATATAGGGGCCATATAGCACCACATTTGGTTCTACATAGCACTATATGGTTCTACACAGGTGCTTCACCGGTGCTTCACCAGTGCTATATGGCACTAAAAACGGTTCTTCTATGATTACGAGCAAAGAACCACTTTTGGTGCTATATAGCACCGTTTGTTTTTAGAGTGCATAATTTTTTAATATATTTGCTGTAGGAAATTTACTAAATATCTTAATAAAACATCATTTTGAACCATACAATGTATTGCTACAAATAAAGAGTTTGGTTCCAAACGTTTTCTAAATTTTTTTTAAATCTTGTTTTTTGATTGTGCATTTGATTGTGCAAGGTTTGTTTTGATTTTAAGTCTTCATAACTAAAATACAGCTAAGTAGCACAATAAAACACAACAAAACGGAGATTTGGTTTTGGAACCAAACTCTTCAAATATGTGGTAAACTATTCAAACCTGTGGTACTTACAGTATGACTGGTTTTGTGGTCCAGGGTCACATATAATATACTAGTAAAAACTTACACTAAGGTTTCCTAATAAAAACGAGAAAGTCTTTTATGGAGCACCCTTAAAATGCCATAGTACATGACTACTTCAAAAATGACTTTTATAAGCACTCAATTTTATTAATGCATTTTCATCCAAGCACACATAGTCTGACCTGCTGTGCAGATTGAAGAAGCTCCATCCGCTGCTGTAAGACCAGTGTGTCTGCATGACGACCTTGTCGCAGGATTTGTCTACGCACTGTTTCCATTGACTCTGCCAGTTTTGCTCGCTGTCTGTCAGTCAAACTCTCCCCCAGACAACTGTCTGGATCCTGCTGTAGAGAAGCGTATAATGTAGCCTCCAGCTCCTGAACCCTCTGATAACCACAAACAAACACAACAGGAGGAAAGAAACACCATATAAAGTCATTATTCTATGATTCCTACATAACATATGTGAAAATATAACCTTGATGTCTTTAATACTGACTAAGGTCATGTCAAAGATTTAAATCAAAGTGAAATCAAGGAATAAAATCAAACTGATGCTCCTAATCTCATGAGACTTTAGTGTTGATTTTAAAGACATGGTCACATATAATAAAACTACCACAATACGTTTTTAGATTTTTACACATTTGATTTGTATTTCATATTTACTAAAAACCCAAATGATCTTTGATTTATGTCATTTGCAATGCATCATGTGAGTGGGAAATCACTGCTGGACTTTTTGCCACAAATTCTTTAATGGGCAATGTAGTTCTTTACCAAGGAATACGGAAGCACATACGATCTCAGAAAAAAAGGTATAAAAGTTGTCACTGGGATGAAAACTTTTAAAAAGGTCCTAATTTTGCGGTACTAGTATGCCCCTCTAGGGTGCCAGTGTGTACCAATGTGGTTCCAATATGCACCTTTTAGGTACAAAAGTGTACGTTTTGAAAAGGTCCCACCTCATTGACAACTTTTCGACCTTTTTTTCTGAAAGTGTACAATGCCATTATCTAACAACGTCTGAGCTCAAAGTAGGCCTGTCTTAAGAAGTTTATGTTATTGCTTAAAATTTCTCTATGGAGAACAGGAATTTGATTTTAAAAGCTCATATCATGAAAATCTGACTTTTTTATGTTTTAGTGCTATAATTGGGTCCCCAGTGCTTCTATCAACCTAAAACATATGGAAAAAAACAACCAAGTAACTTTGTTTTGGTAAACCATTCTCTGCAAGCATGTTAAAAAAGTGGTCATTAAGATTTTGTCAGTTTTTTGACATATAGTGAGTCTAATTATCATACGGTAATAGCGCCCCTTAATCTGCACTATCCAACCACGGCACTGCCACTAAGTGCAGAAAGAAATAGAGGAAAAAATTATAATAATAATTGACAGCACAATTGAGTGTTAATTTCAATAAACCACAATCATGGGGATCAGTGTTTGCATTAAATCAGCTCATTTGCATTGCGGGACACACACAAAAAAAAGCACATTTTTGATCACACCTACAAAGTGGAAATAATTCTATAATAAAATATCTATGTGGTATTTTATGCTAAAACTGCACATACGCATTCTGAGGACATCAAAGACTAATTTTACATCTTAAAAAAATCTCATAATATAACCCCTTTAACTTCTGGAACCAGACTGCTATGGTTACACTTGTTTTTGGGTCTTCTAATAGCCATTCTACTTACTATACAGTAAATAACTTTACAACTACATGTCTAACAACTCTCATTAGAGTATTAGTAGACTGTTAGGGGTTGGGTTAGGTAAGGGTTAGTAGAATAAGCTGACATTTAAAGATACTTATAGTCAGTGGACTGTCTGTTGGAGGATCATCACAATAAAGAGTTAGTAGATATAAAGCAGACAGTCTACTAATACTCTAATGACTGTTAATAGATAGATAAAGTAGACTAACAAAATAAAGTGTTACCCAGTACATTATAACCTCAAGGTCCTACCAGTTGGGCCTGATCAAGAGCTTGTTTCCTATAGTCCAGTTCTTCCTCCAGGAAACCCTTCTGTTTACTGAACAGCTCCTGTTGATGATAACATTATCGGAGGATTTACACACCATTTAACTCTAATGTAAACGTATCTCATTGTTCATTAAACTTCATTAGAGATGAGACAGAACAAATCATATGACACATTTATCATCTTATCTTATGGCATGAATGGATCTTCTCACCTTCTCATTCTCCAGGTCAATCATCTTCTGTGTGAGAGCGGCTTCAGTGCTGTCAATCTGCTTCAACCACTATACAGAGATGAAGGATAAACAAAAGACAACACTGTTCAGAGAACATGGGTAAATGAAGAAGAAAGAAAACATGTTTAAACTTGTATGCATGCTTTTAACAGACACTTGTATTTTACAATGTATTGCAGAAATGGGTCTGATTCGGAGGGAAGTATGCAAACTGATTAAATATAGCCTAAAAGGGATAGTTCACAGAAAAATTCAAATTCTGTCACTTATTAGCCCTGAAGTTGTTCCAAACTTGTATAAATGTCTTTGTTCTGGAGAATACAAAAGGAAGATATTCTGAAGAATGTAACCAAGCAGATCTGGGGCACCATTGACTTCCATATGTTATAGTGTAAGAAGTTTTTTGTTGTTGTTTTGTTCCTGTGATCTCTTTTAGGTGACAGGTCGGGAGGAGAAAATAAAAGTGTTCCTGAGACATGCGTGGGGGGCGATGTGGGGAAGCGACATCATCTCCTGCTGCATGCTTGTGATCTCGCTCCGCTTTTGGATCTGTTCTCTGAAATGAACTTACTGATGTGCTAAATTTAATTGTAATCCCTTAGAATTATAAAATTAAACTAGTCTTTATTGTACGTTCTTGGTTCGTTCTCCATCTTTTTTGTTGCAGCTTTGAGCCGACCTTAACACATAGGGCACTCTCGGAAAGAAGGTACGAAAGTTGTCCCTGGGGTGGTATGTTTCAACAAGTATAATTGTATACCTAATAGGTGCTAATGTTACATCAAAGGTACACATTGGTACCCAAGAGGTACATGCTGGTAACTCAAAAGTGCATATCTATACCAGGAGCTTTTTAAAAGGTACCATCCCAGTGACAACATCTGTACCTTTTTCTGAGAATGTAGGTTAAAACAATATTATGGAAGTGAATGGTGCCCCAGATCTCATTTTTCAAAATATCTTAATTTGTGTTCAGCAGAACAAAGAAATGTATACAAGTTTTTAACAACTTGAGGGGAGTAAATTATTATTTTTTCGGTAAACTATCTCTTTAAGATGCTTTGGATAAAGGTGTCAAGTGAACAAGATACGATTAATAAATGAGCGATGTTCAGCAATACCTTTTCACATAAAGACAACACGGTGCCAGCTTGAATTACTGTGACCTGCTCCTCATTCCTCAAGTTCTGCGAGGTGAGATGTTCATTTGTGAGATATGTGAATACATGCACTCAGTATAATGGTAGACATACAGTACACACATTTCTTACCCCATTATCCCCAAGAATGTCAAGCTTTTTCATGAGGTCAGGAATGATGACGTCCTAAATCAAACATACATACCATGAACAATATACAGAATATATAAAGAAGAAGCTGAGATTTTTCATATTAATATCCTTGTGACAATATTGTAATATAGTCAACTGGCATTAATTAAAATAACTAATTAGTTTAATAGTATTTAAAAATATTTACATTTGTGGTTTATGGGGACATTCCATAGATGCAATGTACAAACTACACTTCGCCCATCCCCTAACCCAACCCTCACAGAAAATGTTTGCCATTTATTAATTAGATAAAAATTACCTATTAGTATGTTTTTTAAGCCATTTGGTTTATGAGGACACAAGGAAGGTCTTCGTAAATCATGTTTACAGGGTAACAAGCATGTCATTATACTGAACACATTTGTATAATCCTCATAAACCACATATACCAAAACACACACACACACATTTTTGTACCTTGACACCCTCTTGTTGGCAGTGTAACTGTAGGCTACTATTGCTTTCGCAGGCAGAGATTTGCAGGTTAAAGGCAGGAGAACGGCGTTCCCTCTCCTATTAATTGAAAAACACTTGGTCATAAAATATACATAAAAATCATTGTTTGGGACCATAATATTATCTATAAAGAAATGGAAATGGACAAGACATTCTCACACATTCACCTTTTGAGTTCACTGGAAGAAAGTCATGCAGGTTTGAAACATAAGGGTGTGTGTTGGATTACAAAATGCAGGATATCTAAATAAAAATGACTGAGTAGAAATGATCAGAATAACATGAGGACACAGAATCATTTTAAATCACACTAAATATGTAAGAAATTACATAACTTATATATATATGTATATATGAACATACATGTGTGCAACAGGAAATGAATAATTAAAAAATAAACAAGTGATGCTTAACCGTGTAGAAGACTAATCTTGGTCTCTTTTTTAAATAAGACACATCATTTTTCACTGAAGTTTTTGGTGTTGTTAAAATTAATATATTATAAAATATACAGTAATAGCAGTTTAATTTTACATTAATAAATAAATAATACTACAAAGTATATATTTTATTTTATAAATCTATAAAACTTTAAATATTTCACAACAAAAATGCTTAAATTAAAGCCATAAGTCTCATCCAATTTTGATCCAAATTTCTGTGAATTCTTGTGACACTTTTAGTAGATTTACCAACAATGGCCACTAGGTGTCATTGGTTTGTTGCATACTCTTTTCACAGTATGATAAATCATTTTTAGGGCAAAAATGCTTCCAACCATATATAATTTGTCAAGATTTTTGAAGATTAATAATAGAATATTAGTGTTATGAATTTATAATAATTAATACGCAGTTTAAGGGGTCAGTGACATTTAAAATTACAGAAACATTTACACTTAAATTGACAGTCACTACATCATTTCTATCACCAAATGGATTTGAAATAAAAAAAACTACACTCTTAGACCTTTCCAGTCGTATACAGTTTGTCACTGTTATTTTTTTAAGTTTTAGAATAGGCTATTATTGGTTTAACAGTGATATAAATAATTTGGGCCCACCGTGACAATTAAGGGGTTTAAATGTATAACCTCTTAAAACATAACACTGCAAAAAACGACTTAGTAGTTTTCTCTTGTTTTCAGTACAAATATCTGACAATTCTTAAATTAAGATGACTTTTCTTGATGAGAAAAATGACCTAAGAAAATAAGTCTAGTTCCCTTTCAGTCGGTCACTACGACGTCACGTCGTGACCGACGAATTGGGAACTCGCTTAGAGAGACCAATCTGCTTCGTATACTACTAAAACGCCAATGAACTTGGCATTGAGATATTTGCATAATGCTGGCGCCGCCCCGCCAGGTGCCTTTATAAGCAGCAGGTGCAAATAGGGAAATTAGCTTTTTCGCTTCGAAAGCCGGCTTTATCTGCTACTGAGAAGCTACTTTACTCTGTTGGGATTTGATTGCTGAAGTTGGTTGAACTAGCAGTATCACAGCGGACGCTTCGCTTATTCCACGGCTCTACATCTGTTTATTGTTTTGAGTTTAGTGTGTGCGTTGCCTCTCCCTGTGCGCTCATCAACTAAGCATCTGAGTGAATTTCCCTAAAAGAGTGATACGAGAGAGCTTTGTGCCTTGTTAAAGGCAGCCACTCTCTCGTATATGCGGAGATCAGCGTCCTTTTCAGGATAGCTTTTCGCCCGTGCGATCTTGGATGCGAGAAGTATAAGGGTTCCAGTGACGGTCACGAGCGCTGTCTTCGTGCTCAGGCATCGAGCACTCCGGGGCTGCGTTCGTGGAGAGTTTCTGTTCTCTCTGTGAGAGCATAACCATTGGACCTCCTTCTGGTCCCGTCACTTCTGCAGCATCAGAGGGGTGTCCATTTTTCCTCCGAGGCAGAGTCGTTCCGGAGATGGCGGCCGTGCCCGCTCGAGCGGCGGAGACGGTAGAGTTGGAAAGGTTAACCCCTCTCCGCCCGAACCGTCCCGCCCACATGATTGGTACTTCGGAGCTGCTCGGGCCTCTCGGTCCTCTCCTCCTGTGCCTTTCTTTCCCGACGGCACGAAGAGCTGACGTGATTTGCGGCCGTCCGGCCGTTCAGCTTTCACCCCTCACCTCCCTCGCCAACGGAGCCGCAGAGGGCGGGGACCCCTTCAGTGGAGCGGGATGTGTTCCTGGAGGGACCACCCAACCCTTCCCTCCCGTGTTTGTAGACAGTCGTCCGGTTACGGACGCTGCCCATCAGGCATGCCGGAGAGGCGGCTTCGGCCCTGCACGCAATAACGTTGCTGCAGGCTCACCAAGGATTTAAGAGGGGGACCGCGACCTTCAGTCGTGCGATGTCCACCACAGTGGTTCAAGATCGCCACCTTTGGCTGTGTCTGGCTGACATGACGGACGCAGGCGAGAACAACTTCTTTAATGCTCCTGTCTCACAGACCGGCCTCTTCGGCGAGCCAGGGGAGTCGTACAGCTCCGCTGCGCAGACTGAGGCGATCTCCTAGGTCATGCCCCGGCGAAGGAAAGCTGCCCTTGGTCCACCACGCCGGCTCCTCAGTCTGCCTCTCGCCGTTGGCGTCCTGCGGCGACCACCTCCGTTCCCCTCCTCGGACCCCATCTCGGCAGCGCAGGGGAACCGGTCATCAGCAGCTCGCCCCGCCCGCTTAGCCGCTTCCCGTGAAATTCGGGAGTTTAAGTGGCCAGTGAAGGGCGACCCGGATTGGCAGAGGATCACTCTTCAGGAGATGGAGCTCCTTCCCCCGATAGAGGGTCGGGTGGAAAATCCTTGGTTTGCATATGTTCCACCGGCTGTTCGGCCGGTACCCACTTAACCACACATAAGAGTGCATTCCTCTTCCCTCTCTGGGTCTCCGGAGGATCGAGAGAGCCGTGAGCGGGTCCACACCAGCTCTCCTACCTCTCCGCTATCGCCAGCGGGTGACCTGAGGAGTCCGAGCTCTCCGCTGAGGAGACCGGACCACCAGCACCCTCATCGGAGTCTGCGCTCTCCGTAGAGGAGACCAGATGACCGTTACCCTCAGCGGGCTCAGGTCAGTGTCACACACACATACTGTAGATGTTTATGCTGTCACAGCAGACGCACCGGCAGTCCCACCTGTCTCGCTTCGCTGCCCCACCGCGGGTACTTCGGTAGTGTCGTTATTTCTCCTCGTACGGTGCCTGGGTGCTTCCCCAAAATTCGGGCTTTCGTTTCACTGTGGTGAAAGCGTCCGATGCACATGTACTGCGTGCAAAAGTCGATATCCTGTTGGCGAAGGATGTTCGAGCCGGTCCCTCTTACCGAGATGATGATGATGATAGGGTTTTTCCAGCCTTTATCTCATAGTACCCAAAATACGCGGCGGGTTACGATCGATTTGATTTACGCACCGGCTCTACGAAGGTGTTCTTTTTGGATGATAACGCCGAGGCTCGTATTTCAATATTCAGATCGGTTTGCAGCCTTAGACCTGTAAGACGTGTACTTTATGTGTCCATCTCCCCTCGCTTTAGACCGTTTTTTCGCTCTGCGTCGTGGGGTGGGCATATTAATACTGAGTACACCATTCGAGCTGTCTCTCTCTCTCTCCGTGTCTCCGTGTGCTAGTCACGGCATTAAAATATCAGAGAGAGAGCGTTGTTCGCATTCTGCTTTTATGTACGTCGACTTATAATAGCCCGTTCTTAGCAGACGTGCGCGAACACAGAGAGTTAATGCTTCGGCATCTCGCTCGTTTAAGTCTTCAGGTCGACTGGGAAAGAGCAACTTTGCCCCGTGCAGAGGATCCTTTTTCTCAGTATGGAAATAAGACTCGATCGACTAATTGGCGTGTTTTATAAGAGCGCGCAACCTAGTCAGTTCTGACTTGCCTCGGTTTAATTCGAGGGAAGTACGCGGTCCCTCTGAAACATTTTCAGAAGCTCCTGGACATATGACAGCATGCTGCGGCTGTGACATCCGCCCGAGCTGCTTCATATGAGACCGCTTCAGCGTTGGCTTACGATCGAGTCTCGAGGAGAGCGTGGCACACCGACATACACCGTGTAAACATTACACCTGCGTGTCATCTCAATTTTTCCCCGTGGTAGACCCGGCATTTCCGATAGAAGATGTGCCCCTGAGGGGTCTCCTGGCATTCTGTATATTGCAATGCCCTCAGCACGGGATGATCAGCCACGTATGACGGGCTTGCAGTCTCAGGGGTGTGCATAGCACCCCAACTGCCGCGAGCGGTGCGCTGTATATCTGGGACTTGTACGCTCCGCTATGGAGATGCGAGGGAAGGATGTATTAGCCGACACCAATAACATTGCGACTGTTGCGTTATTTACCGTTAAGGCGGTTTTGCGCTCTCGTCACCTGTCGCATCTCGCTCGTCATCTCCTCCTTTGGAGTCAGAAGCATCTGAGGTCCCTTCGTGCCATTTACATCCCGGGTTCGCTCAATACAGCGGCAGACGCGCTTCCCGAGCTGCGCCCCCGGCGAATGGCGACTCCACCTCCAGACGGTCCAGCTAATTTGGAAGAAGTTCGGTTGTGCGTAGATAGATCTGTTTGCGTCGCCGGACGATACCCACTGTCGCCTATTTTATTCACTAACCGAGGGCAGCCTCGGCGTGGATGCGTTGGCACACAGCTGGCCGCGGGGGGTGCGTAAATACGCATTCCTTCCAGTGAGCTTTATTGCGCAGACACTGTGCAAAGTCAGGCAGGACGAGGAGAGCCTTTTATTAGTCGCCCCGTACTGGACTACCAGGAATTGGTTTTCAGAGTTAATGCTCCTCGCGACAGCCCCTCCCTGATGATTTCCCCTGAGGAAAGACTTTCTTTCTCAAGGAAGGGGCACATTATGGCACCCGCGCCCCGACCTGTGGGATTTCCATGTATGGTCGTTGAGCGCGCGCAAGGTTTAGGTGATTTATCGCAAGCGGTATCTAACACCATCAACGCGGTTCGAGCACCGTCCACAAGACGGGCTTACGCGCTTAAAGAAACCTTTTTCGTCACCCGGTGCTCTTCGCAACGCGAGGACCCCAGAGAATGCCCATTAACATTGTGCTTTTATATCTTTAACATAGGTTAGATGGTAGGCTGTCCCTCCGCCATTAAAGTTGATATCGCCGCTATTTCTGCTCATCACTCTCTTATCAACGGCAGATCAGTTGGCCAGCATGATTTAATTATTACATTTTAAGAGGCGCTCGCAGGCTAAACCCCTCGCGCCCTCCCTCTTTCCTCCTGAGACCTGTCCATGGTGCTGAAGCCTTCAGGTCTCCCCTTTGAGCCTTTGCAGTCTACAAGTCTGATGTTTTTATCAATGAAAACTCTGACCCTGATAGCATTGGTCTCCATGAAGAGAGTAGGGGATTTACATGCATTCTCTGTTGACGATTCGTGCTTTTAGTTTGGTCCTGCTGTCTCACTGAGACCCAGACCAGGCTACGTGCCCAAAGTTCCCACCACTCCCTTCAGAGATAAGGTGGTGAGCTTGCAAGCGCTGCCCCCGGAGGACGCAGACCCAACCATGGCTTTGTTGTGCCCCGTACGCGCACTGCGACTCTACGTGGTTCGCACGCAAAGCCTCAGGACCTCAGACCAGCTCTTTGTTTGTTATGGTGGCCAGCAGAAAGGGAAAGCTGTCACTAAGCAGAGGATGTCTCATTGGATAGTTGATACTATCGCCCTGGCTTATAATCTTCAGGGTATTCCTTGCCCCTTTAATTTGAGAGCGCACTCCACACGGAGTGTTGCCTCATCTTGGGCTTTAGCTCGTGGTTCCTCGCTAACAGACATCTGCAAAGCTGCTGGTTGGGCGACACCTAATACGTTCATTAGATTTTACAGTGTTCGTATCGAGCCTGTATCCTCTCGTGTTCTTTCCTCACCAGGGGGAGCACGGAGAGCAGTCTCGCAGGTCGGCTTGCAGCCTCCAACTGATGCTTCATAACTGTGTCAGTATGGAAGGCCTTCAGAACAAAAATGCGTAATGGTTTGAATTGTTCTTTCTCCGCTGCCTTGGCAGCCTTTGTTGCGGAGCATTGGCTGTCAGCCTTCACTAGCTGTATCCTCGCGAACCTACGTGTTGGCTCGGGCTCCACATTGTGTCCCACCGGGTTCCTTTGTGAGTATTTTTCCGTGGGGTTAATCCTAGCAGCCCACGTTTCCCTTAGCAGAGCACTGCTTTGCTTACACAGCCACGGCTGTCTTTATTCCTCAACTACGGTTGACTTCGCCCACCATTAGCCCTTAAGACGGGCGGTGGCTTCCGCAGCGTTCCTATCCCGCTCAGGTAGGGCGCTTCCCAGTCGCTGGCACTTCTGTGGGGTTAAAGGAACATCTAGTGCCCGGCCTTCTGCCTTAAAACCTAATTCTCCTTCTCCTTAAGTGGAACCGGAGGGCTTTACGCAGACACTGGAAGAGGTCAGCCCCTAGTGGCGTTTTGGTAGGGATTCCCAATTCGTCGGTCACGACGTGACGTCGTAGTGACCGACTGAAAGGGAACGTCTCGGTTACGGATGTAACCCTCGTTCCCTGAAGGAGGGAACGGAGACGTCACGTCCCGTCGCCACAGGGCTGCTCCCTGCTGTTTATCGACCGGTCACTTTCTCCCGGCTTTCTCAGCGAAAAGAAGCTAATTTCCCTATTTGCACCTGCTGCTTATAAAGGCACCTGGCGGGGCGGCGCCAGCATTATGCAAATATCTCAATGCCAAGTTCATTGGCGTTTTAGTAGTATACGAAGCAGATTGGTCTCTCTAAGCGAGTTCCCAATTCGTCGGTCACGACGTGACGTCTCCGTTCCCTCCTTCAGGGAACGAGGGTTACATCCGTAACAGAGACGTTTTTAGACAAAACAAAAATATACAATTTAAGTGAATTTGTGCTTAAACAAACAAAAATATCTGCCAATGGGGTGTTTACACTTAATTTAAGAAAAATGTTCTCACCCCATTGGCAGATATTTTTGTTTGTTTTAAGCACACATTGTATATTTTTTGCCAAAAAATAGACTTATTTCCTTAGGTCATTTATCTCATAAAGAAAATACATCTTCACTGTAAAAAAAATTCGTAGAAATTGCAGCGTTCCTTGCAGCTGGTTGCCGATAACTTACCGTAGATTTAAATTTATGTTATTTAATGGCAAGAGTTTGTTCAAAGTTAAATAATTTTAAAATATTAACAAGTCTTTATCTGTACAGAATAAAACTACAATAACAGCCTCATGCAAAGCATTCTGGGAACCAGAAATCATCATCAACCTTTTTTGTGTTTTTTGCTTCAGATTTTGTTTCCCAGAATGCTTTGCTTGATGCTGTTATTTAAGTTTTACTCTGTAAAGACAAAGACTTGTAAATGTTTAATGTTCATTTAACTTTGAACAAAATGTTGCTAGTAAGTAACATAAATTTAAATCTACAGTAAGTTACTGGCAACCACTGTAATTTCTACAGAATTTTTTTACAGTAAGAATTTTTAGATATTTGTACGGAAAACAAGACAAAAATACTAAGTAAGAAAGTCATTTTTTGCAGTGTATGGTTTGTGTCATACCTATAATATCAAATTAGATCCTTAGTTTTGTGATTTAACAGTATGTATTATAAAACAAATAATAAATAAATACATTTCAATTATATGGCATAAATACATAATGGTAATGTATGGAAAAGTATTTTCCATAGTACATGCTGATAAGGATGTACAAAAAAATGAATCAGTGATGAAGAACATTAAAAAAACACATATTTCACACACAAATCAAATACAACATGCAGGAGGTGGAGTCAAAAAAAAAGATTGGTGAGGAGTTTAATTCAAATAAATTTTATTCAATCTAAACTTAAATTTAACAAAACAACAGTGATATAAATATACATTATTTAAAATAAAATACATTTAAAATGACACGTATGAAAACATGAACATATGAAGCTCATGTATGTAGCTGATATAGACATGAGCCGGGTTTGACCGCCCCTGTTTGATGCTGTGGGATCAATGCGGATTCTCTTACTTCCAGTTCTAGAATGCGAAATTCAAGTAGTTCGTTTTGATCCAGGGCGTCTCGAACATCCGAGCGTAATCTCATTTCACACTGCTCCAGTGATGCTATCTATAGTACACAGACAAACACACAACAGAAAAATGTTAAATGTTTGTGTGTATAACAGAAAACCAAAGGAGGACTGGGACAGTACCTTTTGTCTGAGCTCGTGGTTCACCCTCATGAGATTTTGTTTCTCCTCCACCCACTTAGAGTCCTGCGTCACACAAACCCAAACAAACACACACACACCACTACAAATTACACTACGAGGACTTACCTAACATTTATTTATTTAGTATGATCACACACGACACAAACAACTCTCATTCACTTTGTTTAAATGTGTGTATTCTCAAACACAAAACAATGCATTAACTGTAATACAAACTTAATAAACGTATCACACACACAAAGTAACAGAAGTTAAGGAAAAAGAAATTTTCGTAATAATATAGGAGATTTATTAGGCCACATGCAGGTCCATATTTTACAAAAAAACATCAACCAATGAGAGACAAGCAAAGAATAGACAGGAAACACGTGCAAAAGCAAAGTGACATGCAAAGTGAACTGACCAATCAACAATCCCACAAAGTATGTCTATGTATGAATATAACATCTAGGGTTGCCAACTATCCTGTATTAGCCGGGACGTCCCATATTTTAGGCTTGTTCGACTTCATGTGGTGCCACAAGAACCGAGAGGCAGATAACATTAAAATCCTGTGAGAGTGATTTGAGAAATCATACAGAGGAGACTGCTATCAAAATACTCTCGCTTTGATGTCATCCACCTCTCAGTTTCTGCAACAGCAGCAGTGAGGTTTTTTTACCCATAGTGCAGGAGTCACAAGTGTTTTGTTTTAAACAGATATTAAAAGTAATGGTTAAAGGATTGTGTTAAAAATACCTGCAATAATTTAACAAACTATTAATAAACCTACTGTATGTTGCCAAGCCATAAAAGTTATAAATAATATTTTATTAGGAGATCAGCTATAATTTTGACAAATGGCTTAAGTACACTGTATACACAAAACCATATCCGCACTGCTGCGGCAGGCCATCTTTTGTCTCGTATTACAGAGTGAGAAAGTTGGCAACCCTAATAACATCCCACAATGCAATGCACTTTACTTTATTTTAAATGATGAATGAACCATACACTCTCAGAAGAAGCTGTCACTGGGACGGTGTCTTTTATAAAAGTCCTAACATGTACTTCTTGGGTACAGATACACAGTGATGGAAGAAACAATGCTTTTCGAAGCTTTAGATCAATTGCTTTGCAAATCATTCATTGTTCCAAAGTGTTCGAAACACCATACACGGTGGCGACACCTGCTGGTCAAAATGTGTAAGCGCAACGAGATCTGGGCCAAAACATATTGAGACCTACAACAAACTATTGCAAATTATGTTTACAACAGTTTAATGCTTTCAATATAATTTACAAATCATTAAATGTAATTAAATATGAGTGTTTTTATGGTATGTCAGGTGATTACATATACCTTATAATTAGGACTGTCGCGATTATAAAAAATTTGGCTGACGGTTAATTGTCTAATAAATTGTGGCAGTTATGACGATTAATTGCCTGTTTAGGGCTCGTTAAATAATTTAATTTAAATCTTTTGCAAGGTTTACCTGGTAGTAAATTTGAATACACATAACAAATATTTAAAAGTAATTATTTAATGAATATATTTTTACAAAACTGAATTGTTTTTCATAAGAAATAAACCCAAGTGTCTGAAAAACAACTGAATATAAAAATGCTAATTAAAATAAACTGACTATATAGTAGCCAATACTATTAACGTCATAATATTACTGGACCACATGTCTGTAGTGGGTTCAAAAAAATGGATTCCTTACAGATCCTTATAGCATCCTTCACTTCCCTAAATTTGGAATTGCTGTTTTGGTAATGTATGTTTTACCTGGCAGTTTATACTACTTGATGTTTTGCCGCATTTATTTAAATGCTGTTTTTTCCACTGTACTAAATGGCTTTGCAATGTATCGCTTTACACTGTCAGTTAAGGAGCACCATCAGATACTGCCTGTTTTATACAGGCGCTGCAGCTCCCCCTTGTGTTTTTTAGAGAGATGTGCAATCATTGCGGTGATCTAAAATCGTCACGATGAGGTCAAACAATCGCGATGAGACAATTAATTAATCATTGTAACAGCCTTACTTTCCAAATACTCAAAATATTCCCAAACAATCAGCCCTGGTTCTTCATGTCCCTCATTATACTAAAACTTAACAGCCATCAAACACAATAGACACATTTCATTTTAATGAAGTTAGTGAAGCATAGTAGATACTGATTCATGAGTTACTTTTTAGATCAACACCAAGTAGTGGTGAACCATCAGTTTCGAAACAGTTATAGGGCCCTATTTTAACGATCTGAAACGCAAGTGCGAAGCGCAAAGCGCAAGTAAGTGTGTGGGCGGATCTTGGGCGCTGTTGCTATTTTCCCGGCGTGAGAAA
Source organism: Paramisgurnus dabryanus (assembly GCF_030506205.2). Lineage (NCBI taxonomy): Eukaryota > Metazoa > Chordata > Actinopteri > Cypriniformes > Cobitidae > Paramisgurnus > Paramisgurnus dabryanus. Next base: position 9,356,525 of record NC_133352.1, read on the forward strand.
TAACTCTTGCGCCGGGCGCAAATCAATAAGGGGTTGGTCTGAAGTAGGTTCATTATTCATAGGTGTGGTTTGGGCGTAACGTCAAATAAACCAATCAGAACGCTATCCAACATTCCCTTTAAACGCAAGGGCGCAAGTTCCATGGCGGGTTGCTATTATTATGACGGATTTACCAGGCGCACACCAGGAGCGGTTCACAGCCGAGGAGACCGACGTTCTTGTAAGAGCAGTCAAAGACAGAGAAGTTGTTTTGTATGGGGATAGGAGAAACCCGCCCAAATCAGCGTCGGTTAAACAGGTGTGAGAGGAAATAGCCACAGTCTCATCAGCTGGCATCCCCATCGTTGCGCCAAGCGCTACAATGATGTCAGGAGACGGGGGAATCCCAAGCTTGCCAGCATAAATTGGGCACGCCGTGTAACAGGAGGTGGATCTGCCTCTACACATGACCTGACGCCAGCAGAGGACATCGCTGCGTCCACCCTCACCGCTGAAAGTGTTTGGGGGCTTTGAAATCGGACCCAAGAAACGCAAGCAAGGTCCAACCCCAAAGTACACTTACAAATCAAGTTCACATACATTAAGGTTTCTTATGAAAACATTTTAATTATTATTTACATAAAATAAACGTAATACAGCCACACAACAAACTTATGAAAATATTTTAATCGTTATTTGCATGAGAATTTTTTAACGCAGCCACACAATAATTAAAAACTATCACCACAATGCTCACCACAATGATTTTCCTTATCTCATGTGTTAATATTTTTTATTGTTACAATTTATGATTTGCAAAAATAACTGTTGCATCTGTGTAGATTAGATAAGCAAAGTGTGTGCGCGTTGTGCACGCTATACATTATGGTCAAGCATGCGCCCTTAAAATAGCAAAATGAACAACGCACAACGCGCCACTGACTTTAGACTAGTTTTTTTTGGTCAGTGGTGCAATTGTTTTTTGAAACTGCAAAATAGCATCAGGGACGGTTTGCGCCGCAACACGCCTCCTTTTTTGCGCTGAACCGCCCAGGGAGCGCAAGTTCATTCCCTAGTTTGCCGACGTGCGTCTGTGGAGGGAAAAACCCGCTGTGGGCCGAATGATACATGCGTCACTGACAAAGTCAATTGCGCTGGGTGCAAGATAGGGCCCATGACGTTTCTCGTTTGCTAAAATCACGTGATTTGGCCAGTATGAAAAACGCTCCAAACCAATGATTTGAAACAAAAGATTCTTAAAGGTTTCAAAGCCTCACGAAGCAGAGTTTCGAAAGCGACCATCACTACAGATACGTATATAGTTGTTACCAATTTGTACCTTTGAAGTACTAATATGCACTCTTTTTGAAAGGGTACCACCCCAGTGACATCCCTTGTACATTTAAAAGGGTAGGATACGTTTAAACAAATTTAGAATAACCAAAATAAAATATGCAAAATGCTACGGTCATATGACAAAAATGTACTGTAGCATACTGTGTTCTTGTTCACATCCTACTTTGAAATTGTAGAAAGTATAAGTATACTGCACTGTATTTAGTAAGCAGTAAGGTAGTATTTCATTCAGCACACAGCCGATGTCAATAAAACCGCAGGTACGGTTTTTTGCCCGGGCATATACTATATATATACAGTTTTAAGCCAGAATGTACTGTAGCTAATTGTTTTAAAATCAGTGATAAGGCAATCTGTGACAACCAAGTGACACTGGGGAAGATGTCAGGGCACAAAATGCACCAAAACTTAAATCTTAACACCATTATTAAGTGTTGACAGATGAGGACACATTGTTTGGATTCATTCAGACTAACTGACTGGTCTGACCGAACCAGAACAAATGTTGTACAACTGGACTGAAATCTATAATTTGTGGCTTAAACATGACAATAATTTCAAGCTTCATTGATCCTACAGCTGTATGTGCATGCTTGGATTGGCCAGTTGATAGATTTAGTGGCATATTCTCTGTGTGTAGCGCCAGCACACAAGCATGGCTGTCAGAAAGACAAGCAGCAAAGCCAATGTATGTGGAGTCAGGGGTCTCTCCTCCCCGCCCTCTTTCTCATTTACCTGCCCCTTCTCTGCCAAGCTCCGCTCCAGGTCAGCAATCCGTGCCTGGCAGCCAATCAGCTCCGTCTGCAGCTGCTCCCGTGTCTGACGGACAGAGCATACAGCCAATCAAAGAGCCAGCCTAGGGCATACTTGAAATCTGAACATTTTGGTTACTTCAATTTTGGTAAGATACAATTTGTTTTGAGGCAGGAATTTTTCGCCATGCTTGCTCGACCGCTGGCTATGATCAGATTATCTGTAAGGCATTTTCAGAGTGAGCAATTCTGAAAAGGTCTTGAATTATTTGTTTAGTATTTAAAGATTGGGGAGGTTACATTCAGATCTGTTAACAGAAGTACACCAGTAAGAAAAGGATTATCCCATAGTGTCAGTGAGGTTAACCGTGCTTCTGTTAAATTGGCATCATGTCTCCTCACCCTGCAGTGTCTCTCAGGGTCCACAGGTCCAGAGGTCTCCTGCAGAAGGGCATACGCTCGCTGCAGTGCCTGGTACTCTCGCGTCAGCTGACGAAAACGCAACTCGGCCTCCTCTCGGGAAAAACCCTGAAGAATAACAAACGTAATTGCACATATCAAACTTGCAAACATAACTTTAACGTGAGTCAATACTGTGAATATCAAAATATATAAGTTCATGCACTTTCACCTGATTTTAGAGAAAAAATATTTTTTGTACAGCTGAACAGAATTTTTTTCTGATGTCAGATCTGGGGCACCATTCACAGCTATAGTATTATTTTTTCCTAATGTGGAAGTGAATGGGGCTCCAGATCTGCTTTGTTACAAACATTAAAAAAAATTATTTGTGTTCAGCAGAACAGAAAATAAATACATGGTATGAGGTAACATGAGGGTGCATACTTGATGATAGAATTTCCATTTTGAATAAAATATCATAAAAAAAAATTATCAAATTGTTTGATTAAAATGTTAGCTTTAGGGCTAGGTGGTATTGAGTTTTGGTAATATATCTGTATTTTTCTCAGCGGGATACAACAATACCGTCTATTTTGTTATGATCTGATATGACCCTCCTTATTTGCAACAGAATCTCTGCCAGAAATATACACTGAGGTCAGATATAAGCTTTTCAAACAGCTTGCATGTTGTGCAGCTGTCTTTGATTTTTGTTTTCATCATGCGCTATTTTAATAAGGGTGATTGTGACGTCCTCACAAGGCTTTAAAGTTTATGTAAAAATTTGTTCAGTATGGCATACCGCAATATTTATCGTATATCACCTCTCATAAAAAAATATTCCAAGATATAAATTCCTTTCTTTGTTCTGCTGAATACAAATGTAGAAACAAATCTGGGGTGCCATTGACTTCCTAGTGAGAAAAAAAAGAATACAATTGAAGTGAATGATGCCCCAGATCTGTTTGGTTATTAACATTTTTCAAAATATCTTCATTTGTGTTCAGCAGAAAAAAAAAAACTTGAGGGTGAGTAAATTAAATTTCCTTTTCGGTGAAGAGCCCTTTTAAACAAACTAAAATCTAAGCAGTGTCTTGTCTGTAAACAGATCGTACGCACTGTTATGGGAGTTGTTTTCACAGCGTGCTTAATGACCTGATCTAATAATTGTTCTGTTCCTTCTTAAATAGTAAACAACATCCAGTTGTAAGAACCAACACTTCTAAACTAGGAAACTGCTGAGATACGGTATAATGTTCCCTGAAGCAGAACTTAAACAAACTTAAACATAATAGACCAAATGATAAGCCGAAGTCAACGACTGCTTTGACTCAAACTAATATCGAAAAATAAATAAGGTCTAGTATAGGGACAACACAATTAATGTGTTGTCCCTAAACTAACACACCTTCTGTGTTATTATTCATTGTGCCGCCCACCACGGTCCTGCGACATTAGATCAGAAATGTCTTGTCTGCAAGTGTTAATTTATTACAAAATAGAGTAACGCGAGTAACAAACTCATTTAAATTTTAGTAATTGTAACTGTGTTACTTGATTTAAAAAAAAACTTCGTTACATGCTCATTACCGCTAAAAGTACACTGTAAAAAAATTCCGTAGAAATTACAATGTTGTTGCAGCTGGGTTGCCGGTAATTTACCGTAGATTTAAATTTATGTTATTTACTGGCAAGAGTTTGTTCAAAGTTAAATAAATTTTAAATGTTAACAAGTCTTTATCTTTACAGAATAAAACTATACAATAACAGCCTCATGCAAAGCATTCTGGTAACCAGAAATCATCATCAACCTTTTTCTGTTTTTTGCTTCAGATTTTGTTTCCCAGAATGTTTTGCTTGATGATGTTTTTTTAGTTTTACTCTGTAAAGACAAAGACTTGATAAAAGTTAAATGTTCATTTACTTTGAACAAAATGTTGCCAGTAAATAACATAAATTTAAATCTACGGTAAATTACCGGCAACCCAGCTGCAATTTCTACAGATTTTTTTTACAGTGTAGTGGAATTACAGTAACAGAATTACTTTGTAACGCGTTACTCCCATCACTGTTTTTAACACAACTTGTGTTGGCTTTCATTTATTTTAACATGAAATAACGCCTTAAATGGCATGACACACACAATGTGTAAAAAATGAATCATATAAATAATTTTTTACAGTGTTTGTGAAGTGAATTTGTTCTCAATAGCATAAACTAATTTAAGGCGTATGTTTGTTCATTTTTTTTAAAGTTAGTCTAAGGAAAAATTAGGAAACGCACGTCTTCAAGGTCCTCCTCGGGAGTGGCAGGGGTGTGGTCTGTGTTATATGATGTCAGAGATGATGTTTCAGAATCAACCGATTCCTCATCAAATCCAAAATATGTCTCCACAACATGCCTCTGAGAGAGAGAGAGAGAGAGAGAGAGAGAGAGAGGAGAGAGAGAGAGAGACAGACAAGATAAACACAAAAAGAAGATGAAACATTTACTGTACCATACTTAAATCAACATATTAACTTTGAAAAATGTAATAAGTCTTTTAAATTACTGCATAAGGATAAACATTAAATAAACACTATGCCGAATATATAGTTTTAAAGGTGCCATAGAATACAAAAATATATATAACAAGAATATTTAGGCATGGTAATGACACATCGTGAGCCTCAAACACAATTGTTTCCTCCTTCATATGTAAACCTCGTGCATGCAAAAGACTGCTAAAAAGAGACCAATCTCACATAACACCAACTGTGACGTTACTGTCAAGATGTAAACCCCAACATGTTTATTAATGTGAGCTACTGGCATGAGCCGCAGAGCAGAGCCAATCAGAGCAGAGCTGAACATTATTATTCATGACCCTTTCAAATAGGGCAAAAAATTTCTTTCAAATTACAAATCCTAGGATTGTAATTGTACATGGTAAAATGTTTTGGGATCATTTTTGCACTTAATAAAGTTACATACCTACTATGTAAATATCAAAAAACAATTTAACAGATTATTTCAATGCATTCTTTGGGACCTTTAAGCCCTATTTGTACCTGGTGACCTCTAGTGATTTGAAATAATTGCAAAAGTTGTCTGTGTCCCATGTGAATCTGCCATGTCTGTAATTTGTAAAGTAGCAATGCTGACATCGCGGGCACGCGTGTTGAAATTCTGAGGCATAAAATCTGTTTCCGCAACGCGGGATTTTAACAACGCGTCTCATGCAATATTCACTACTCGCCGCATGGTATGTTTTTACTAAATAAAACAATAAATACATCAAGGTCGACTACTGGAAACGTTTGATATTTTGAGCTTTTATCCCGGAGGTGTTTTTATTTTACAGCAACTGTTTGAAAATTTGTGCCACTTTCAACTGGTTGGTGTGTTTCCGCTAAACTCTGGACACTAATGAAAGGTAGGTGGACCACAATATATATCCACATCGCAGGACCGTTTCTAAACTGACACCTAGTTGTTATCATCTATGTCTATGTCTTTCTCTGTTCAGTCAAGAAGAAATGACCTTTCGACATAATTATGCAATACGTAAGGTTTCATCATATGGCTAGTGCACGATGAGAAGTTGTGGTTTAAAAGTAAATTTGTTTTTCTTGCCAAAAATTACAATCGTTTTGCTAGATAAGACCCTTATACATTTGGGATCGTTTAGAGCCCATTGAAGCTGCGTTGAAACTACAAATGTTAAACTACATTGAAACTTGGAATGTTTTCCTCAAAAAACATAATTTCTTCTTGACTGAACAAAGAAAGACATAAACATCTTAGATGACGTGGGGGTAAATAAATGATCAGGATTTTTTATGAAAGTGGAGTAATCCTTTAACATGCTAAATGTACCTTTTACCGTGTGTGTCGCGGTGTTGCATGTATAGGACACAGTGTTACGCAAAACCTCAACATCATATCTGAGAGAAAAGTCAGTAAATTTAAGTAAAACCACATGCTTTGCTTATCCTGTGCGAAAGGGCCACACGAAACTAGGGAGCTAATTTCTAAATCACACCAAGTCCCCAGATAATACTAATCCTGTTCGAATAGCACTTAAGCCAATAAACTTTCTGTACATTATGTGCAATAACAGAAATGCATGCTGTATCAATCGACAAAGTACAGTACAAGTGCATCTGCATGTGTTTTTACACACCGAGTCAAATTATTGCTACAGTAACAGATGCTGTACATAGAGCGAATTGTTAAAAATTATTTAAAACTTTCCCTGAACTTTATTACGAAATACCAGCAATAACAACGAGTCACTTAAATGACAATGTGCCGACTGTACGATTGCCCTTACCATCGTGTTTGTAGGTCATCTCCTGACAGCCAGAGAAATACAGACAAACCAGAGCACACAGACAGAGGAACATGGAGAGATACAACACCAGCAGGAAATACTCTGACATACTGTATGTCTGCTTCTGGTCATATATGATCCTCAGGGCTCATGTCCTTTCAAATATCCCTCCATAAAAAACTCACAACTCAAAAATCATCTCTAGAAGCGGCAGATGTTGATGTTTAAGCCCGTATTACGATCATGTCTGATGTTCGGATGTGCACGTTTATAACCAAGTCAACAGACTCCTCCTCCATAGCAACAGTTCTGGAGAATACACGACTAAACCCCATCCCACAGCACCATAAACACACCGATAGACAACTCTCTAGTCATCTAAATGAGGACATACAGTACCATAGACTATTATACAAAGCAAACGAATCAACAATACTTTCTGAATAATGATTCTTTCATTCTTTTGAGGACAATCCCTACCTAAACATGTGCATACATTTATTAACATAAAAAGTCTTAATATGTTTAATTTAGGTACCTTTGAGGTACTAATATGCACTCTGTGTACAAAGGTGTACTTTTGTAGAGTTGCCATCCCAGTACATTTTCTTCCAAGAGAAGGAGTAGTTCACCCAAAAATGTTCCTCGTTGACTTGACCATAGTAATTTCGATTCCTACTAAGAAAAGTCAATGGGCCGTATTTTGTGGGTGAACTACTCCTTTAAAGAAATCAGAGCTTAAGTGATGTTAGGCTTGAGACAAAAGAGAAATGAATGAATCTGGCTTTGCTCCGAGGTCTCAAGAGGCCAATTAATGTGTGGAGGTAACTAGCACACACATGAAGAAACAGAGACTTCTCAAAGGACGACGTTGCTTAGTGACGGGACAGACGGTGAGCGTTCATATGCTTTCAACAAAAGAGAAAGTTGAGCGAAGTCTCTTCTAAACAAAACCTGTGATGAAGGAAAGCCAGAAGATCAGCTCACCTTGGGCAGTTTAATGTTTCTTCGTCTGTTCTTTTTGTTGATCGCCAGTCTGTCTCGCTCCTGCAAGCACATCCAAACAGTAGCATCATGGTGTTCCTATACACTTGAGTACCATTTACATACATAACATAACAACATAACCAGTGTTGGGGAAAGTTACTTTTAAAAGTAATGCATTACAATATTTAGTTACTTCCTTTTATTTACTTTTGTGTTACTTTTTCTTGGCTGAGGCTTGATCTCTTTCAGGCCTTGCAGGTGTTTTTTATGACTGAAAAGTTCTGCATTTAGAAATTGCATATTTTATCACAAAAAAAATGTCAAGCTCTGGTCTGCCATCTCAGTTTCTGACTCAAACTGTTCCCACACAGGCGTGTACGCATAGAGTGCATAACGTGACTATGTTTAGTTTAATTCAGTGCATATATTTTTTAATCAAATGAATTAAACAAAAAAAGTAACTTGCATTAAAAAAGTTACTCAAATATTAATGTGTACATTTAAAAAGTAATGCGTTACTTTACTTGTTACTTCAGAAAAGTAATATTATTAGTAATGCACATTACTTGTAATGAGTTACCACCAACACTGAACATAACAATAACACCATATGGTGCAGACACAATTTTAATTTGTAAAATAAAATACAAATAAAAGGAATAAAACCAAACAAATCTAAAATTTTATTCAATTAATTTTTATTTATGAAGTCCTCCTCGCAGCAGCATATTGTGTGTAATACTGTAACAGCAGTGTGCATGTAAACAGACCATCAAGGGAAAAGTGTAACTCATTTATAATTAGGCATCTTGTTAATGAAGTAAACCACCAAATTTACAAACACAGTGCTGATTACCCAAAACAAATAATTACACACAAACCCACTGACACAAACACATACACACTATAAATCCACAAATCTGGCAAAATGTCCAGATTATGTATCTGACAACGACAACATAAAATCCAAATAGTGACCCTGGACCACAAAACCTATCATAAAGGTCTACTTTTTAAAATTTAAAGTTGAATAGATAAGCTATCCATTGACAAGTTTTTTTTCAAAATGCAATAAATCAATATATAAATGTGCATTAATTTTTGCCATGTTATATTCATTTAGTAATCAAAACACTTAACACTCTCATTGCTGCAGTTATACTTAGGATGTCTTAACTTTTTTCACAGCGATCAGCTGTAAAATGTTTTGGTACTGCTCGATTTTCGTTGACTTTGAGTAAGGGCCTTTTTACACCTGGTCACTTCATGTGTTTTCTCTGATCGGATAGCTATCTGATTTGTTAAAACTGTTCCATTTACATTTGGCCACATAAATGCGTCTTGGCAAAACGGATATGAATCCGATCTTCTACACCCGCGCAAAATGCAAATACACTATTTATTACTCCGCCTTAAAAACTTAAGACGACGTTTATGCAACAAAAGTCAGCCCTTAATGTATTTTGTACTGTATGTTGGGCAGGGGATGCGCGTCTACTTGCTCGTCATGAGCTGAAGCGCGCAGTACAGCGTACCAGGAGAGTGACGGCTATGGAGGACCACAAGAGTCATGCAAAATGTAATAAAGAACTTCAATTTTTAATAACTACCTGGACAATAAAAATAGTAATTAATAGATTTGTTTAAAAATTCATTAATTAATCTATAAATAAATAGACAAAGTTACAAAAAAAATCATTATGTAACATTTTATTAGGCAATAAAAAATGAGATTATAAAAATAACATAGAAATGAAATATTAATCCATTAATAAATAATTCAAATTAATATAACAATTTATAAAAACAACATAAAATACTCAATAAGTTCATCATTTTAAATTGCATTTATAAATTCTTAATTAAATAATGGAATTTCAAATTGTATTTCAAAAAGCGATATAAAAAGAGAAATAAATAACTGGATTTATAAATTGAATTACAAATACAGGTTTAAATTAGGCATTTAAAAGGGCATTTCCGTTTGACTTTTCTGTTTTCATTTCCCCGTTGGTTCTCCTTATTCTTTTCGCTATTGGATTTGCTTTTCGTTTTAGCCTCTCTATTTAGCTTTTCCGTGACTCTTTGGGTCCTCATCTGAGATCTATAAATCTGCGCATGACATACAATCAGAGCCAATCAGCGAGCTTGTTACATCCTCCTGGCCATAGCTAATTAGCATTTCTCATTTGACCATTTGCAAGGACCCAAAGAGTCACGGAAAAGCTAAATAGAGAGGCTAAAGCGAAAAGCAAATCCAATAGCGAAAAGAATAAGGAGAATCACTGGGAAAATGAAAACAGAAATGTTAAACGGAAATGCCATTTTAAATGCCTAATTTAAACCTGTATTTGTAATTCAATTTATAAATCCAGTTATTTATTTCTCTTTTTAAACGCTTTTTGAAATACATTTTGAAATTCCATTATTTAATTAAGAATTTATAAATGCAATTTAAAATGATGAACTTATTGAGAATTTTATGTTGTTTTTATAAATTGTTATATTAATTTTAACTATTTATTAATGGATTAATATTTCATTTCTACGTTATTTTATAATCTCACTTTTTATTGCCTAATAAAATCTTACATAATGATTTTTTTATAACTTTGTCTATTTATTTATAGATTAATTAATGAATTTTTAAACAAATCTATTAATTGCTATTTTTATTGTCCAGGTAGTTATTAAATATTGAAGTTCTTTATTAGATTTTGCATGACTCTTGTGGTCCTCCATAGACGGCGCGATGATTTATCGTACAGATCCATGACGGGGAAAAGCATTTACAAAACTCTCTTTCAAAGTTTTATTTCTTTGTTTAATGTCATTCGAGTTTGTCATTGGACTCTTTTATTAGTTCTAGAAAGCTTTTTTACCTGCTGCCTTTGCTCCGTGAAGAAATAAGCATGTCACGTTTGTTTGTTTGTTTGCCTCTTTGCCAGCAAACTTTCGAATGACGTGTTTGCGTTTGGGAGGAGTTATGCGCTGACATATGTGGTTTCATCAACCAGATGTATTTACACTTGTCCAGTTTCATCTGAAATGCGTCCCAGACCACCTCCTGAAATGGTTTGAGCGATCGGATTTAAATCCGTCTCGAAAACGTTTCGGAGGGAATTTACTCCTGGTCTTTTTACAATCGGATAGCTATCCGATCATAGAAAACGCATGAAGTGACCAGGTGTGAAAAGCCCCTTAAATAATGGAAAGTTTTTCATAAGATCCCCTGGGGTCAATGGGGCTGTTTACACTTGGTATTAAGATGTGTTTCATCGATTGGATCACAAGTGGACGAGAGAGACACATTACGTTTACACCTGGTATTTAAATCCGTCTCTTTTGTCCACTTTCGAACGCTTCTGTCCTGAATACTGTGAGGGGGTGGTCTGTGAGACGGTGGGCGAGTCTCTCTGCTGTCATTCAAACGCGAGCGGGAGTAATTATGAGTTTATATGGACGCAAACTAATATTATGTCGGAGTTCACTGCTTGTTTAGCAAGTAAACATGCTGCACAGAGTTTTGTACGTGTGTATGTTAGAGCTTTCTCTGAATTTTCAGCGCAATTGATGAAATAGGATTGCACAACTTCACGCTTTCAAAACAAAACTACGGAGAACACCCGCAGTAGTTATCAATGAAAGGCTAAAAATAGCGCTGTTCACTGTATGTTCACACCAGAAGTCAAAAAAGACGTAAAATTTGTGTTTAATACCTCAGATGAGATAAACGGAGAGAAGGCGGTCGCGTGTGGCTGTTCGAACACATTCAACCACATTTGCGTTCCGCAACTCCAAAGCGATCCGATTGAAAGTGGTTTCGACTACCTCTGGATGTGGTTGAAAGTGGTCGAAAGTGGACGAGCTCAAAACGTTTTGAACACCATTTACACCTGGCATTTAAGTCGTCCACTTGTAATCCGATCGACGAAAACGCATGTTAATGCCAAGTGTAAACAGCCTCAATGTGTTAGCATGACAGCATGACACATTGTTACAATGTGTGTAATGGTGCGCTGTGATTTGTTGAGCAGATTTATTGCATTCTGCAGAGAAGGAGGAGTGTATAACATGGCGGATATTGTATTTTGCGTAAAATTAAGAATTTACTTTTAAATACTGACTTAAAACAAAACTGATTTTGGCGGTAACTCATAAAAAAAGGCGTTTATCGTGTTTTGAAACCAAACTCGTAAAATAATTATTGTGCGACTTATGACTGATTTTGTGGTCCAGGGTCACAAATGGACTCTATTTACTTAAAGCAACACTAAAGACTTATTGCTCTTTGCCCCCCTACAGGTTAGAAACGTAATTGTTCATTACCACTGTCGTAAATACTGCAGCATAGCTGGCTCTGATTGGATTGTAGGTCTGCCGTAAAGCAAGTTTTTGTAGTTTTCACTCAAACTACATGACCACTACCCGACGGTTGGAATCTTCTTTAGTGCGGTTTTGGCCGATAGAGGGCTGCAAAGCGAATGTGAAAGTGCCATTCACCCTGTTTTGAGTGGATGAACCACTGAAACTTTTTTGGAAACGTTATTTTAAGGTAAAAAAAACTCTTTGGTGTTGCTTTAACACTACCTTTCTCCTGTCTTTTCGTAAACAATTTGTGATGAATTTCATCAAAATAATAACCCTCTTCACATTATAAACAACGTATCTTTTTGTGCTGCCGTCATCAATTCTGTTTAATATCACAGCTGATGCAATGTTAATACTGATGGACACAGAGTCAGGACTCGCTCTACATTACTTGATAATGAATATTTTGTTTTGCATGGACATACGGTTTCATGGTGTCTTCATCAGCACTGTGTATATGTGGTAAAAGAAACAAACCTGTGTTAGCTCCTCAATAACCCCGCGCTGCTCATTGATTTGCATGTGGAGATATTCCACCTCCTGTTGTTCGTGGGCGTGACTCAGGTCTGTCAGAGATGTGTGTCTCTTCAGCATCCCCTGCTGGGTGTTATTCTGCTGATGTGAATTCTGTTGCAAACTCTCCTTCTGACAGAAACACACACAGAGATTATTTATCTATTATATAATTACTGTGCATTTAAGAGCATTATATGTTTATGTTGCCGTATACATCAACAAGACATTTTTTTTTCAGTAGAACAGCAAAGATGATTTTCAGCTGATAGGCCATAGCCTTAGGTTGGTGATTCATAAAACGCAAGTCCATGGGTTCCAGTACTTTGTAACTTTAAAACACGAATACAGGCGAGAGAAAAGTAATCCTTGTGTGTTGGAACTAAAGTATACAGGAGTCTTGGGCCATTTCTTAATGCCAAGAACGCATCCTTCGTAGTTTGGACTTGGCAAGTTCAGACGCGGGAGTACGAGGATGGGAGAACACAGGCCGATTATATTGCAAAAGGAACAGCAGAGTACTTGAGGTCGTCATTCAGTCTAACCAATACATGCAGTCCTGGCTATTCTTATTTGAAGGTATTTTTACAATTAAACGAAATGCTATATAAAATGCATCTGTTTTTGTTTTGAAAATATGAATATGTGGTTTATTACAAATTTAAATATGATATAAAACACAGTCATTTATTTTAAAAGTTCAAAATGTTTGTACAATGTAGAAAACACAAGAAAAAATCTATACAAAAAAATCTATAAAATCTATACTGTTAAAATACAAAGACACTGATTTACTACAGTGTAAAGATTAGAGAAAATATAAACTAAAATCTGCTGGGTTATTTTTAACCCAATGCTGGGTCAATATTGGACAAAACACATTTTTGATGATAAATAAACCTCAGCTGGGTTGTTTCAACGCAATGCTGGGTTGTTTCAACTCAAGGTTGGGTTACCAAGAACCCAGCATAAGTTTATTTATAACCCAACATGTGTTCTGTCCAATATTTACCCAGTATTGGGTTAAAAAACCCAGCAGAATTTAGAGTGCATGTGATTAAAGTTATGAAAGTTTCGGTGTTGGGCTAGTTACTCAAATAATTTTTATATTACTCATTACTAGTTACTCCTTTCAAAAGTAATATTATAGTAACAGTAGGTACTATATAATATGAATATGAATAGTATGAATGAATTCAGACGTACTACATCCACCCTGTTGATACATACGTCATTATAACAAGAAGTTAGTCATTAACTGAAATGATGTTAAAGAAGCGTAATTTAAAGAGCAACTATGATCCGATTCATGATTTTACATTTCCTTTGGTGTAAGTGTGTATATGCAAAATGTAAATCTCTTTTCTTGGACTACAACAAACACACGGATTGTAGGCAACAGTTGTGCTGGTTGACGTGGACAAGACAGACATTATCATAATTTCTACCGCTTCAGACTCAGCCTGTAAGTTTTCTCCTGTGAGCAACCGAATCTTTCAAAAATGGTAAGGAGCGTCATATTTCCAGCTGACGTCAGAGGTATTCAGGCCAATCACAATGTACAGGTTAGCTGGCAAATTAAGGACACAACGCTTTTCAGATCGATGAGCTTTGTACAAAATCAGTGCGTTTCAGGAAGACAGGGATATCTGGAACTACAAAAATGTACGCACTTTAAACACAGGGGACAGCCGTTTAAAATAAGTATTGCATTTGAATTGAGCCGCGTTACTGCTTTCTGGCATTTTTGAAAAAAACAACACCTTCTTTGTTACATGTAGATAGCTCCTCTCCTGGGGATCAGGAGATAGCAAGTGTCCATAAATGAACACTTTGAGATCTTGCCGGAAGAATTAGGTCATCCAGGTACTTTTCGCCTACTGTTTTCCGTATACTATGAATTCGAACATACTACTAGACTGACCTACTGCTTTTCGCCTACAATATAATATAAAAGGCGGTTTCGGACACAGCCATATACTAAAATCGGCAACAGCTCTCAAGCTGGTGGAACCAACCAAACATATTGGCGGAACGAAAAAAGCTAGCTTCCTGCGTTGGTGACGTTGTGACAAAGTAACTAGACATTTTTTGAATGGTAACTGTAATATTATTAAAAAAAAAAATGTAATTAGTTACACTATTAATTACCAGAGAAATAATATTATTACAATAAGCAATTACTTACTGCCTGACACTGGAATGTTTGACCATCAGACACCGGAGAGCATACAAGCACTTGCCGAGATAAGGCACAGCGCTGACCTCCCTCTCATCACCTGGACCTCATATTTTCGAAATCGGAGGACATATTAATATAGGCGCTATCTTTACTAACTGAAAACAGATTTAAAGTTTATACATCTACATTCTCAACTAAACAGCTCTTAAAACAAATTTTTATGACACAATATTTTGAATTTTGCGCAGGTTTTTAGCTTCACTGATGTTGATGCGAAATGCATTCTGGGAAACTTGGCTATCGTAAGTCCACACAAGTCACCTCCTGATGCATCCTCGTTAAAAGGGGTGGATCAGGAACACATCCGGGGATGTTATGTGAACTTGGCTAGATGCAACTTTGATTTGAAACAGTACTTGGTCTGTGATGACTTCCACAAGTCCACAAGAACAGAACGCATATTGAGAAATTGCCTGAATCTCCAGGAACACAGGTGTACAGTCATTCAAACCAGAAAAAGACCTTTCCAAAACTGTTGCAACAAAGATGGAAACAAAATTCCTAAAATGGTATTGTATGGTATAATGTTAATATTGGTTTTGACTCGGGTTACTGAAATGAATAGTTTTGTCCATGTAGTGTATACTGAGGCCCTATAAAGCGAATGAATCAATCAATCTGTGCAAGACATTTGTGTTGCCTGTATCTATATTTTGAACTTAAAGTACTGGCAATTGTGGACTTGTATTTTATGAATCACTGGGTCCATGATTTCAGCTTAAAATCATCTGTCCCCTTCATCTAAAGAAATAGTGTCATCTCTACATCCTAGATAGCCTGAGGATATCCAAGTAAATTAACAGCAAATTTCATTTTTTCTGTGAAACAACACTTTAAAAACAAACTAAATATTATTTTGAAGAACAATTATTAAATCTTTACTTGTATTATTCTTGAAGGGATAGTGCGCTTTACCCTCCCAATCTGTAGGTGGCGCTAAAAGGCTGGTTTGCCAAACACCACCAACACCACAAAAAGAAAACATGATGTTTGGCAGAGGCTATGCATTAATAATGCTAATAATGTCAATAAATTTCTTTCAAACTTGCAAAAATTGACAGATTGATCACAGAGCACTGTTATTTCTGCAAAATATCTTCCTTATTGTTTTACTGAACAGTTTTGTGTGAAGTATCCCTTTAACTCTTTCCCCGCCAATGACAAGTCTTTTATCCATATTTCAGCTATTATCCACTAAGTGGCGCTCTTACCCAACTTATAAAACCCGGAAGCAACCCCTTAGGTCAAATGGTATACCGTATATTTTACTCTTTGATCATTGCTCTGCATCTGATCTCTATCAAAAGTCCTTCACAAAAATGCAATGATCTCAGCTTTTTGCTTAATATTTTGTATTTTTGAAGAAACCTACCCATATTTGAAAGATGATAAAAAAGAACAAATAAAGGTAAATAAAGGTGTTAAACAATATATTAAATGAAAGAACAGAACCTCTGCTTTCAAACAGAAAAACACTGTTTTTTTGTTTGAAAGCAGAGGTTCTGTTTTTTCATTTAATATATTGTGTATATATATACATTTTTAAAAGAAGAACATTTTCTGGAAGGCTGTAGCCTCTTATGGAACGGCTGAAATTCCACAAGGGGGCGCATTTGTTCCTCAGACGTTGCACAATAAACATGACATCCGAATATATTCATTATAAATGATGAATGAAAAGTGAGATTCGAACGAATGTCTGTTAGTGAACTTATTGTATACACTATTTATATCGTAATTCGGTCAGAAACGTCAAGATTGTGAGATGAACAAATCGTTTTGGATTAAAAGGCTTGGATATTCCATTTCCTTGGACTTTTGGGGATTTATGAACAATTTGTTTTGGACAATTTCACCGAAGAGGATAAAGGAAAGATTTTGAAGGTAAGTAAATATCCTAAATCGGCGCCGCCCGGTTCAGGTAACTAACAACTAGATTACAGTTTTATGACTGCTAAAAATCATATTATGCTTTCTGTGTGCGCTTAATGGAATCCCGAAAGTCTAAGCTTTACAACGATGTGCCGCATGACCGTATATTTTGAAGATTTAATGCTTCAAAGTTACAATGACGTAATGGAGCCTCACGTGCAAGGGAGGGGGTGTGCCGTGTACGGCACAGTGTTCCTTATCAGGTTAAAGGGGACAGAGAATGAAAAACCATTTTTACCTTGTCTTTGTTGAATAATGGTAGTCTACCCACATTCACAAACATACAAAAAGTGCTAAACATGCTAAACATCTCAGTCTCATAGAAATTCCTCTTTCAGAAATGTCAGCCAGAAAATGGCCCAATCTGAAAAACTGATGCTTATGACATCACAGGCATCTCCCTGCCCCTCCACTTTAAAATAATTGGCTACATTTTTTGAGTGGCAGCAAAATCAGCCAATCAGTAATGAGATTGCAAGTTAAGCCAGTAGGGGGAGCCAAATAGGTGCAAAACCACTTGTTTAAAATCCCCCACCCTAAAAGAGCTATCTGAGAGAGGTTTTTAGGAAGCTTCTAAGGCATTACAGACCCAAAAAAAAAACATTTTTGTCTACATGTCACATCACAGAACAAGAATAAATACTCAGTTCAATCATTCTATGTCACCTTTAAGCTTTTTTTTTAACGCTGGCGGGGAAAGTGTTAACTGCTCTTTTATTCCTAATGTAACTGTGGCTCTATGACCGTAAAAAAAATTATATTACCCAATAAAATGATAGCCCACCCTACTGTAAAATCCAGCTAAAACCAGCATAAGATTGTGAGCTGGTTTTAGCTGATTTTGTTGGTGTAGCAACCTGGTCTAGCTGTGTTTTGGTCACTTTTTAAGCTGGTTTAGCTGGACTTAACTGGTCAGGCTAGAAGACCAGCTGACCCACCAGCTTGACCAGCATTTCCAGGCTGGTAAAACCAGCTTAAACCAGCTAAAACTAGCTACCACCTTATGCTGGTCTTAGCTGGATTTTTCAGTAGGGCAAGCCAATCAAAAAAGATTAATAATAAAATCAAGTCCCACCATTATTTTCCACTGAATATACAAGCAATACTTTAGAAGTTACATGTGATATGAATGTCACATTATTTTTACAACACACCAGTTCTGCGTTCTCTCTGCTGATCAGCTTCAGTTTGTCCTCCATGCGCTGTAAAGTTTGCTGTAACTCTTCATTCTTTTTATGCAACCGTTTATTTCTCTCCACGAGTGGTTTAATTTCTCCATCCGTCTCACGCACCCGTTTCAGCTGTAAGAAAAAGACACAGATCTACATACACAATCCTAAAAGAGAATAATTAGACATTTCTACAGGATTTCGATTTGAATTACTATTGTATTTCAGAAGCAGTCCTAAAGGAGACATGGGAATATTCTTAAACATTCCAATATAAAAACACAAAAACCTCATCTTTAAAAACACAAGACATGAATTGTTTGATACTGATAGTGTAATTTATATTCTTTCGGCATTTTTTAGGAAATAAATTTAGCTAATCAGGTAATGGTATAAATATGCCCACAAAAAAAAAACAGCTAAAACACATCAGGTGCTAAACTTTATAGACAGGAAACTCAAGTTATGACATTTTGTACAGTTTAAAACAAAACATTAAAAAAACCCACACATATTTTACCAAACCAGACCATGTCAAACGGCCCAGGAAGTTAACTGTTGCCTACAATCCATGTGTTTGTTGTAGTCCAAGACTAGGCCTTAGTTATATTAGTACATTTTACAAACATACCTTGCACAAAAAATCCCGGGGTGCATCTTGAGACAACACAATGGCACTGAAAAGCCTACATGTTAAGATATGTCAGTGTACAATGTTTTTAAATTAAGGCAGTTTAAACATGCATTTAAGTGTGGGACTAGGAAAAGCCCCGTCCATGAACCTATGTGTTTGTATATGCCCCTGGTTTGTTTTGAGAGTTTGTGTGTATGTACCAGTTCATTCCTCTCATCTGATAGCAATGCATTTCTGTCCTCAAGTTTCCTGATAACGGACTGCAGCTCAGCGATCTTCAGCTGAAACCTGCGGACGTCCCTCTCATCTACTTCCTGTAAACATATACAAATAAACACGGTTTTCTTTGATAAGAAAAAGGTCTGAGACATTTTTGTAATTTTCTGTGAATGAGATTCAGGCAAAAAGATTATAATCAGACCTGGTTAACAGGAGAGTCTGTGTTTTCCCCGAGGGCAGGTGCCACCTCTCTTTTTGGACTCCCATGATGCCGATCTGATTCCTCTCTCTGTAGCAGCAGACGCTGCGTCTGGCCCGCCTGTACACCCAGCTCTCTCTCCAGAGACTGCACCACACGATCTCTGCTCCTTAATTCCTCCATCTAATATACATACAGTACATACGTGTTGTTGGTTTGACCAAATTTCATCCCTTTGGACCTACCAAGTGCACTGATAGCAGAAATCTACACCATTGATATAAGGTTTTTAGGTAGAAATCAAACATAACGACAACATTTCTAGGAATGCATAAAAATTTAATTTTTAGCAAGCATCATTACAGATAGATATTTTAAATGATCATGCGTATGGTTTTTGTCAGGGAGATGACATATGGGACAAAAAAAACATAGATCATAACATCACAGGGACATGAGGGAAACAAGTGCGTGAATTTGGGGCACGACTATCTGTAGAGAATAGAAAGGGATCGTTTGGGAAACCCGTTTCAAAATGAATATTTTGGCAATTTCACCTGCTGCCGCTAGTGCCATTTAAATAACACAGCTCTCATTTAGGTGCTGTAGAATAAAAATTTATTTAATTGGGGTAAAAAAGGGCCGCAAGATATATCACTATTGCAAATGGATATCGCAATATGCACATCTCAATGGATTGCAATAACTGAGTGATTTTAATACTTAAAAAAGTTATGTATAGCCAAAGTTTTAAGTAGAATAGTAGATGCAGAGAGACTGACAAGCTGTTGACTAACTATGGTGCACTTACTTTTAATTGTGCATTGTCCTTGTAAAAATAAACAATTAAATGAAATGGATTGTTGGTTATACAATTTAAATAATTAATTTGATTAAACAAATTTAAAGCATTATCACATTGCTTTGTTTAGAATGTTATAGCATATCACATTTTTCCTCCAATACCGTGCAGTCCTAGTGTAAAACTCCCAATTCTTTGAAACTTTTCATGAAAAAAAAAAACACGGGAATATATGGACATTGTGGCACTCGTATGCATATGAGTCAGATGTCTATGAAGCTAATGTTTGTGTGATACAGTTTGTCAAAATTTACAAATAATTTCATTTTATTAACTTTCCAACTTGGAATATTTCCAAAATTCCCGAGCTTTGCAATCATACTCCCATACTTTTACAAACCTTTTAAGGTAAAATCAGGTTTTAATTGTTGTTTATATGTCTATGTGGTATGTTTAAGACATGCCATGTGCAAATTCATCATTTAACACCATTGCTGAGTATAATCTCCATAAAATTAGAGACGGTCTCATTCCCGCGGTTTAAAATCCCCTTAGTTTCAATGGTCACAAACATGTACCCAATCATATCAACACAGTTGAGCGCGCGGATCAGTATTTCAAGTTATAGATATTACAGGGTTCCCACACCTTAGTTAACCTTTCAAGGACTTTCCAGGTGCAATACCCTCAAATTCAAGGACTAAATGTGGGGACACATTTCAAGTGAGAGCAGGTTACATTGTGTTACCTTTTAAGATACATTGTTACAATTCCCTTTCGAGGGAACTCGTGCTGCGTCAATGCGGTGACACATTGGGGATGCCTCCAGGGGTAAGTGCGTCTGAATGTGTATATCAAATTCAACCAATGGTGAGGCTTAACAACAAAGACAGGGTGACACGGGAGTCAGGAAGTATATCGATATCTGAAATATTGCTAAAGACAGCGTTATAGAGATGCAGGAAGTATGGCAAGGGAGACGCAGCGCCTCGGTCCCTTCTCAGGTAACAACAGTTACATACGTAACCCGAGAGGCTTTCATGTGTCAAACACAACTATGCAAAAAAGCATTTTGGTATGAATCAACATTGGCATACAGAAGATATAAGCATTTAAAGTGAACAGTTTAGCACGTGTGCTTAAAAAGTTTAGAATTTTTATAAAATTATCCTACACTACACAGGGAATAATATGGATTTTTTCTTGCATAAAATAGATTCAAGCACTTTCAATGACCTGTATCTATGTATGTATATTTTCAAAAACTTCCCAGGGTCTTGAACTTTTTTCCCAGATTCACAAACTTTCAAGGATTTTAAGGACCCATGGGAACCCTGATATTACATTTGGATGCCTCATAGCCTAGAAATCTAGACGCACCCTAGCGGCCGCAAAATATATTTGCTGCCAGGGTTTAGTCTAGGCACTCACAATACACTTAACCGGTCCAAAAACCAAAATTTGGTCAGGCCAATCACATCGTGTGTATCGTCTGTGGGGCGGGCTTAACATGATGACGACAGAGCTGCAACGGTTCCTACTTGAAAACAGAGAATGGCTGCTGCTGCTGGCGAACAGCTATCTTTTGAAGCGGCTTTGGCCGCGACTCTGGAGGACTTAGACTTATGTTTTTCTTTGAGAGAAGAGCAAATAAACCCTACTGAAGTCCTTTTTAAAAAAGAAAGATGTGTTTGGAGTTTTGCCGACTGGTTACGGTAACTACGTCACCTTCTTTGTTGCTCTGATCCGTCATAGCGCTATCCTATTGCGTGCAGAGGCATTTTGAGGGACAACCTTATATCCCGCCCCTTGCATTGAGCCGTTTGTGTGAAGAGTTGCCAGACCTTACATCTTGATGTAGGTCTGGCTAACCAGGCTAGATGCCTCATAGACCCGGCGCTGAAATGTTCACAGCACTGCTGCTTCTGTGCTGCTCACACACGTAAATGCAGCATCAACGCTTAAGTGGCGGGACACACCAAAGCTTTTTTACTCAGCTAAAAAAAGCCAGGTGAACGCCAACTGGCAGCTTTATTTCAGCCAACCTTCAGCTTTCCTCAGCCGAGCGCTTTGGTTCCTGTGATACTTCTGTTTTGATACCACCAAGCGTTGGCCTTGAGCGCCGAAAAAAAACAGCTAGCTGCTAGCTTTTTTGAAAAATGCAATAAGCATATTGATAGCCATGGTATTCGAGCTGTGCGATTGAGTGGAGGCGGTTACTAATTTGAATATTCATAGATCCGCATATACTAAATGAGACAAGGGTGAAGAGTTACATTTAACTCTTTCGC
Organism: Paramisgurnus dabryanus; assembly: GCF_030506205.2. Classification (NCBI taxonomy): domain Eukaryota; kingdom Metazoa; phylum Chordata; class Actinopteri; order Cypriniformes; family Cobitidae; genus Paramisgurnus; species Paramisgurnus dabryanus. The sequence goes on from NC_133352.1 coordinate 9,378,688, forward strand.
CGCCAGCATTTTTCATGATTTTCACAAAAGTTTAATGCCTTCCAGAAAATGCTCCTTTTTAAATATATAAACTTAGAATATATTAAATAAAAGAACAGACCCTCTGCTTTCAAAAAAAATTATCTGTTTTATCCTACCTTCATGTGTTCTGTTTTTATCACCTCTCAAATATGTGTAGGTTTCATCAAAAACACCAAATTTTGAGCAAAAAGCTGAGATAATTCCATTTTTGTGAAGGACTTTTGATAGAGATCAGATGCAAAGCGATCTTTAAAACATACACGGACATACAGCTGTTTACCCTAGGGCAATACTTCCGGGTTTTATAAGTTGCGGAAGAGCACCACCTGGTGGATAATAGCGGTATTGCAGATTGACGAGATAACTCGTCAATGGCGGGGAAAGAGTTAAACATTTATATATGCTTTATGCTGCTCAAAGATGCATTTTAAATGATAAAATTCTTGACTAAAGTGAGACTTAAAATAACTCTATCCATCTCACCAGTCTCCTGATTTCCCTCTCGCTCTCTCGTTTGATTCTCGTGATCGCATCCTGATGAGCTTGATGGGCCACTCTGAGATCGGCTGCTTTAGCCCTGTCTGCTTGCACGGCATTGGCCAGGGCCTCCTCTGCCTGTCGACGTGACGTCTTTGCCTCCTGCAGCTCCTGCGTGAGCCTGAGCCGTTCGGCCTCGTAGCTCCTCCGCGCCTCCTCTCGCGCCTCCTCCTTCAGGGCGTTCCGTAGTTCGCAGCTGGCTCCGTCCCGTAAAACACTCACCAGCGCCTGCAGCCGGGACATCTCGGTATCTCGGAGACGGGCCGCCCGTGCCTGCTCGGCCTCGTGTTGCCGAGCCAGGCTCTCTCGTGCGGCCGCCACCTCCCGTTGCTTCTCCTCGTGGAATTTGACGCGAAGTTCAGTCAGAGCCACCGAGTGCTTGTGTTGCTCGGTCTCACGCTGCCCGCGCAATTCCTGCAGCCTCTCCCGCAATTTACCCACCTAGAGGACGACAGACAATGCAGATTTATTATTTAATAAAAAGAGTTAGATGTTAAATGTTAAAAAAATATCATAAAAAATGTCAATTGTCAAGTTAAGTGTGGGATCTCATACTGGAAATGTGATCAACCCAGAGTAAAGTGAACACACAACCGGAGCAATGGGCAGTCGTTGTGGGAAACATGTCTTGCTCAAGGGCACGTCAGTCACTACCTGCCGGCCATGGGCCTCGTACCAGTGACCTCTCCAACCATTAGACCACGACTGCCCCAAGTGATCAGGGTCTATCAACCTTTTAGATTCACAACATTATTCACTAAATATTTTCCCTACTGTTCACTTACAATTCCCACATTCTTCCCATACTTGGTCCAAACATCAAAAACCAAGTGTGAATTACATTTTAAAGCTATGGCATAGGAAATGATTTTAGTTTAATAACTAATATTAACAACTTTTATATACACAATTTTTATAGACATACAGTACTTGGTGCTTTTAAAGAAGAATAAAAGTCACTGTTCATTGAATGGCAATCTTTTATTAAACAAAAATATTATGTTAAAACTGTGAATTTTCGGCAAAGCCTTGCACTTAGGCATGGGCCGGTATGAGATTTTGGTGGTATGATTGCCAACACCAATGCCACACTAAAATGTGTTATTTTTAGTGCTGGGCAAAGAGTAATCACGATTAATCGCATACAAAATAAAAGTGATTTTTTTGCATAATATATGTGTGCTGTGTGTTATTATAATGTATCTATAAATACACACACATTCATGTTTGTATTTAAGAAACATTTACATGTGTGTGTATATATATATATATATATATATATATATATATATATATATATATATATATATATATATATATATAATTCTGAAATGAATATATGTATGTGTGTGTGTTGTTAAATATACATAATAATTACACACAGTATACACAAAATATATTATGCAAAAAATCACTTTTATTTTGTATGCGATTAATCGCGATTAATCTTTGCCCAGCACTAGTTATTTTGAAATGGCTGCTTATACAAACAACAACTTTTCAACTGGACACAATCCATTTTATTTTTAAGCAACATACAACATGTATGCCAGGTAAAAACAAAGGCTTTATATTATAATATTCTTTCATATATATATATATATATATATATATATATATATATATATATATATATATATATATATATATATATATATATATATATATATATATATATATATATTGTAATATATACTGTATTTAACGTAAACATCAATGTGTTACATTACTTAAAGGGGACATATTATGAGATTTTTTAAAGATGTAAATTAAATCTTTGGTGTCCCCAGAGTGTGTAATTGAAGTTCTAGCTCAAAATACCCCACAGATAATTAATTACAGCATGTTAAAATTGCCACTTTGTCGGCCTGAGCAAAAGTGTGCCGTTTTTGGGTGTGTCATTTAAAATGCAAATGAGCCGATGAAGTGCAAACACTGATCACGATGATGGTGGTTTGTTGTAATTGAAACTCAATTGTGCTGTGAACTATTTTCTCTCTCTTTCTCTCTGCACTAAACGGGAGTGCTGTGGTTGGATAGTGCAGATAAAGGGGGCGGTATTATCCTATTCTGACATCACAATAGGAGCCAAATTACAATGACCAATTTTTTCACATGCTTGTAGTGAATGGTTTACCAAAACTAAGTTACTGGGTTGATCTCTTTCACATTTTGATTGATAGAAGCACTGGTGACCCAATTATAGCACTTAAACATGGAAAAAGTCTGATTTTCATAATATGTCCCCTTTAATTCATTTTGTGTAAACACAGCTCATACCTTTGGAAACGGTATCACAGAAAATGTTTGTGGTTTTGAAACCTTGACTCTTTATAACCTATGTATACCTTGAAACCGGTAACCGGACAATGCCTACTTGTGCTTGTGAAAGAAAGAAAAAGTCATACAACAATCCTGAAATGAACTGAACGGATTCAGAGCCCTTTAGGTAGAGAGTTGTGTCAACGCCATTACCCTACAATGCAAGAGGTTTTTTTTACAGCAATGGCGGATCATGGAGCCTCTCAAGAGTTCCTGGAAGTTACTGTCAGCCCCATAGAGCTGCCGCAGAAAAGACTGAATGTGATAAACTTAAATAAAGTTTTAAGACCTAAAATGTTTAAAGATTAGAGTGTATAATAGCACTACATGGGGATCAAATCACTATGTACATCAAAGCGTTTTATTGGATTATTTCTCATTAAATAACTCCATTTAGGGGATGTTAGAAGAAAACAGGTCAGGCTAGGACAGGCTGAGGATAACATTAGCAACACATAACACACCACGAACAGCCTTTAAAAGGAAAATATAATTTTCTTAAAGGGGACATATCATAGAAATTTGTCTTTTTCCATGTTTGAGAGAGAGAGAGAGAGAGAGAGAGAGAGAGAGCACAAAAGCACAGATTAATTGACAGCACAACCACCATCATTGAGTGCGTTTACATGCACAGTCTTACGCCGATTATGCTTAATAAACTGATAACACGTGGGGTCATGTAAACGCGTAAAGTGGTTTTCTTTAATCGGGGAAAGCCAATAAACAGCGTAAGCAAAAACCGATCGGCACAGGTGGTTTTTTGCTCATTACGCCGATTTTTGCGTGGCATGTAAACACCTTAACCTGCTTTCTCACGGTTTTGTCCATGTGCGCATGTCTCCGCGTATGAAAGCTAAACGTCACACGCAGAAGTAAGCGCAAGGTAACGCATAAAAGTCTCCGCTCGACTAAAGCAGTTGGCAGAGAAACTGTGAAAATAAAAGCTCATGTTACATTTACAGGTTCTGCAGACACGAGGAGAGATACAACAGTACAGCTTAAGACAGATATGTCAGTGACTTTTTGATCGACTATTATGTACTATAATAGGTGGTGACGTCACTGCCTGCGAGAAAACTGATAATTCTCCAAGTCCCATTTAAACGCAGTTGACTGCATAGCCGGTTTATTGATTTGCATGTAAACGCATGAAAACAGTTTTCTATAATAAGCAGATTTTTAATAGTTATCCGCTTATTCTGTGCATGTAAACACTCTCAATGTGACCAGTGTTTGCTTTTCATCAAATCATTTGAATTTTAAAGGACACATCCAAAAACAGCAAATTCTTGCTCACACCTTATTATACCAAGTTAAAATTGGGGTGGTGATTGTGCAGTGGATAAGACACTCGCCTTTTTCCGGAATCGTTAAGATTTTTTGTTCATTCACACTGACATGATTAGCCGGCATCTGATGGTCCCGGAAAGACACGTGACCTGTTGAGAGTCCTGCCCTCTCTTCTACGCAGCGTCTGAAGTTTGCATATTATTTATAATTCTCTCTCCAGAAACTCGCGTGCATTTTTGTTTATGATAGGACTATAAAGGAGCATGTGACGCGCCGTTCTAATGCTGGTGAATGATCTCAGCTTCTGAGTGGATATTTGACGAGCTCCCTGATCTCTGCTTTAATACAGTTTTCAGACATTTCTCATCGTGATTGTTTATATGCATTTAAAACCCGCATTTTGAGAAGCTGAATGATATATCTTGTTGGAATGACGTGCGGGTATTTTCGTTTATTATAGCTCAAATGAGCACCTGACGCGATATTCCTTTATGCTGCTGAATGATCTCCGCTTCAGCACAGTAAGTGACGAGCTAACTTACCTGATATCAGCTTCAGTCCAGTTTGCTGACATTTCTCGTCGTGAATGTTGTAAATCCCTCATGTTAAAGAGTTGAACCAACTTCATATGTTGCCATGACATGCGCGTCCTCACTACGGCACGTGCGTCATTGTTTATGCGTCTCATTTATAATTTCCTGATAACTGCTTCAATCTAGTTTGCAACATTTCTCATGGTGAATGTTTATATGCAAGTTATCTCTCGTTTTAAGGAGCTGAACCATAACTTTTCCTCACTACGACACACCCATTACGGCATTTTTTCGGCTTCTTGTTCACACAGAGGGTTTTCCGTGTATCTGACTAGGTCCTCTTTCCGGCAAGGATCCCAGAAGATTTACGGGACGAGGTTGTGTTCACACAGACGCTTGTCTGGCAATTTTACGGGTATTTTCTGGGACCAAAGGTCTGTGTGAATGGGGTTATAGATAGCAATTGTAAGTCGCTTTGGATAAAAGCGTCAGCTAAATCAATAAGTAAATAATAAATTATCTATATGGTATTTTAAACTAGAACTTCACAAACCTACTCTGGGTACACAAAGATTTATTTGACATCATAAAAAAGTCTTGTGAAATGTCCTCTTTAATGCAGATTTATCCATTGTTGTGTAATTTCAGATACAGGCTATTAAACGCAATGGCGGTACATAGTGGGTAAAGTGTTTTTGGCACTGTGATTCTGCTGGTTAATTAAATTAAATGCAATCAATTAATAGATGAATAACTTATTAATAAAATGCATATATTAATACGTTCAGGGATTAATAATTATTGAAAGTGATAAAGATGGCATCCCCCATCACATGTTCATATTAACAACAAAAAGAAAACAACACTGAGCCAGGGGTATTATAATAATTTACAATAAATTAAATAAAGGATTCATCTTTTTTTAAATATTGTTCTTTGTATATTTATAAATCAAATCGTTATGAGATTTATACACAGCACACAGTCAATTCTACCTTATAAACATGCCTAAACATTATAAGCTTACTGTACTAAATACACAGTGTGATGCATTTTAAAGTTTTAAAGTTGGGTGCAGTGTAAAACATGTTAACAATGCACAAACCAGCAGCTGACCATAGTAATATTTTTATATTAGGGGATTTAAATAGTCAAAAAACATGGTTGATGTAACTACATAAAAATACTACTTAAACATATTGATGTGATAGTAAATATTTTAAATCATTACATTTCTTGATGATTTATTGAGAAAAATCACTGCTCTTTGCCTCTAATTCAGTGTATTTCAATGGCTCACTATGAGCTTCCAGGAACTAACTGAAGTCTTCATGAATTACGTAACGGCTGAGTTTCCATGGTCAGATCTCTCTTCCTAAAGGGCTTTGAACAGAATGAAAGGTACCAAAGTTGCAAACAAAAAGGGTTTTGTTACTCTTTAAACCTCAGTTTCTAATATTTGATAAATCTGGCCTAAAAACAAGTTTGCTTCATTGGATTATCAGTATTTATGCCCACTAACACCCTTAAACCTCTACTTTTCCATTGTTTCCGACTCTTTCCACAACTGTGGGAAATTCTCTTTTATAACATCAAGCAATCCCTGGAATTTCTGACTGGGTCAGGTGCTGAATTTCGTAATATAAGGCTCCTTACGAGCAAATAATTTTGACTAACAATGACAAGCAGACAGAAAATCATGTTGGATAAGGCAGAAAATAAGGCTTTGTTCAGACAGGCAGTCAAAGTTTTCTTGGCACATCCAACTCAAATCTATTTAATTGTATTTGCATGTGGAGTGAAACCCGTTTAAAATATAACATTTTGTAAATGTGTTTCAGTCTAATTGGTCAAATCATTATTTGGCGATGTAATGTGAATAGAGAGCTGGGGTTCTTAAATAAGACCTTGGGTTAACACAAGCTCAAGATATTTTCTGGTTTTATTCTATGAGTAAAAAGGTTGGTTGGAAACAAAATGCTAAAGCGTACATAGGAATACAGATGTTGTTGAGGACTTTAAAGCAATCACACACAAAAAAATTCAAAAACAACACAACATAGGCACAATTCACAAATAAGATATTAATATAATTTCAGGGAAGTTTTTTTAAAAAGTTGTTGGAAGGTTGATGGTGATGATGTTGAGAGACTGGTGTAGTTTGTCCAAGATGTAGCTCAATATTTCGAGAAAACACATTTAGGGCCAAATAAACTGAACAGGGCAAATTAGCGTGAGAGCGCAATCCCAAAAAAAAAGTAAAGTGGTAATATCTGCGGGTTATTTACTAAAAATGTGCAAATAAAATAACACAGGCGCAACAGATGAGTTCCATAATGACCAACGCAATCTACGAAGAGCAGCGCAAATTAGTTCAGGGTCGCAGATAAGCAGAGCTGATGCCCCTGCAGGTGCGGGTGATCTACGCCTGATGTGCTTGAGTTCAGCACCACGGACATCGCAGCTGAAAAAGCGTGGGGTTAAAGCCATAGTTCACTGAAAAGAGCTGGAGGACAGAAAATTAAGGTTAAAAAGCTTTGAAACACTTGGTATTGTGTGACTTCTCCTAGTTACTCCTCTTTTATTTCCTCCAGCAAATAAAAATAAACATGGCTTTGCAAACAATATTTGAATAATATGTTCCTCTGGCATTCCAAATAAACTGAAACATATATAAAAAAAATCTGCCTTGTACCACACACTCTCTGATCTCTGTGATGCCTCCTCCTAAAAGTTAGTTAACAATTGCAGCCATTTCAAACACAAAATGGTTTAAGACATGCTTATTTCAATGTTAAATAAAGGCCCAAATACCAATAATATCACACATGCACACATTAGTAAATCACGTTGCATGAATCATTTAAATAATCTCCTCCCAAAAAACTGGCATCTGAAAGGGAAATTCCTAGAAATGCATATGCAATAAGGTCAGTCGCAAAAATAACTAGACCACACCTTTACAGTGCTAATTATCCACTGCATGTCTTTAGTAAATGCTGACAGTCCAAAAATTACAGACGCCAAAATTATGGTTTGCGCTGGCACAAACTGTTAGTAAATCTGGCCCTTTGACAAAAAATTCATAAAAGTAGTGTTAATTTGTGAAGCTTATCTTGTCGGACAAATTGTGTTAGTATCATAACCTTTTTTGATCACAGAGCTTTTTTTTTTTACAATAATCCAAAAGCTTATGTTAAGATCTTCCTCTACTTTTTGTCGATGGAACCCATGTGAAGCTAACATCTGGGTTGGCAAACAAAAATACCTCATCCCTACAGCTCTCTAATGTAACAGCATACACAGCACACAGCTATTGTCTAGAGTTGTATCCTATGAATTGTGTATATCACTTCCATGTAGTAAACTTTCCAAATGCATAAATACTTAGCCTTACCAATAAACCTATGTATGATGTACCGTGCGGCTCATGAGTTCAACACCACAGTGTGGGATGGTGTGTAAATCGTTACTATGGCAACAAATGTCATGCAGGATATTAGACTACAATGTCTGGACTAACAGATCAGATTTCATTACTTGCATAATAACAGTATGAACACTCAATCCTACAGATTTTGCAGATTTAAAAAAAATCCAGAATTTAATCCATTCTGTAATGAACGTACCTTTCCTCTTTCCTGTTGCAGTTCATTCTGTACATCACTCAATCTGCTCTTCAGCTCTTCATTGGCTGTCTGTAGAGTCTCAATTTCCTGTTTTCCTCTGCTCTTTTTGGGAGGCGGCGCCAATGTGGGTGTGGTCGCAGCCATGATTTATCAGTGAAATCCACACTTTCACAGTCGAATCTCACTCCAAAACTGCTATAACACTGGAAATCGACCACAACGCCGTCTTCATCTTCCTCGTCTTTAGCTGGAAACAGAGAGGGACAGTCTGTGAGTTCAACAGTCAAACTCACTGCACGCACAATTCTTCCACTTACTAAGAGCCGGGCGTTGCCTCAACACATGCTCACAAAACTACAGTTAACACAAACAATTGTACAGTCATGGACACTCATTTGTACCATTTGTTCACAGGAATTTGGCTTCAAAGTGTTTGGCATGTTTGTGACTCCATCTAGTGGGGTCTCACAATAATGCAGGTGTAGTATTTACACAATTACAGTTACACAGACAACAGGAGACTGATGTACATATATAAATATATACATTTATTTATTTGTAGGAAATAAATGTACAAATAATGGGCACTCAGAGCCGAGTCGAAGAGTCAAGCTTGTAACCCGAGAGTTGCAGGTTCGAGTCTCATGGCCGGCAGGAAGTGACGGGTGCCCTTGAGCAAGACACCTTAACCCCAAATGCTGTGTGTGTGTGTTCATGACTTGCAGTGCGTTTGTTCACTACTAACTACGATGGGTTAAATGCAGAGGTCACATTTCGAGTATGCGTTTCATACTTAAAAAACATGTCACACATTCACTTTTCAAATTTACTTTTGTAGATTGTAAGCTTTAGCACAGTACTTTTATCAAGTGAAAGAAAAACTTTTATTATCAATCAATTACAGGGGTCATAACATCGCTTTTTTATTTTATTACGTTCTCTGGGGTGTACCTATAATATTACTAAAGTAAAAAACATACATTTTAAAGGTGCAGTGTGTACATTTTAGGAAGATCTATTGACAGAAATACATAAGGCAGTGCTTCCCAATCCTGGTTCTTGAGGCCCCCCACCAGAAAGTTTTAGATGTCTCCTTATTCAACACACCTGATTTAACTCATCAGCTTGTTAGGGAGACATGTTTACCATTTTGGAAGGAGGCTAATAAGTTGAATCAGGTGTTTTAAATAAGGAGACATCTAAAACTTTCTGGCAGGGGGGCCTCGAGGACCAGGATTGGGAAGCACTGGCGTAAGGAATAATTGACGACAGGCCATTGAATTAAAAGAAAAAAATGCACACCCATAGTGCAATGCCATTACACCACGGGTGTGCATTATTTTCAAATAATTCAAAGGACTGGAGTCAATTATTCCTCTTATACCACGGTTACCACAAACATTGCTCTGGTGCCTATTTTTAAGACATTTGACAAGTTAGGTGTGCGGTTATCAGAAATGAATGCATACCCACTGAACATTTCTCAGCCAATCAGAATACAGCATTCAACAGACCCGCGGTATATAATATAACTATATTTTCAGTGGTGTGTAAAGACTTTACATAATGAACTTTTATGTTTTTATTAACTTAGAATGAGCCATTTCGATCTACATACACATTCCCTTTACATTGAAGTCGTAGGGCCCTATGATTTCCATGATGCGTTAAACGTGGATTGAATCACAGAATCCAAGCATACAAATTTTATTTACTGTTCAACGCAGAATGTCACTAATTTTTAAATGCTAGGTTTTTGTTTCATTAATCAGCAAATGACAGAAATGTGCAGAAACATTTTCCTTTTGTGTAACGTTAGACTTAAAGGAAGGTACATCCGTTTCTCGTCATGCATTACAAACAATGACAGCATTGCCTCACTGGAGCGCAAGCAGGTTTCGTCAAAGCTTAGGACACAGCAAACTAAAGGTACGGTATTCTTTCTTCCTGCGTCCGCCTTGCTCGCGTACACGTCCGCACAATGCAACACTTTTTAAATCTATTTAACAGCGTGAATAGTTCATATATGTTTCTCAGACATTTGGGATCACACATCAGAATTGCATACAGGAGCATCGACACCGGCAGTCATCACACGTGATCACGTTTTTTTTTTGTTTAAAGGCAGGGTATCCAGTGTTTCCCACAGATCTGAAATTTACTTGTGGTGGTAGCTGGTGAAAAGGGCAATCATTATTATCCACCGACAAAAAATGGTCTACTATACATGTAACAAAGAACTAATAATGTGTGACACAACACAATACTTTGATTTATAAAACATTCATATTAATTTCACATTATAGTTCATTAATCTAACCACCCCAAACTTTTTTTGCCATAAACAAAGCTGACACTGTTTGTCAAAGCACCACGAAAACACTTTGGGCCCTATTTTAACGATCTGAAACGCAAGTGCGAAGCGCAACGCGCAAGTGAGTTTGTGGGCGGATCTTGGGCGCTGTTGCTATTTTCCCGGCGTGAGAAATAACTCTTGCGCCGGGCGCAAATCAATAAGGGGTTAGTCTGAAGTAGGTTCATTATTCATAGGTGTGGTTTGGGCGTAACGTCAAATAAACCAATCAGAACGCTAGCCAACATTCCCTTTAAACGCAAGGGCGCAAGTTCCATGGCGGGTTGCTATTATTATGACGGATTTACCAGGCGCACGCCAGGAGCGGTTCACAGCCGAGGAGACCGGCGTCCTTGTACAGGGGAATCCCACGCTTGCCAGCATAAATCGGGCACTCCGTGTAACGGGAGGTGGATCTGCCTCAGGACTTGACGCCAGCAGAGGACATCGCTGCGTCCACCCTCACCGCTGAAAGGGTTTGGGGGCTTTGAAATCGGACCCAAGAAACGCAAGCAAGGTCCAACCCCAAAGTACTCTTACGAATCAAGTTCATATACATTAAGGTTTCTTATGAAAACATTTTAATTATTATTTACATAAAATAAACGTAATACAGTCACACAACAAAGTTATGAAAATATTTTAATCGTTATTTGCATGAGAATAAATAAAAACTATCACCACAATGCTCACCACTATGATTCCCCTTATCTCGTGTATTATTATTTTTAAGTGTAACAATTTATGATTTGCAAAAATAACTGTTGCATCTGCGTTGTGCACCCTATACATTATGGTCAAGCATGCGCCCTTAAAATAGCATAATGAACAAAGCGCAACGCGCCACTGCCTTTAAACTTTTTTTTTCTGGTCAGTGGCGCAATTGTTTTTTGAAACTGCAAAATAGCATCAGGGATGGTTTGCGCCGGAACATGCCTCTTTTTTTGCGCTGAACCACCCAGGGAGCGCAAGTTCATTCCCTAGTTTGCCGACGTGCGTCTGTGACGGGAAAAACCCGCTGTGCGCTGGTGCAAAATACGAAATGATACATGCGTCACTGACAAAGTCAATTGCGCTGGGTGCAAGATAGAGCCCTTTATGTTTTTGCACTGATATATGAAGCAATTTGATGACCCCTTTTATCAAACTCAATTGTATACAATACTATGTATACTATAGCCTATATAGACAGTGCAGGTCTATAGATTATAAATGTGACTGATGTTATAATGTTAATAACTTCTATAAGATAGGCACTTTTACTGCTTCTGCTTTCTATTTCTCTTTTGCCGATTAAAAAAAGCTTAATCCACTAATTATTTCAGATTTAAAAGTCTACTTGCTGTCCCGATGACAGACTTTACATTACATCTTTGCGTTTTTTATATCCTGAGTCAGCTAGAGCTTTGCTCGTTCAGTATTAGCACTGCTTTTTGCTACAATCTCTGTGCAAACTGTTTAGATTTTAGTAAAGATATTGTCTATTAATAGTAAGATTATTAAAAAATGGGATAAAGAAAATGAAGCGGCGCGTGGTCGTGACAAGAGCCAGTTGCTATCGCCATAGAAACCGGAGGCACGCTAAAACAGCACTCGAGCTTTAGCGCGGTAGCGCTCACGGCCGTTCTCCGATCGACTCGGGTTTTACACACAATATTAATCAGACTTGGGACCCGAAGTAATGAACTAGGACCGACCCGGACCCATCTGACCATTTAAAATATAAACCCGGAACCGTACGGGTCCCGCGTCCTCAGTGAAGAAAGACCTCTAATGGTAAAACTCTGCTCAAGTTCAGAAACATGAAAGAATACAATGTGACACTGAGGTTGCTTCGCGTCGCGCCCAATTCATTGAGAAACAGAGAGCACGTGAACGGACACTCAACCGGAGAGACACAACGTGCTTGCACGCAAAATGAAGCCAACTTAGATGCTATAAACACATATGCACATAAGCATATGCGACCATTTTGGTCGCAGTGTGTTCCCTGGCTGCTCCGTATGTGCTGCTGCAGTTGATCCAGTTTGCCGCGCTGGATGATGAGTTTATGATGCGTGCATCATCTTCACGGTCACCCGACCCCCACCTCTCTCTCGCGCTCTCTCTCTCGCACGCTCTCTCTCTCTCTCTCTCTCTCTCTCCAAAACACGGGTCATCCAGTCGAGTTCAGAAAATACAGAAATTCGTAAAGTGATTTTTTTTTACCTGGGCGGGTCGCAATTTACCTGGGCGCAGCGCCCAAGTAGAGCCTATGTATGGGAAACACTGGTATCTTATTTGATCCTGAAACATTTTTAGTTATGCTGGTTAAAAGTTTCCTCACACCCTGATAGCAATCACTATGTTAAGTTGTTTAAATGTATTTGTAGAAATTTATGTCATCTGTGAAAGGCATAGGACCAAAAAATGTTCAACCAATCTAGGGCTGAAACGATTCATCGAGTTACTCGATTTACTCGATTCAAAAAATTCCTCGAGGCAAAAATTCTGCCTCGAAGCCTCGTTAAATTCCTATGACGCGCACTACACGCGCCGAGATCTGATTCACACGGACCGTTGTTCAATGTTCAGGAAGCACATCATAGCGCGTGGTACATTTTGAATTTAGTTGGCGCGATGGCGGAACGAATATGTCCATAAACGGCAGAGAGAGACTGTCTAAAGTTTGGGATCAATTACATTATCATTACATTCAGCATCTGAACTGAAAACATCCACTGCTGTTTCACCAAGCGTCGATGAAACAAGGTAACATAGCTTTCGCTGATTTTAATCCCATACTGTATTTGTAGCGGTTTGACTAGATATGATGTTTAGCTTTGATGTTTTCGTATTCACGTTCAATTGCTTAAAAAAGAACCCCTTCACAAACACGCATGCACTTTACAGGTGTGTGTACCAAAAAAACGGCTCCACAGTGCAATCATTTATGGGCAACTTGTAATCTGACATATTTTGTTCCATTATAATAATCTCTGTTTTATTGGAGTTTAGCATAAGTTATTCTCTCTCACGCGAGTCAGACCGATCGCGCAATGCATCATATGCTTAAACTTTTATGTAGCCATGCAACAATAATTTCAGCATGCATTCACTGTATACAGCGGGACGTGATGTCGTAACGCGTTTTTTTCGAACGGATTCTTAACCTAAAATGCACCGCAATGCAAGTGATGCAAACCAAATGCAGCGTTCTATTGAAAAGGAATGTATGTTTTTCTGCCGTACCAAAATGCAATGAAGCAACTGAACGTCTGACTGGGGTGTCACTCTTCCTCAAGCACAGCACGCGTGCACACAGAAACACAGGTGCACGTGCGCGCGCACACACACAGGTTGTTACCATAGCAAATAGGCTCACCCCAGAAATGATATATTACATGTAAGTAGCCTAATGGTAAATGCTGCAGGTGTAGAAATGTACATAAACCAGATATTTACTTTGATGTCAGTGCTAGATTACAGCATGAAACCTGTTATGCATATTAATAAATTAAAGTGCTTAATTGTTGGCACTGGCACTTAATTTAATAATAAATAAAATAAATATAATAAATAATAAATTAATAGGCTTATTTTTTGGAGCCAAATACCTCTGTTTTTTTAGAAATAAAAGCCAAATGCTTGAACATTTTACAGCCACGTCATTTTCGTTATGCATTATTTGTTTTGGTTGTTTAAAAACACAAACAAAATTTTTATCCGATTACTCGATTAATCGATCGATTCAGTGCTAGATTAATCGATTACAAAAAGAATCGATAGCTGCAGCCCTAAACCAATCATAGATCTCGGTCCAAACGGACGCTGCCTTTTTTGTCCCTCATCATAGTTTGAATGTCACCGCGCAGCTAGTCCACGCAGACACCATACGTCATCGGCGCATTCATGTGCGCTCACCTCCTGTCTGTAAACAGCGAGAATGGCAAACTTTTTTGCTGAATTGACAACCTGCACAGGAGCCACAAAACCAAAGACATCTTTTATAACTACAACAACAAATACTGCCTGGATAAGCCAAGAACAAAAACCCAAATTAACATCGGTAACTTTACTGCTTTACCACGAGATGCATACAGCTGCAGGAGGCAAAGGGTCTGAAAGGGTCGTTGCACTGTTTATTTTGGTACGGTAGGAATGCAATATGTTTGTATTGAGATGGATGCAGATATTCTACTTTGATGGAACGAATTTGTGTTCTTTTACGGATTAGCGTAACAATATAGTTTGCTACGTCTACACAACTGAAAGTGTGCTTTAACTAATTCTGATGTAAACCAGTTGTTTATGTTGGTTATTTTGGTAATGTTATTCACTTTGTACTGCAAAGTTTTCTCACTGGTGAATGAGACATGAGATGTGACTGTCTGATCTGTGCGTGTTCATGTGTTTTGAAAGAGGCATGACTTTGGATCGCGATTTGAATGGAGGGTGGGATCTTGATTTCATTGCTAATCGGCTACTGTTAGCATTTATTAAAATGTGATACCCTACCTTTAAGTGAACATAAACAAATGGATGTTTATCAGTATATTAAAACTTCAAGCTTTCTTGGGTCTTAAAGAGCCAATAGCCTGCTGCTTTCTGTGTTAGAAATGTTCATTATACACCAAAAATTAAAATCACTCACTACTCTTAACTGAACAACTTTTGCAGCTCCACATTAAATTCATACAGTGAGGACTGTGCAGTGTTTTATTTGTAATTTTTGCTAATGTTAAAGATTGTTGACAGACAATTTCATAACTTATATTTACATTTAATACAGATGCCTGAAAAGTAAAACAAGACGAGTATAGTATTATGATTAAAAGAAAAAAACATTTGGTTGATTGTCAGTAGCATGGTTGTACAGTAGTGACAGCCAAAATACATTGGCTTATATGTCATTTTATATAAAACTTTCAATAAATTTTTGTTGTTAAATTGTATTGGTTTAATTTTCAGTTGATATATGCTTTTTGATTACTAAAACGTAATTTAACCAGAATCTAGAAAAATAAAAACGGAAAACACAGAATCTGAAAATAAATGAAACGGAACTTGGGCCCTAAAGTAGCTATTTTGCACTAGCATGTTTCTACAGTAGCTCAAATGAACAAACTGCTATACAATAGCAAAAATCCTTAGCGTTGATCCCTGCATTCTTGTTCTACTCTACATACTAAGCACAACACATTTACTAGCCCACCCACTAAAAGTGGTTTAGTTTTGCAATAGCTAGATTTTTCACAAACAATTTTTTCTCCTCAGTGTAGATGAGCCAGAGCTATCTGTTACAGGACAGATCATATACTATGAGACCTGATATCAACTTAACTCAGTTGGAAAGGTTTGCCTTTGTACAGCAGCATTGCTGAGCCCTAAGGCTGGCAGCTCTGTTACAAGCAGAGCTTAGGAAATTCAGTTTCCAAACATTTATGTGACAGACCCAGAACATAAGGCAAACAGAGCCCATGAAATCCTTTGATTTACCTAATATTAAAAAACAAAGAAGCGCAAACCATTAAACTTTATGAAACATGTGGTTTACAGGGTTCCCACTCTAAGCCAAATACATGTCAAATTTCTAGACTTTCACCTACTAAAAAGCTGAATATGACCTACAGTATGTCTGAGATGCCGTGACCCTGAGAAAGTAGTGTACACCATAGGTAGGGCTGTGCAAAAATATCGATACAGTTAACTATCGTGATAATTTTTCCATGATAGTGTATCGATATTTCAATCATACTATCAATATTTATAAAAACCGTGAAAAATCCCTCTGTGTGCTTCAAACAACCTCCGCCTCTGCTGTAGTTGTCGCTGTCCAGTTGTCTGTCATTTACTGCCTTTCGGCCAATGTCTCAGCAGTTAGCTGGAGTAAAAAAAAATGACAGAAAATGTAAAAACACCTGCAGCTTTTAAAGTCGACGTGTGGAAGCATTTTGGCTTTGAAATAAGTAAAAAAAGTCAGCTCTATTTTGATAAAAATTAAATGTATTTCAATGTGCCGTAGCATGCAACATACCGTATTGTGATACATTGTATCACCACACATGCATCGTGATATGTATCGTATCGTGAGGCTCTTGCCAATACCCAGCCCCAACCATAAGCTCATAAAAAATTGCTTAAATGCGTAAAATGAATAAACAATGCCAATAAACGGTTTAGATTGTAGTCTCACTTTAAATCAATGAAGGCTTGGACCCAGAAACAGCATTTCTTACGTCACAAGCAGATTACATTTTAAACTAAAATTTTAAGCAACAAATACCTGATATTTCATGACTTGGTCAAAAAAATATTAAATTCTCTGACTTTCAATGTCTAGAATGGGTGATTCTCACGAAACCATTGAAACACCACGGCACTAATGATTTTAGCTATAAAATGTGTAATATAGTAATATTAAAAAGCATCAGAATTAACACAATACTGTGTTCTACCTTGCACAATGTGTGATTTCAACATAAGAATTTATAATTTGTCAATTTTATCTCATTTTCTGCTGAAATTCTCATTACCGCAATGTGTCCGGCTGTGTTTGAACATGCGTTATGTTGTAATTTAATCAAATTAACACAAAAATATTTAGAAAAAAAATACATGGATGTTTTTTCTAGACTACTTTAGATGACAGAAAAAATATTTACTGAATATTCATGTATAATAATAATGAAGAAAAATTAGGAAAATGATGTGTCCATGCCTGATGTTCTCATCCTCCGCAACACTTTTTGAGAACACTTTAAGCACACATACAGAATTTTAATAAAGTTTGATTTTGAGTGACCAAGCACATGGACCAGTTACTTCAAGATGGCTACCAGGTAAGATCATTTTTTTACAGTTTATTTGAAATATTGTCTTGTCAGAATGCTTACATGACATTTTGATTATCATTACCGCAACAGATGCTTATTAAATGTTAATTTAATTAATAGAAGCATGATACTTTGATTTTAAATGCATGTGCAGAATCTCCAAATTATGTTCTTTCAGGTTTGTCATGTCATTTTGAAAATATGTCAGTGTTGATGTTTTCTGACTGTTGCGGTAATGAGATTTTTTAGGACTAATTTTTTTAATTATGTTACAAAAAGTGTTAAATGATAAGTAAAAGTGTTTAAATTAATGTTCCCATTTACTCCAGACTTTGTTTTTCAATGTCTGGTGGGAAAAAAAGTAAATTTAAGCAATTTTTACATTTTCATGCTTGACATTTTTAAAACCAAGTTTTCGTGAGAATCACCGAATAGACTTCTTAAAATTCCATACTATTCCAGAAATTCCATGACCGTGGGAACCATGGGTTTATCCTGACCTGCTTGAGGCTTTAATAACATTTTTTCCTACACAGATCTCTACACAGATTTAGGCCCCTAAATCCCAATTACCTGCAGAATGAACAGCACAGCACAACTTAAACTATACTGCTCACTACTTGTTATAGGCTCTACAACACAATGGACAAGATTTCAGTATAGCTTTCCCATGAAAAAAGAATGCTGAACACACTAACTGTACGTGAAGTCAAGGAAAAGATTTCAAAATCCATAGAAAATGTAAATCAGTTAAACATTTGCTGTGTACCAAAAACCCACCCAAACACACACATGGCTCCCAGGTGTCCTGCCAGTCACAAGAGTTTACTGGCATTCGGCAGATATTCCATATTTACTGGAAACAAATCAAAGTCAAGCTGAATGCCAGATTCACAAACAGAAATATAAAAACAAAAAATAAATACATTTCTTCACTGTATTATCCATTTGCGAAAGAAAGACACTTTAGTAAAGAGTTGCACGAGATAAAAATGCACAACATTGCAATAATAAAAGAGAAGTGGTGGTAAATAATATGGTGTATAAATCCTGTAATTCAGGTAGTGCAACCTTATACATATACAGCAACGGCAATAAAGTATTAAGATACTGAAAAATGTCACTGAATTAAATAACCAAGAGGCCCCTGCTCATTAAAGTTTTGTTGATACAGTTGAACAGGGTTTATTTAAAGCAGCTCAACACTCATAGCAGGTAAACGTGACAATACTGATATAGAGATATGCATATCAGTGTATGTATTGTCTATGTACATTACAGTTGGTAAACTATCACATATATGTCCATGCACTTGTAAGACAGGTTTGAATATGGGAAGTTTTGTTAGGGTCAAATAGTTGTGTTGACAATGTAAACGCTACTGAGTGTGTACAGTACATTTTGCAAGGAGGGTTTCAACGGCACAATGCCCCTAATAAAAGTTACAGTATATAAAATACCTGTCCTCGAACAAACACCAGCACACAAAAACACACCAAACACTGGAAAATATGCATACACCTACCTATAAACACATAACCAGACATTATATTAAGATATGATACACTGTAAAAAAAATATGCAGCATTTTTGTCAAATGAACATATATTTTATAAGTAATGTCAACTTTTTACAAGCCAAAGCTTAAAATAGTAGGTTGGATTGACTTGCAAAGTTGTTTTAACTTCATGCTGCATTTTTGTTAACAGTGTAGACTACACAGGAAAAGCAAACTCGCTTAATGACATCAGGTGCGCTTGTCCAGACTCCAGTTAACAAACTTAAGTATTCAGCCTTTCTAAACTAGTAATACCCAAGGAAATCCTGCTGTGATTGCATGCACAAACAGACATATCCTCAGGAATTATTTTGACTAATGAATTTTCATGACTTCTTGTTGCTGACTTTATTAAAATAATAACTTTATATACCATCAAAGAGTAACATTACAGGGTAGACAAGCACTAGCTGTCAAGCTTATCATTTGTAAGCTAGAGAAAGGGTACGTTTAATAAAGTCAGTGTTTATCAGACATGGGGACTTGTGACTTGGTGACTTGGACTCGAGTCGACTCGAGTCGCTATTTTTGTGACTTGTGACTTGACTTGACAAAAATTAAAATACTTGAGACTTGACTCGGACTTGGAAGTTAAAGACTCGGGACTTGACTTGACTTGAGACACGATGACTTGAATGACTTGAATGTTAATCACATCATGTTTTCAGTTTAAATATAAATATATAAATTATTTAAAAAAATAAGGTCGACCCAGCTGGAGCACAGGCTGAGAATGGTTTTGTCATGACTGAATCACGACACTATCATTCGTCATGCCCTCTCGTACCTTACGCACACCACGCCCACTTAGATCAGATATCAACATGTCAGCCGGAAGGGTACCGAGGGTCATCGCTTTCGGCTTCAACAAGATGGCAAAAGACGAATAGTGCGTTGCAAGAAATGCAACATTAAAATTACGGGCAGCCAGACGGCAACCTCCAATTTCGTTTCGTCAATTAAAGAGCCATTATGCCCAGTAAGTGCTTGTCATTTTGTTAATATCTGGTTAGTTGGTAGTTAGCTAATGTAATAATAGCTAATGTAGCCCTCATCATACCGTGTTGGGGACAAATGTGGGCAAAATAATTTTGATTTATTTTTTAAAATACTTATTTTTTTTAATACTTATTTTTCAAGTTTGCCACCTGAACACACACACCGAGAAAAATTACTTGATTCTACAATGTTAGGGGCCGTTCACATGTCGCGTCTGTTGCGCGCTCAAGTTCGTTATTTCAAATTAAGGCGCGAACAGAAAAGGTGTGACGCGCTCGTTTTTTCTGGGCGCATGTTTGAGAGAGAGAGAGAGAGAGAGAGAGAGAGAGTGTGTGCGAGAGAGAGAGAGAGGAGAAATGTAACAAAGTTTAATGTTGTACGTAAACTGTGTTTGAGAGAGAGGGAGGTGTTCAGAGAGGGGTCTGTTGGATGTTAAGCTGTTATTTGTTTTATGGACTCAATGTGGAAAATTTCAAACACGGTTGGCAGAAGTGAAAAAATAAATAATTTATGAAGTTACAATTTTGTTTGATTCCATGATGTATTTTATTAAACATGAGTATTTACAATGCAAATCCAAATTATTGTAATTTACTGATAGTTACTTACTGTATATCTTGTCACTTTATTAAGATCAGATTCTGCAGGTAAAATTACAATAGGTGACTTGACTTGGACTTGACTTGACCTACTACAGGACTTGACTTGACTTGACTTGACTTGACATAGCCTGTGACTCGACTTGACTTGACTTGACTTGCCCAAGAAAAAAAATACTTGGGACTTACTTGAGACTTGAAGGTTCAGACTTGAGACTTACTTGAGACTTGCACATGTGTGACTTGGTCCCATCTCTGGTGTCTATAGCTACATACATTAAAGTCTGGGCTGCCATGCAACATTTTCACATCTACGCTATTTCCCAGATACTTATTTAATAGATACAGTCAATTAAATCCACATTAATGAGATTTAAGATATTCCTTATTTTATAGTGCGTATTCACACTACTGTATGAGTTAATGTGTAAAAATGGATATTTACCACAAAATAATCTATTATATAATGACTGTCAATTTTATTAAGCACAAAATGATTAAAGAGCAAACACTATGCACAACGTAACATACAAAAGCATCAAACCATACTGCATTTCAAAGACTCTCATGCAATTTTCAGATTTTCCATAAGCGTGGGAAGCGTGTAAGTGTAGTAGTGTGGTGTGTCCAGGGTTTCATCATCACCGGGCCGGTGACAGCAGAACCACACCCACAGATCCACTGCAGCTACACACGTCTCATATCATCACCACACACATGTGCACATTAAACACACACAGCACATCATCATAAATACACATCCGGTTGACTGACAGCTTTAACTGACTGACAGCCGAGGGATGTGTCTGCAACACATTCATCCTCAGCTCAAGATACCGTTTAACAACACGATCACAGGACCACAACATATTAAATGTTGTTATTGCATTACTGAGCAAAATCTTACTAATTATATATACAGTGAAACGAGGGCGTGACCTGTCTCAGAAGCGACGAGCGCGTGCTGGATCAATAAACTCTCCCGGGTGAAAGTGATGAGATAATCACATTCATTCATAACGCGATCCTCATCCATCCATTACACACATAAACATTGTTCATGTCTTATAATAACTAAGAGCGTCGACATACAGAAGCTAACCGTGAATAGGAAACATGCATTTGAGCAGGTTATAAATGACTCGTTTGATCGTAACGGTACATTACAACTTACCGTGCGCGCGCGTCTCAGGTAACCGCAGTTCACGCAGGCCGATAATGTGTTTCGTTATTCCGCTAAACACCTACAAAAAGTCTGGTCCACGTCATCCGACATTAGATGTGGAAGTGTAGCTGATGGTTGTGTGTTTTTGATGCTATTACAGTGGTGCTAGTATTGCCGGATAGCGTTACATGAGTCTTCACTACACACGCGAGAAAAAGCCGACGGAGAATTTACGAATCCTACTATGGTCAGTGGTTTCTTTTTAATATTCATGAGCCATGCCTTCGCTATTGGGCGGTAGTGATAGAACGTCAGCACAATGTTGTTTTAATATTTATTTGTTTTTTATTTAGTTGCTTATTTTTCTATTCAATTAATGAGCTATTGCATTTTTCTTCCTATATCTCAAATGGGTGTATTTTATTTTACTAAAATTAACCATGTTTTAATAACCATGTATTTTTTACCATATGGATTACGATGGTTTATGCAAAATAATAAATTTAAATATCTATCTATTTAAAAACAATTATATTTGAATATATATAGAAACCATTGGGGATTTAGTTTTAACTGTGCTGTAGTAAAACTATGGTAAATTCTCAAAAAGGAATGCTTGAAATATTCTTACTGTATGCATAATTTTCTTCAATAAAGAAATACATTCTCACTATCAGAGACACATGCGTACAAGACTGACATCATGTAAAGTCAATAGGGTTTCTTCCCCAGCAGAGGCGATGCTGTGAAATACAAAAGGGCGGCAAGAATACATAAAGCTGCATTCAGCACCACCAACCACAGACCAAATAAAATGTGGAAAAGAAGGCAGCGTGGGGTTGCTGAGTGAAGTGGAAAATCAACCTCAAAAACATCACCATAGTGACCTAGATTTCCTCATCTGCTGGAGTCTCTCTGACTTTCCTTGTAAATGTATGTTTGAGTGCTGTTAAGCACCGACATTACAACATGCTTGATTAGCACCATATGCGGGCCAGTACCTCAGGCCAAACATGCATACACAATCATTTTAATTCTAGGTCTTGAGTAAGCGTTTGGACTTCTCAGGCACCAATGCATAAAATTATTAAAGTACAGTATGAAAGTCAAGGGAAATGTACTTCATCAAAATATGTTGTTTAGCAGATGCTGTATGAATCACCAAATGTTCTTGTGTTATACATTTAGTATATCTCTTGTGTAAGTGTGTTATGAGGGCCTAATGACATATACTTGCATGCATTAAAGTGTATCTCCCAAATGTACTTGAATTGCTTCTGTATTGCAAGAGCTTGTCAATAGCCAGAAACAAGCACTTTAAGAGGCACTTATAACACAAAGTGATGTTGCTATATTGAATTATTATACTGTGCTGATTACTGATAGTTGGGTTTTAGAGATTACAATACAGTTTAGACACAATAAAATGATCTATAAACTGTAACTTAGGGAACAAAAGATAATTTGTATGACTGTACAGACACTAGTGATTGGGTGACCGTACGTGTTCTTCTGTGGTTTAACATGCTAGTCTATATCTATTTTAAACAGCATTTTCCAGTTTTTTTTATAATTATGCATGTTTTTATGACCTGTATGAGAAAACATTTCACTGAACAGATAAATATTTGTACTTAAAAAGATTTATTTGTCATACCACAGGACTAAACTAAGAAAAAGTTTACATTTATTAATACAATTTCTTTAATACATTCATCCTAAAATCTGGATGTTAATTCAAAAGTTCATGAATATGTTATGAATTAACAAATTAATTCATATTTTTTTCTCATTTAATAGGTCTTTGGATGGCATATACCCAAACACTTTTTCCCTTTTTTTTCACACAACAAGCTTATTATCTTAAACCTGCTTTAGTCTGTATTACTCAATGAAACTTGTATGAACCTTCTGTTCACTTAAACCTTGGTCTAAAGTCCAATTAAAGTGATGAAAGAATACCTCTCCTTTATTTATTTTTTTCTTTGTTAGTGAACCTAACCACAGCAAAGGCTAACTATAAAATATTAAAACTACATGCAAATAAACTAGCACAAAAAGTGAAAAATTTGTGCACCACACAATTAGTATCTCATTGGCTAATGTGATACTTGTATGTTCAAATTGCCACTTTGTAGGTGTGAGCAAAAATTTGCCGTTTTTAGGTGTGTCCTTTTAAATGCAATTGTGCCGTGATTGGATGGTGCAGATTAAGATAAAGGTATTATTCACTTCTGATATCACAAGGGGAGACAAATTTCAATGAGCTATTTTTGCACATGTTGGCAGAGAATGGTCTACCAAAACTAAGTTACTGTTGTTCTTTTTCACATTTTATAGGTTGATGGAAGCACTATGTCCCCTTTAATTAAAAAGTATGGGACAATGAAAAATAGTGAATTAAGAAAATGAACATACATTTACCTAAGAAATCATGTTAGAAACAGCCATGCAAGCCTATTAGGGCTGGGACAACGCGTCGACGTAATCGACGACGTCGACGCAAAAAATACGTCGACGCAAAATATGCGCGTCGATTCGTCAGACCCAAAAGGCGGCGCAGTAGTAGCAACGCGAGTGGCTTCAGTCCACGCCGGTTTCACACAGCAAGGGTGAGCAGTGCCTGCGGCCGCGCGGCGCGTGTTTTTTTCAGCGCCCATGTTAACAAGCATGCACCCCGCCGCATGAGCAGCGCGAGCTCGCGGCTCGAAACGGATATAAACGGAGGTCGGAGCCAGCTGCAAATACTTGGGCGGCTCTGTAGCAACAGTGCTGCAATCGTTTCTGCGTGGTTCTGCTGCGCTGCTCACGCTCAATTAAAGTGAAAGTGCTTTGTTTATGGTTTAAATGCTCGTGGATTTACGCGAAAAAGTGTCATTTTACCATAAAATCATGAATGTGATGCCAAGTGTGTTTTAAACAGTCATTTGAGCAATTTAACAGAAAGCAATGAAATATGTCACTGTTGCCAGAAGACTGCGCTTTCATTCACTCTCTGTCCAGCAGTAAATGAGTCCTAATCTATCTTAATAAACTTAAGAGAAAGAGATTTAATAATATATGTGCTTCTTAAGTCTATAATAAGTCTATCTTAAGTCTATCTTAAGTTTATATCTGTCATTAAATGGACTAGAACAGCACGAAAACAATGTGGATTAAACAAATCTAGTTATAAAAATTACACAGACCATCAAAAGGCACATTGAAGAGGTTTTGCTCATAAATGCATGTAAAATAAAGTAATTTGAACTTGAGATTTTTATACGGTTACTTAACTGCACAGTATGCACTGCAAATGCTTTATTGAATGCTACCTCTGTCTAAGAATGCATTATTTTGCACTTGTATAGTCTTTTTTTATTTTGAAATTTTAAGAGCAATAAAGATATATTGAAATGTTTACATTCAGATAGGGCTGGGCGATAATTCGATAACGATAATTTTACCGATATAAACTTTTTCGATAAAACGATAAGGACAGTTCGATAAGTGATCGATAATGTTTAAGCACTGTGCGTAATGTTGCGCGAGCACTTCCGGATGCGGCACGCGCTCTTGGTTTACAATCACAGTGACAGTCAGACTTGAAGGAGTGGAAGATGAGGCAAGTTATTCATTTATTAGTAGAGACCTATGATTTTCGCGATGCGGATAACGCGGACGGAATCACGGAATCCAAATGCGCGGAAACATTTTCTTGTGTGTAATGTTGGACGCGCAAACAGGGTTCGTCAAACACAGCAGACACAGGTGCGTGCAGTATACTTTACTTTCATTCAGCGTCCGCCTTGCGCACGCACACGTCCGCCCAGCTTTAAAAGTATATTTACAGGACATTCACAAATTCAGGAAACTGAGGAAAAGCAGCAGATCCACCACTGCAGTGAATATAGTGTTTGGGTATGTGCGCTCCCACAGCAAAGTGACAACCTTGACATCCATTTATCAGCGTGTATAGCTCGTATATGTATAACACACGCGTGATCACTGAACTAAGTTTTCTATCTTGTTTAAGTGAACATAAACAGCTGTTACTCAGTATATTGAAACTTAAAGCAGTCTGTCTTGGGTCTTAAAGGGACAGTAGTCTGCTGCTTTTGTGTCAGAAAGTGTTGATTTCATAACAAATAGATTTACATTTAATACAGATGCATTAAAACAAGATTTTAGTTTTTGTATTTGTCATGTTCTGAATAAAAAGTAGTTTAAAACCATTATTAACTGTCTGGTTTTTACAATTTTCATTCAGGAGCAAAAATCTGCCTTTAAATTTGACAGGAGTAAAGATTTGTTATTTATCATGATAATTATCGATATCGACTGATATGGAAAACATTTTCTCGATAATTTTTTGAGTCATATCGCCCAGCCCTACATTCAGATATGTAAATCAACATGTATAACTTGCTATTAGTTAATTAATGGGGAGATAATCGAGAATCGAATCGAATCGAAGTCGAATCGGACTGACAAAATGAATCGTTAGATTAATCGATGCATCGAAAAAATAATCGCTAGATTAATCGTTAAAAAAATAATCGTTTATCCCAGCCCTAAAGCCTATGTAATGCAGCAAGCTCTGTCTCCATGGTTACAGCACACATTCTCATCAGCAGATGATCATGCCCTGTATACACTCCCATACTAAAACAGTGAACTCACAAACAAACCTCAAATACATGTGCTTCATGTCCATTTATCCCTGTTTATGGGTGATATTATCAGATCAAGTGTTTACATTGTGCAGTACAGATTGTTTGTGTAGAGATATAGCAATCTGCAATATAGAACAGATTTTTATATGAGGTAAAAGCACAACAGTGTACTTGTAATAAATAGGCATAAATAACATAAAGAACCAAGTAAATGTATTTCATAGTTTCTGAATGAGTATACATTTGAGTAGTAAACAGTGGGTTTATTAGTGTGTAATTATACACCAAACGTTTAACAGTGATTTGTATGGTGCCATATACATACACACTGATAAATGTAAGCATACTTAGGTTCTGATTATAAAGGCAGAATGTAAACATTCATAAAATGTTATTTACATGTAGGAGGATTTTATGTAGAAAACAGTACATTACTAAAAACTGTTATCTGGGGTTTCACAGACACATCTTCTAATTGCCAAACTTATCTGTCTCCTGTCATTAAGGTTTTATTGTACTTTTTATACCGGACCAATCACATCATAACACACGTTAACTACTAAAAAAGTTTTCTCATGTAATCAGACTGGTTGTAAGTTGAAGTAGATAAAATAAAACTGAACAAATCACAAAGCGGTTTAAGTTTTTTTGTTAATGATCCTAATAATGTAATCCAGGAAAATTACAAACAAAAAGTTAATTTACTGAAATGTTTTCAGTGGATTTTATTAAAAGTCTTTTATTTTGAAATCCACCACCGGAAGTTTAATATGACAATGTCAACATTCCTGTCCATTGAGAGGCAATGAGAGGCGGGGGCAGCATCTGCACGGGCCTCGCTCTTTCTGTCAGCTGTGTGTACACATCACCCTACCTTCACTTACTTTACTAAACTTATGCGTGGAGCTTTAACAGACTGAACTATCAAAGTATATACTGACAGCTTTATTACATTCACTCATGATGAAGTGATGGATGACTTCAGGTAAGAGTAATACAACAAAACAATGTGCTGAACTCGCTGTAGCTTTTATTTCTGTATGCATGTTATCTGTTAACAGACATACCGTGTGAAGGCTTCGAGATCCGTGTAATTTTAAAAGTATTTGTTTATTTCCTCCATAGACCTTCATTATCAAATGTTTGGCGATCGTTTGTATCCGTTTAACTTTACTTTCTGTTCTGTTGGTCACCAGTGAAGGTGACACGATGATTGTACAATGAGAGAATGACAGCTCAGCTTCATTTGCCTCCATATGACTTTTCTACAGTCCTGACCAACAGTTTTATAGTAATTGTTTTCACTATAATAAAATCTGTACTTTCCATAGTTTTCATAGGGAAGTGGGTTTTATGCCACGTGAGATTCCAGTGGCTCTAATGTACTACGCATCCAAGAACTACGACAGCTTTTGACAAATACATTTAAATAATGTCCTTTAAACTCTGGTTAAAGCTTTTATAATCTTTTTGTCTTTTTTATTGTTAAGTGTAAAGCGCCGTTCACATTATAACGATAACTATTAAAAAATATAGTTAAAAAAATCTTTTATATTAAAGAGAATAACGGAGGTCACGCCACAAGTATAACGATAGACCATTGACAGCCAATCAAATCTATTTTTCAAGTGCACGCGAATTTATACCCCGGTATACTTTTGAAAGACTTAAAATAACCCAAACTTGTTGTTTTTAACTATTTAAACATTTTATTTATAAACTTTCATTTTAAATATTGTAATTCATTTTAAGTCTCTTTAAGGTTTTTTTAGGGCCCCTTGATTGAGAAACAGTGTTTTAGTGCATGGGCAGGGACCCCCACATATGATAAACCTTTAGCAAGGTCACCTTTCCTCAAATATATATCCATTTATCCATGTTATGTAGAAAGAAATATTTAAACTGTGTTAGATAAATAGTTATAAGGGTGGTTTTCCGGAAAGGGTTTAGATTAAACCAGGAATAGGCTTCAGTAAAATGGTATTTAAGTAGTTTTTCACAAATATACCTTACAAAAAACAATACTGATGGTGTGCATCTTATTTTAAGATATGTCAGTGCAAGTTGCTTTTAGTTAAAGGAACAGTATGTAGGATTGTGGCCAAAACTGGTATTGCAATCACAAAACGTGTGGCTAAAACTGGTACTGCAATCACACAACTGGTGGCCAATATACCAAACGACAACATAAACATCAGTTGAGGGCTGCAACTCCACTTTTTAAATGACAATATCCTGGCCAGACCAATGTTGTCAGTGATATAAGTATTTGAAATGAAAATGATTTCTTAATGTCTAGTGACATTTCAGGGCAATTTAATGATTAATTGATATAAATTTCTTACATACTGTTACTTTAAGAAACCAATACTAGTCTGGTACTAGGCTTAAACCCTGTTTGGGAAACCTCATAGTGATATATTATAAATACAGCAAATTGTTTATAAACTTAAATAATTTGCTTGCGCAGTAGACTTTAACAGTTTTTGCTTAGTCTTTTTTATTACATTTTTTTGGGACCCCTTAGAGAACCTTCCCAGGCCCTAGTTTGAAAGCCCCTGTTTTAGTTGATATACACTATATTGACAAAAGTATTGGGGTGCATGGCCATTACACCAACAGGGACTTATTCTCATATTCTACAAGATTTTGCAGCGTTTCTGTTGAAATCTGTGCCTATTTATTCTCTAACACATTTATACACACCAACACCCTCCACCAAATTTCACAGTTGGCACGGTGCAGTCAGGTAATGTTCCCCTGGCATCCGCCAGACCCAGACTCTTCCATCTAACTGGCAGAGAGAGAAGCGTGATTTGTCACTTTACAGTCTAGTGATGGTGTGCTTTACACCGCTCCATCCGACACTTGGCATTAGACTTGGGGATGTTTGGCTTGTATGCAGCTGCTCGGCCATAGAAACCCGTTCTTATGAAGCTCCCGCCGCACAGCTCTTGTGCTGACATTAATGCCAGTGGAAGTCTTTAACTGAGGAATTTTTATGATTTTTACCCACCATGTGCCTTAGCAGTCGTTGACCCCGTTTAGTGACTTTACGAGGTCTTCTGCCTCATGGCAGTTGTCCCTAAATGCTTCCACTTTTCAATAATACCACTTACAGTTCAGCAGTAAATATCCAGGATGAAATTTCACAAACTTATTGCAAAGGTGGCATCTTAGTAGAGTAACTAATTTGACCTTTTATTACAGTTAATATATATATTATATAAACAGCTTACATAAACAGCTTATTCAGTAATGGAAACATACATAACCAAGAGAGCAATATTGTTTTTATTACATTATAGCTGTTTTTCTTGATTCATTACTTAGAAATGGACACTCCCCTTGAATCTCCACTGTCCCAAGCATCTTCTGTTCCTGCGGCTTTTGCTGCATCTGGACACGCGGCTCATCCCTCTACTTCTTCTGGGGTTAGTCCCGGCCCTTCAGTAATGACTCCACCCCCACACCTTGCTTCTCAAATGGGTCGATCCCAGCTGAATGCAGCCAGCAATTCCCATAATGTCTTCTCAGGGCAATCATCTTTTCCACCTCAAGGTAAATATAAAATCAACTAATGCTGATCCATGACCCGAGGGTATGAGACACAAAATATTAAACTCTTTCACCTGGTTATGGAAAGCTAGACACTGGTATTCCCTCAGTTCTGATGTGATGAGTCATTGTTTTGACTTAGTTCAGATCTCCTTTTACACCCACAAACACATGGCTTTGTAGTAAATAATACAATACAAAAACTATCAGAGATCTTACTAACAGAGAGTATTTATATGTGACCCTGTCTGTGAAATCCTGGATAAAGTCTCAAATTCTATTTTTTAAAATTAGGAGCTTCATAGTTTCATTTCAGTCTTTGACATGACCTTAATCATTCATTTTTAAAGATTTCAGGGTTATATTTTCACAGAATGGTCTTTACATTATGTAAGGTGATTATAATGTAATGGGTTTTCACTGGCAGTGTCACATTTTTTCAATTATCCTTTGTTTTTCATTTAGGTATCAGTATCTGATTGAAATGCTAGTAGGGTGCTGCATGAATGATGTATTTTTGTAGGCCAACCTGGAAGTTAGGGACACTGGATACCTCACCAAAAATATAATTAATTTTCCCATAGACTTTTGGATTATTGCAAAAAAGCAGCTCTGTGTTTAACAAAAGTTTATGACACAGTCCAAAAAGATAATCTTTACAGATGAACACAACTTTTATGAATTTTGAAGTCTAAAAATGCATTTACCAGTAATGAGAGGCTAACCTTAGGCTACAAGCGAACTACACCATGGTCTCTCGACATCAACGCCAAGCTTCCGACAGCTCTTTCAAGCTTTATTAAACACATTTAAAAACCTGTTTCTTAATAAGGAAATACTCTTTGGATGAATGTTTGTTGAAAATTGTGCCCATATTGCATTGTTTTTGAGG
Source organism: Paramisgurnus dabryanus (assembly GCF_030506205.2). Lineage (NCBI taxonomy): Eukaryota > Metazoa > Chordata > Actinopteri > Cypriniformes > Cobitidae > Paramisgurnus > Paramisgurnus dabryanus. Next base: position 9,409,614 of record NC_133352.1, read on the forward strand.
TCTTCATGCGTGATGATGTTTAATCTCCTAAGACCTCACTTTTTTTTGGTTGTTTGCACCATAATACTTAATTTTGTGTAACTGGAACCTGTTGTACACAAACGTGGACAAATACACTGCTTCATGTTCAAAAAAAAAATATTTGGTTATGGTTATTATATTTATTGGTTCTTCCTGCCCCAAATAGCTGAAAGAAATCTAAAATTAAGACAAACCAAAGCTCGGGGTCTTAGGTGGTTAAAGTCCACGACAAAGTCTGTAGTCCCATGTAGCAACTCGTTAGCAATCACCGTTTAAAAAGCTACATGTGGGGGTATTATTTATGCGTTTTATGTCGTAGAATAAAATGTGAAATTATTTTAGGCGTATGTTAACCCAAGATCTTATTTAAGGCGTTTTTATCCAAAACACCATTTAAAAAAACCATTGGGTTTGGGAGGATGAAACCGGAAGTGCTAAAATGCTAACTCGCTACGGGTTGCACCTATAAAAATACATCATCCCTTCCCTGTGGCACTCTATGAAGCTTTACTATAACAGTAGCTTATACTTAGGTTAAGTGATTTGAATAAACCCCATTCCTAAATTTTAAACTTTGATGACTCACTGTGGTTACTATAGGCATGCATTATATTTTAAGCTAAAAGGGGTGTGCTATTAGTTTTTTTAAGTGATTACACTTTGTAGAGGAGAAACAAAAACCAAATGATTTTTGGAAATTGCCTGAAATTGGTTTGATTTGGACCAGATACTTACCACCCATCCAGAACATCCTAGTAACTGCATGAATTTTCATTAAAATGAATCCCCTGAACACTACATTATTATTTTTTTTAAATGTGTTTGTTGTCTGATCAGCAAGTACAATTAATTTTATCCTCATTAATTTGATTCGATGTGGTTTGCATGTTAGCAGGTGAGCTAACATTGTCTAGTAGTTAAAGAGCATATGGCCGAACATAAGAACATGCAAATAAGGTGGATCTGGAGATCTGATTTGAAAAACAAATTTTTGTGCAAAGCCTGCAGTGTGACCTACAAACAGGCCCGCTTTGCTTTACCATGCTTTATTGTTGTGATAACATACACTGTACAGTAAAATGTATTTGTGTGACTGTGTATCTGTTTGATGATTTCATTTTGCCAGGGGAAATCCCGGAGGAGCTGAGCATTGATGAGCTTAAACAGAGAGCTAAAAATGGAGATGCCCGAGCACAGACAGAGGTCTGAATGACACAAATGAAAAGATGTGATTGCTTCGCTCTTTACAATCATTTAAATACTCAAACTCTATTGTTGTTCAGATTGGTAGGTATTACCTGAGACTAGCAGAACATGAAGACGAGGAGATAAACTGTGTCCATGCGGTAACGTGGCTGATTCATGCGGCCAAAAACGGGCGAAGAGATGCAGCAAAGCTTTTACAGCGCTGCCTGCATGATAAGAGGGGTAATGCAGATACAAATGCTTCTTATATGCTTCTGTATACTTGTATTAAGACCGATTGATCTAATAGATTGTGTTGTGAACAGGTATCACCGCAGAGAACAGAGAGGAAGTGCGTTCGCTGGCGTGTGAATCACGCTTTGAGCGCAGTGTCAGGAAAGCAGCTCTGTTAATGTACTGGAAACTTAATCCAGAGCGCAAGAAAACAATCACTGCTTCTGAACTGCTGGAAAACATGAGCCAACTCAACAATGAGACAGGTAAAACAACACAAGTTTATAGCTGTCATCTTCTGGTATCAGTAATGTTGATGGACACCTTAGTTCACTTCAAACTGAAAATTATACTCAGTCTCAAAGTTATCCAATAGGTGTATATGACTTCCTTCTATCAGCTGAACACAATCAATTATATCAAATTATATTTTGGCTCCTCCTAGCTTTGTAATGGCATTGAATAGTGGCCTGTTTTTAAGCCCATCCATAATCAAAGAAATTAAACCATACAACTCTGGTGGGTAATATATGTATTTTGAAGCAGAGCCATACAAAAACAATTAATAGTTGACTTTTTGAGTGTATTTAGCCATCAAAACATCATGTCTAAATGTTAAAACATCTATAATAGCAACATGCCGGCTCCATAAACTTAAGAAACGGATGTAAACCGGGCTTAAATATTCTTAAATGGTTTGTCAGAAATATGGACATCTGTGTGCCATTCCATAAAAAATCACTTACTACAGCTGCCAGGATTCCAAAACGGTAAAAATCAAATGTTTAAATCTAGGGGACCTAGAAAATGAGCATATTTTTAAAAAAGGTGGAGTGTCCAGAATTTTTTTTATTCATATGTGTCTTTGGCCTCTAGATGGTGCTCCCATCAGCCCTCTCCCAAGCCCTGTACAAAAACAAAGAAAAGTTTTGGAGCGGCTGGTTTCAAGAGATGGTGAGTGCAAAAAATGTAATATGTATTTAAAATGTTTCTGCATTTATCATCAACTGGATCTGTGTATTTATGCTTTGACAGGGACAGATTATGTAGGTGTAGAAGAGTTTGTTGAGAATACTAAGCAGTATGCTCAGGGTATCTCTCCAACACTTGCCATGGATGGGGTGTCAGGGGATGATGATGATGACGATGATGATGAAGAGCCAATAAAGAACCCACATGAACTTCCTTTGCATCAGAAGGTATTATTAATTATAAAGGATCAATCCACTAATATTTACTTATTTTGTTTTATTTTGTATTCTTATTTGTAAAGGTATTATAAAGTTAAAGATAGTATAAGATTCTGTCCTTACTACATATAGATGTAAATCAAAACCTGAAGGCTCTCAACATCCTAGCCAAAATTCAAGTTAAGAAGATGCTGTTGTTCATAGGCAATAACTTTGTGAACAGCCAGTTAGGTTCACCATGTTAAGTAAGTTAGATTTCTACGAATTTTTGAACCTCACCTACACTTTTTTTTAAAAATGCACATGTGCAACACTCTACCTGCTCCCGAAAGAGGGAACGCCTATTAACGTATGCACGAGAGCGCATGCACAAGCCAAGTTCTCTTCGCTCTGTTTACAAGTTGCTGTCGGCATGGCTCATACATTGAGATGTTTACCGTGTCTGCGCGGTTCGTGACTTGTGCCAGGGCTAGCATCGCTAATTATAGCTTACATTAACTTTTACTAGCAGTGATATTACATGGATTTTAGGGATGCACCGAAATGAAAATTCTTGGCCGAAACCGAAAACCGAAAATGAGGAAACCAAGGCCGAAAAACCGAAACACCGAAATAAATTATTGTGCCAATTATTAGTACAAATGCATTTATGGCTATCACTGTGTACTAACTTTACTAGGGGTGTGTGACAGATCACAAAACTCACGGTTCAGATCACATTACAGTTTTTCAGGCACAGATCAGATTATTTTTCAGATCAGCAAAAAGGGGTGGGGAAAATCTAATAACAAATAAAGAAATTACAAACATTTATAAAAAAGAACAAAGCTGCACATTAATAAGGGCTAACATTAGCATTTGGTACAGAAATGGAATTAAATGAGTCATAACACTGTCTTTATTGTATAAATTAAATATATTATTATTTTTAGAGCTATTTTTCTCTTTGTTAGACTTAAGTAGGTTAATTGAGGTAACTGTCTCTTTAAATAAGCAGAGACTGGTTTATGACTGTAATCTATACATACACTTAAGACATAAACAAATGTTTTTATTTGAAAAAGAATACTTTGGAGATAATTTTGTTTATATGTGCCCTGTCACTAACAGAAAGATTTTACGTTCGCTTGTTTGGTCTCACTCGTGTGTGCACTATTGAGGGCACTTAAAGCGCGTGCACACAGAGAACGAAGGAGAATCCCAAACAGCGCAGCATAAAAACGTTACGTTGTTTTTCATTGCTTTATTCGGCACATGTATGTTAATGGACTATACAGTATGAGACACATTTGCGCGACTCTCTCTAAAGTTTACACATCAAGAGTTCTGATCTTTGAAGGGCGTACTCACTGTGATGATCACGTCTGGACCGGACACAACTGCATGTGCCTCTGTGCGTACTTTAGCGCCTTTTTGCGGTTAAATACATCCACGACGCATACATGTTGCTTCAGACAAGCACGTGCAGGTCGCGGTTTCTGTTTGCGTCATCACAACATTTCGGCCGTATTGTTTCGGTGATAAAAGTCCGAAAGCCGAAAATGCTCTTTTGGGCCATTTTCGACCGAAAATTTTCGGTGGCCGAATATTCGGTGCATCCCTCCAAATAGCACACCAAACTTTACCTGTCGAGTAGAAACTTCGCGACTAAGGCATAAGTGGGAAGCCCAACCTGTGTGAAATATTCTCCCAAAAACACTCTGGTCTTGTTTCTTTCTTCAGAGGCCTTTCTCTTCTTGACATACATTTTGTAAACACTTTTTCTCTTGCGACCCTGAGGCATTTTGAAAAAATACGAATACTGAAGCCGTAGACCACCACAGATATACAACTGAAAGTGCGCATGTGCATAAAGCGAACCTAGGGACGAGCACGTATAACGGCCTTACGTAAACATATCACCACAATGATTGACAAATGAAATCACCAATAGTCTTGATGATCCACCACAGAAAAAGAAAATCTTCTGCTATACAGGAACAGGGATTAGACTAGTAGACTAAAATAAATGTAAGAGCTGTCCAAACTGAAAACAAATTGAACTCACATATCTTAAAATACATCCGTGTTCTTTGTTTTGCCTCAAAATGCATGCAGTAATGTTTTTAGTAAGGCATGTTTGTTAAAACTACTTATATTTCCTAATTAAACTAAGTTTTAGTCCTGGCTTAAGCTTATTCCTGTCCAGGAAACCACCCCATAATGTTTTACCTTAATGTTTTACCACTCATTACATGGGTACTTGCCACATGAGTAGATAAATAGGCACGGAATATTGATTTGATGATGTTATAAGCTCATATGTAAGAAAGCAAACATTCTTTCCTAACAGCTCTAGGCCACGATGTGTTCAAGACGAACATACATTTGGTTTACTCATTTGTAATAAAAATATTTTTATAAATTATATTTATTTGAAAGTATTGAATTGCACTTAGCAAGATGACTCACAATTCCCGAAAGGATGTGTAACTGATTTATAATTTATTAGTTATTATTTTGTTATTAGGCAGAGATGCAACGATCGACCGGAATTGGACGATTTTACGCATGATCCGCTGAACCGGCAATCGGATGGTCAGTCTCATGTCTCATGAGCCTGCCCTTTTGTTGCCAGTTGCGCAAGCAAAAACGTCATAGCCACACGCAAACTTAATGCATTTAAGATTTTTGTTTGTAGCCTATATGCTGGCAATCATAGTTCTTTGAAAGAACATTGGATTCTGTAAAAAACTGTATCGGAATCGGTCAAGAAAATTGCAATCGGTGCAAACATTGTTGAGTCAAGTAACCTATAAAAGGTGATGCAAATACCCAAATTTGTATTGTAGTCTGTATTTATCTTGGATGGTTTGTCATCTTGAAGAAACATTTTTCACTCAGCACACATTGCATAATGCAGTTTGTGTCTGCTCTGTACAGTTTGTGTCTCCATTATTTAACACACCTGATTCAAATCATCAGCTCATTAGTCGAGATCTCCATGAACTAAACCGAGGCTATGTCCAAATACTCACACTTGCGGTCTTTGCCCTTGACCACTTGACTAGTACTTACATGACGTATTTCCTGTATTTGGCCCTAGAGTTCTGGTGTGCGTAAAGATCCCAAGCGTGCATGTAAACACTCTAAAATGAACATTTACATCAAGAACATGATGCATGATGGGATACTGCTCCAAAGCGGTATTTGAGATAGTGTGGGTTTAGTGTGCGTTAAGGGCAAAGCAGTGGTACCAGCATAATGCGACTGCCATAGATACAGGTGTTTTAAGAAGCAATTAAAGACAGCTTTCACATCGAGAGCACACCAATAAAGTTTTCTAGTTAAAATAAAACATACAGACCTTTATAACATAATCTATAATATAGTTAAATAAGTGAATTCTGACTAACTAAATACTTTTCTCTTTGTCTACAGGTGTTGAAGTTTCCTCTTCATGCAGTGCTGGAGATTAAAGAAGTCTTGATCGACTGGGCGTCGCGTGCGGGCATGCAGTGGATTAGCGCCCTCATTCCTACTCATCACGTCAACACCCTGATCTTCTTCTTCATCATCTCCAACCTCACCCTGGAGTTCTTCGTCCTAGTCATCCCTCTCATAGTATTCTACCTCTCCTTTGTCTCGATGGTAATCTGTACGCTCAGAGTCTTTCAAAACAGCAAGGCGTGGGAGAACTTTCGAGCATTAACCTCCATGTTGGCTCATTTTGAACCAGGGATAGACCTGGAACAGGCCGAGTCCAATTTCACGTGGAACCACTTAGAGCCATACCTCTACTTCCTCATGTCTGCGCTATTCCTTATCGTGTCATTTCCTCTAACGGACAAGTCCTGGCTGCCATGTTCTGAACTGGCCACAGTTGGAGTCTTCTTCACAGTAAGCAGCTACTTAAGTCTGCGACCAGCGGCACAGCAGCATGCCAAGCTTGCCCTGCTCTCCCAGGTCGCCTCCGCCATTTGCACCTTCACGAATCTTCTGGTGGGAGGCTGGTTGGGCCGTATAGTTGGTGGTGCTTGGTTAAGCATACGCCTTGGTGACTTCTTGGTACTGCACTTGGGAGTGCCTTGCATTTTATATCTATACCTCCTTTACCTGTGCACTCAAATGGCCACAGCAGGTGGCGCCCGTGGCTTCTACTGTGTCCTGCTGCCCTACCTAGTGTGCTTCATCTGGTGCGAGTTGTCCGTCACACTGTTGCAAGAGTCCACAGTGTTGGGATTGATGCGCACGGCTGTGGGTTACCTACTTTTTTTCTTCGCTTTGCCAGTGTTGTCATTGGCACTAGCAGCTGTACTACTGGTGCAGCTGGTGCAATGGTTCCTCGCCCTGGAACTGACTAAAATGGTCGTAACCGTGTGCATTTGCGTGCTGCCCGTCCTGCTGCGCTGGTGGACGCGTTTTAGCGTATCGCCTATGGCAGTGTTGCGCTCCTTGCGCCGTAGCAGCGTTGTCAAGTTGATCCTTGTGTGGATTTCAGCTCTGGTGCTCTTCAGCTGGTTTTACGTCTACCGTTCGGAGGGAATGAAGGTTTACAACTCCACTCTTACGTGGCAGCAATACAGCGACCTGTGCGGTCCTCGTGCCTGGAAGGAGCGCAACATGGCACACGCCCAGATCCTTTGCAGCCACCTCGAGGGCCACCGTGTCACGTGGGAAGGACGGTTTAAGTACGTTCGCGTCACGGAGATTGAGAACGGAGCGCAAGCCGTCATCAACCTCCTGCCGGTCTTTATAGCAGACTGGGTCCGCTGTCTGTACGGCGAGGAGTACCCGGCCTGCGACGCAACCCAGACGGGCCCCGCCGAACCACTGTGTCAGCTCAAGGCATTTGCAAAGCACAAGTGCCACGTCAAACATTTCGATCACTACAAGTTCGAAGTGACTTTGGGGATGCCGCAGGAAAAAAAGGGGCGTAATGGGACTCATGATTTTGACGATGCAACCAAAGACATTGTGCTGCGGGCCAGTCACGAATTTCGACGTGTTTTACTGGCACTCAGCTCGGGCAGCGTGGTGGAGTTCAGTACGGTACTCGAAGGCAGACTGGGTAGCAAATGGCCGGTGTTCGAGCTCAAAGCGTTGGATTGCAAGACTTGCGCTTCACCGCTTGTACGAATACAACGGCAGGTCAAGATAGAGCAAGACTGGAGGGTCAGCGCTAGAAGTGCCATGGCGTTTGCCTTCAATTTTCTGTTTCAACCCCTGCTCTCGATTGAGGTGGAGGTCGCCGAAGCTTCTACAGAAGTGTCTGTATGAAACAAAGTACTTTGGCATACACTGCAGTATTAATCTCAATTTTGAAATGCAGAGAGACGGAGCGAGCACATTAACTTAGTTGCTTGACGAAAGCACCATAAAAAGCCAAAGGCGCTGTCGTTTTGTTTTTTGTGTTTCATCCATAACAGTGAACAAATGACTAAGATGGATGTTCAGTAGCTGCTTTAGGAATCAAACAAAGAGATATCACTACAATCCCAGAACTTTTTCACAAAACTGATTCAACTGTTAATAAATTATATGTAATTTGATGTATCTTTTATTAACATAAAAATGCAAAATCTGATCAATTAGTCTGATTTAAATACAGTTTCATACACTGGATTTTCACAGTTTTGTAAATGATACAGCTGTTATTCATTTTTTCTAATTTAGTTTATTTTTTGGATGATAATGCCTAGTGTGTGTGTGTGCGCGCGTGTGTGTGTGTGTGCGTGCGCGTGTGTGCGTGCATGTGTGTGTGTGTTTTATTTGTGCCTTAGATTAGCAGATGCGGTTTTCAAAATACATAATTTAAGGCGTATAGAACAACTTTGCAAGTGATTTTTTTCTGTGAAAATAGAGATTTTGCTTAGACAAGTCTATAACTAGAAGTTTATATTAAAAAAAAATTGTGGGCTGTCAAACATACTGTAAATGTCTATCTGGCAATAAGATCTATTTGACGAAACTGTGATCTTTGATTGGATATGATGTAATGATTGCACAATATTAAAGATATACTTTATGTACAGATTGAATTTGTCCTGTGTGAAACCAGCTCTACATAATGGGAATTTACCATCATTACATTAGATAATAGTCAACATTGAAGTACCACTCATACCACCCACATATGACTGCATTCTCTCCATTTACACACATATACTGCCTGTTTTATACACATTTGTCTCTCTGTCCTGCACCAATTTCAGTCTTTATCCTCCCTTATCAGATTTCATACCACAATATGCAATATTTCCAGCAGGTTTAATACAAGATTTACACAATGTTCAAATGCATTTACATGTGTTCATCTGTGTTGTTCAATTATTCTATTTTTGTAGTAAGTGAAGCTTGCCTTATGCATATATATTACTATTATTGTTTCTCATTTTAAGGAGTTTACAAAAGATTGGCATATATCCAGTACTGTTTGCAGTGCTTGTGATAAGCTATGGTTGGTAAGATTTACACATACAGTAGACAAACTTCAATTCAAGAATTGCTAAATACTTTGTTTAACCTTTATGATTGGGTTTTTTTGTAAATATTGGTTGTGGGTAAGTTTGTAGTATTGTAGGCATTCAAATGTCTAATTTCACCTGGAGGAGAATAAAACGGTTCCTTGAAAGAAACCTACTTATTTAGGGACTCGAGCAATATTTATAGAGGCTAGAATATTATAGAGACACTTTTAAAACTTCTAGCAATTGCGCAACAAAAACATTTTGCAATCACTTGGTGGCACGTTTACCACAGAGAAAAATTAAATAGGAAAGTGGATATTTTATGTGTCTATGGGTTAAACTGTCTACTGTCCATTAGATGGCAGTATAAGTATGAATGTAAGTAAGTACTGTACTTGTACAGGTGCATGAAAAGTAGTACATATTAGTACCTTAGGCAGTGGTTCTCAAACGTTTCTGGTGCCCCCCCTTGTGTACGGTGCATCTCTTCGTGCCCCCCCCCCTAAAAAAAATTATGACTAAACTGTCTAAAACTTACAAATTGATTTTAATTGATACAATGTTGTTCTGTTGGTTAGTAGTCTTATTTTTCTGAGATTTAATTACACTGAATTTATGATCAATTAATGTATTTAATAGACTGGTACCATCTCACGGCCCGCAGTTTGATAACTGCCTTAAAGAAACAGATTGGTTGCAATTTATACATACAATGGTACATGTAAGGACCTTTTTTAAAGGGTACTGTCCCAGTGACAGCTTTGGACTATTTTTTGGACAGTGTGTATAACCTGCTCCAAAACAAAATATGACAAATGTTGCTTGGATGAAAACCATTAAATGCTGTAATGAAACGGCCTCTGTAATGAAAGAAAAGTAGGGCTTCATCCATTGAGAAGTGATTGGATCGTTTGAAATTGGGTCATGTTGCTACTTGCTAATCTTTGCGGACCCCACCCACCTGCCATTCCAGATCATTTCGAGAAGGGGAGGAGATTTGTGTTTTTGATTAAAGATTATGAGTGTGCAAGAAAAGCTCTCGTTCTTCCTGTGTTTTGAAGCTTTAATTGCATTTACAGTGCGCATTATAACATTTGTTCATGTTTCATGTGTAAAAAAACGTAGTATTTTTCACACAATTTACTTATCTGTATAGCGCTGTTTTCACTGTCCTCAAAACAGGCTGATGTCTTCCTTGTTCTATGAAGTCCCTCCTTCAGAAATGCGTATCAAGTTCTGATTGTGTAGTTTGTTTGGTGTGTTGTGATTTGATAGCAGCTTAGCTTGCCGTTAGCTTAGCTGGCGACTGACGTATTCCTGTGGGCGGAGTTTAGTCAAAAAACTGTTCTAGTGACTTCATTAAAGCAGGAAGTAGAGGACTGTAGTCCAAACCGGCCGTTCGCTGTAGGATTTAAAGAAAAGAAACAGTTTGAGCTTTATCATTTTACAGGTAATATTTATGCTCTAACAGCAACATTATACACAAACTAAACTTTGAAAAATGGGATCAGGAAGAACGTGACCTTTTAAAGGGGCGATGAACCGGTTGTTTATATTGTTTTATACTGTTGCCTGAGGTCTACTTATGATGTTCATGTGGTTTTTACATTCAAAAACATCAAGAGCAATAAGTAATAGGTTATTTTGTGTCCTGGTTTTAAGGCTGGCTCGAGAAATGCTCTGTTTTGATGGGCGGGCCGCATTGAAGACCTGGAAGTAAACACCTCCCTGCTATGTTTGGATGGCTTAATTTCCCATCATTACATTTGGGGAATTGTTCTGAAAAGCTTAATGTGTAAAAATAGCAGCCGAACACATATATGCTCGAGCCACAAAATGTTCTGGGTGCTACAGATGATACACATAAATGACAAGGCGTATGGTAGAGTAGAAACAAAACGTTAAACTCAACGTGACTAAATTACCGTAAACAACACAGCAAGTGCGCATCACAATCTAAACCGTGGTTGGAAAGTCCTTATCACTAACTTTGTATATTTCTATTGTGCTTGTGAGGTTGCTCTTACATACCATTGGTTCTCGAAATGGGGGCTGTGGCCCCGTGGGGACTGCCAGATGGTGCCAAGGGGCCCCAGTTGTATGACATTAATCATACATTTTGTGTAATTAAACCTAAAAAATAAAAAGTTTTACATTGTTTTAAGGCCATAAATTGATGCACTATACACAAAGGGGGCTGCGTAATAAAAAAGTTTAAGAACTAGCATCTGCTTAACAATACCCAGTCAACCACACAATTGTACAACATATCAGTGAGTTTTGTGCAAAGCATCACTTGCAATTTCTTCAAAACATTTGTTTCATCAATGAGCGTTCCTGTGTTCAATATAGCCTGTGTTAGCAGTGCAAAATGCCATGTTCTTGAATCACAAACTGATAAAAAAGGTCTACAGTACCAATGCACTGTAAGTCGCTTTGGATAAAAGCATCTGCTAACTGCATGAATGTAAATGTAATTTAAATGACGTCTCATTCGCTTCTCTCTAAAAGTGTTGTTTTCGTTAACGATGAAGATAACGAAATGATTTAATTGACGCACCTATTTTTTATGATGCTAATGTGACGATGACGAAAACATGACGAGGCGCTTTCGAGTTTTCGTTGACGAGACGAGACAGAACGAAAATGATTAAAGTCTGACGTTCACAATGCGTGTCATTTCTGCCTATTTTGCATGAAATCTGTCTGTTTTTAGCTAAAAAGTATCAGCAATGCTGCCGCTTCCTATTCCTAGTTTTGGGTCAACACAGTCTCACTCACGCCCACCACCCGGCTGCCGCCATGCCGCGCACGTGCACCAGATTTCAAACAACAACAACAACACACCTGCGGCTGTGGCGAGTTGGAAGGACCACAGCGGTGACGCCAATAAACGGAAACAACAAGATGATTTATGGACATACTTTCATTATAATCCATCAGACAGAAAAACTTGGGAGACGACGGTGAATGTGGCCACAAGGTGGGAAGAATAGCACCAACCTCAAGCTGCACCTGAAGGCTCATCACGCTAAAAATTTTTTAAAGGTAACTAACAAGTCAAGCTGTTAACATATCATCTACATTAAATTTTACTCGACATTCGGCTTACTTTTTACTAATTGACTTAAACTTGACTAAAACCTTTATGCGTTTTCATCGACTAAAGCTTGACTAAAACTAACAATTTTATAAGTGACTAAAATGTGACTAAAACCTTGCGTCCAAAAGACTAACACAAACTAAAAGGGCTGCCAAAAACAACACTGCTGTGTAAGTGTCTGATTTTCCGAGATTTAATGGGACAAGTAATGATTCAGAATGGAGTTACCTTTCAGTCACTACGATGTCACATCGTGACCGACGAATTAGGTCACCGCGGAGCGGTTCCTATCTACTTGAGAAACTAACAAAACGGCAATGAACTTGGCATGCAACCTCAAACGCCAATCTGGACCCACTCCCTCCTTCGTGTAGGGTTGCGGGGCCCGCGTTCGACCCTGAGATGGCTTGGATTGGACTCAACCTCTCCCACCCGAACCATCGTGCCTAGATGACTGGTACTTTCGGGGGTGCTCAGGCTTCTTAGTCCTCACCCCCCGTACCCTTTTCCCCAAGGTGCATGAAGAACTGACGGGGTCGTGGAAAACGGCCTGGTAGACATGAAGGGCGCTGATAAATCCCAGCTCCTGAATGCTCCCATTTCCCAGGCCGGTCTGTTCAGCGAGACGGTCGAGGAGTTTGCACAGAAGTTCTCCATTCCTGCCCCTGAGTCTGCCCCTCATCGAGGGCGTCCTACAGTGGCCGCCTCGGTTCCTCTCTGGGCTCTTCTTCTAAAAAGCGAGGAACCGGTCATCAGCAGCTCGCCCCCGCCCGCTCAACCCGCTTCCAAGGGTGGAGATGGAGGGGATCGGCTCTTTGCGAGATGGTGAAGGCACCACTGGAGTTTCAAGGAGTTCTCGAGATGCACACGGGCTCATAACCCATCGTACTCCCACTCCTCCATCACCAGCAAGTGCTTCGGTCAGCTTGAGACTCTCACAAAGTTTCACCTTCAGCGGACTCAGGTGAGTGTTTCTTTACACAACACTATTGTCGATGTGGCCAAAATGTGTATACCGGCAAACACCTCTGCTCCGCTCGCAGCGAGTACACCGATCTTTCCCTAAGTCTCTCTCGCACGGTATCTGGGGGCTTGGAAACCGCTTCCCAACCCGTCACGTTGGCTTTTACGCACGATTCGTCTCGGCTATGTGATGCAATTTTTCTGGCATTCGTTTCACTGTGGTGAGAGCTGCCGATGCGAATGTGCTATGTGCAGAAATTTCCGTCCTCCTGGCAAAGGACACGATCGAGCCGGTCCTTCCAGCTGAGATGAGGTCAGGGTTTTACAGCCCTTACTTAATGTACCCAAGAAAAGTGGCGGCTTGGGACCAATCTTGGTCCTGCATACGCTGAACCGTGCACTTCACAGAATGCCGTTCAAGATGCTGATGCCCAAACGCATATTTCCATGCATTTGTCCAAACGATTGGTCAACCTGGAGGACGCGTACTTTCACTGGGTGCTCTTTCACACCCCATGTATTCATCAAAGTAGTGGAGGGGGCTTTAAAACCTCTGAGAGATACAGGCGATCACAGAGACTTAACTCTCAAAAACTTTGCTCGTTTGGGTCTTCGGGTCAACTGGAAAAAGAGCAACCTTTGCCCTGTGCAGAGGGTCTCTTTTCTCGGAATGGAACTGGACTCTGTCAATTTGACAGCAGATCTAACAGATGCGCGTGTACAGTCAATACTGACTTGCCTGAATACATTCAAGAGCAAGAGTGTGGTCCCTCTGAAACAATTTCAGAAGCTCCTGGGGCATATGGCAGCAGCAGCGGCTGTGACACCGCTCGGGCTGCTTCATATGAAACCGCTGCAGCGTTGGCTTTACGACCAAGTCCCGAGGAGAGTGTGGCTTCGTGGCGTTTACCGTGTTATCATTACATCTGTGTGTCATCGCACTTTCACTCCGTTGTCTAGACCAAGGGCACACTTGGTGTGGATGAACTGGCACACACTGGTTGCGTGGTCTGCGCAAATATGCATTTTCCCTAGTGAGCCTTATCGCACAGACGCTGTGCATAATCAGGGAGGACGAGGAGAGCGTGCTCTTAGTTGCACCGTATTGGACAACAGGAGTTGGTTTCCAGAACTCTCTCTCCTCGCGACACCCCCTCCCTGGAGGATTCCCCTGAGGAAGGACCTTCTTTCTTAAAAAGGGGGCACATTATGGCATCTGTGCCCGACCTCTGGAGCCTCCATGTGTGGTCTTTGGATGGAGCGCAGAGGTTCTGAGTAATTTACTGCAAGAGGTATCTAACACTATCGCTGCAGCGTGAGCACCGTCTACGAGACAGGCTTACGCGCTTAAATGGAACCTGTTTGTCGACTGGTGTTCTTCCCAACGTGAAAAGCTCAGAGAATGCGCGATCAGTATCTCCAGCACCGTTTGGAGAATAGGCTGTCACCATCCACTATTTAAGTCAATATTGCTGCGATATCCGCTCACCATTTACCCATAAACGGCAGAACTGTGGGTCAGCATGACCTGGTCATTAGATTTCTCAGAGGCGCACGAAGGCTAAATCCTTCACGCCCTCCCTCTATTCCTCCTTGGGACCTGTCCTTGGTGCTGAAGTCACTCCAGGACCCTCCCTTTGAGCCTCTACATACTGTGAGTATTACATTTCTCACAATGAAAACTCTAACTCTCCTCGCATTGGCTTCTGTTAAGAGGATAGGGGATCTGCATGCATTTTCGGTCGACAATTTGTGCCTTCAGTTTGGGCCATCTGTATCCAGCATAACACTGAGACCCAGGCCTGACTACGTGCCCAAAGTTCCCACCACTCCTTTTAGAGATCAGGTGGTGAACTTGCAAGTGCTGCCTTGGAGGAGGCAGACCCAGCCATGGCTTTGTTGTGCACTGTTCGTGCACTACGTGTGTATATGACAGAACGCAAAGCTTAAGGACCTCAGATCAGCTTTTAGTCTTTTACGGTGGTCAGCAGAAAGGGAAAGCTGTCACCAACCATTGGATTGTGGATACTATAGCTCTTGCATACCAAAAGCAAGACGTGCCTTGCCCATTTTTATTTACGTGCTCACTCTACACGTAGTGTGGCACCATCTTGGGCATTGGCTCGTGGTTCCTCGCTAACAGACATTTGTAGATCTGCAGGCTGGGCGACACCTAATACGTTCACTAGATTCTATATTGTTCGTATTGAGCCGGTATCCTCTTGGGTTCTTTCTTCCAACCAGTGAGTACACCGTAGGTCAGCTCGTATGCTGGCTTGCAGCCTCTATTTTGGTGCTGCACATTTGCACCATTATGGATGGCCATTAGTGCAAAAACATGTTTTCGTTCTGCTCCACCGCCCTGATGGCTGATGTTGTGGAGGATTAGCTGTCAGCCTCTCACTAGATGTATTGTCCGTAAACCTGTGTTAGGCTGGGCACCCACATTGTGTCCCCTACGTGGGGTTCCTATGTGTGTATACTGTAGTTAGTAGGGTTAAAATCCTCCACGTTTCCCTTAGCAGAGCCTGCTTTGTGTCTCTCTGTCACACCATGTACTGTTCAGAGACCTCTATAAGAGCAACCTGTCGATTGTTCCATATTCATATCTCATCCAGTTAACTTTTTTAGGGGATGGCTTCCGCAGTGTTCCTAGTTCCGCCAGTCTAGGTCACTTTTCCAGTTCGCTTGTTCACTATTGTGGGTTAAGGAACAGGTAGTGAACGGCCTTCTGCACTAAGCCTTAGGTTCTGCCCCCTAGGTCGAGGGCAGAGGCCTTTTGCAGGCACTGGAAGGATCCAGCTTCAGTGGCGCTTTGGTAGGGATTCCCAATTCGTCGTTCACGACGTGACGTTGTAGTGACTGACTGAAAGGGAACGTCTCGGTTACGTATGTAACCCTCGTTTCCTGAAGGAAGGGTCCGGAGACATCACGTCCTGTTGCCACAGTTTGCTGTTCCATTGCTGTTACCAGGCCGGGCACTGATGCTCGGCTTCCTCAGCAATAATAGAGCTGATTTGGTATTGTGCACCTGCTGCATATATACGCACCTGGCGAGGTGGCGCCAGCATTATGCAAATACCTGCATGCCAAGTTTTGTTAGTTTCTCGAAGTTGATCATTGCAGAGCGGTTCCCAATTCGTCGGTCACGACGTGACGTCTCCGTTCCCTTCCTTCAGAGAACGAGGGTTACATACATAACCTAGACGTTTTCAAAGTCATGATGATTTGTATCTTTTCTTAGCAATTAGAGATAAGACGACATTGAAGGGTTAAGGCAAACATAAACATCTCAATATTAACAGGCATCTGTTTTAATATTCCTGTAAGAAGAAGCTGCTGTCTACAGAGGAAATAAGACTGAACAAGAAATAATAAAATAAACCAGAAATAATGTCTGGAAACCTGTGGCTTTGTAATTAAATATCATCAATGTATGTATAAAGTCCAGGATCTGCTGAAACAGTTCTGGATGCTTGGGTTTGTCAGTCATGCCTAAAGCCAAACTCTTTACAGACTTCCTTTTTTCCAAGTAACTAACAGAGCTACAGTGGCTGGGAGGCATGTGGGTTACTTCAGTTGAAGCCAATAAAATCAGATCAGTTTCTGAGTTTAGCAGAAACACATTGACATCAAGAAATCAAAACAAAGCAATGGCACCAGCTCAAGCAAACGATTATCTGCTTCAACCACGAACGTGTCTACAGTCACCCCTATTTCATACTGAGCTGCTAATATATTTTTAATGAATATGTATGATGATATTGAATTCATTATTGGTATAAAATAAACTACAGAGAATCAAACAAGGTGCCAGAATGGAAAATATCATTTCAGATCATTTTTATTCAGAGAAAATGTAAATGAATAAGCATACGGCACAGCACCAGACAAACAATGATTTCATTTTCATTCCCCTGGAAAGCAGTGGTCTGTTTTCACATCTAAATTGTTAAAAATAATTACAGCTACTGATGTTTATCAACACAAAAACTCAAAAATACCAAAGATGGAGAAAACTAAAAAGGCCTTTTTGTTTAGCAAAACATGTTTTGGACAGAAGCCCTGCTTGGCTGAGCAAACGTAATTCTTACTTCATGTGAGCTCATTTCGAATGACTTTTCCCTGACCCATATCTCACAAGTTTTTGCGATCCACCTGTGGATATAACTGTATAGGACCACTAGACGAGAAAATGATCTTGTGTGTACATCACAGACTTATCTTATAAAAAAGTATGTGTACTAGTCATCATTTTGAAAATGTGTTTGGATATTTTTCAACTTTCTTGACCCAGTTTAAATTTTCAAAGTCAGTCTCCACCACGTGTTTGTAAGATCACATGTGAGACAGAAGAGACCCCTCTTGAATGTTTTCGGTTTTTCAGGGCTTAAAGTAGACAGTCATAATTTGGCACTGACCAGCTGGGTGCTTTTTGGAAACAGCGCTACACGTGAGGTGTTGTTATCATATGATTTAGCACTGAATTTATTTTGTTTTTGTTCAACCGAAGCAAAAAGTTATTTTAATCAGATTTGGTTTTTACAGATGGTAATGACGAATTCATCTCCATTGTGGTTATTCTCATGATAAATATATTCCAGTTACTGATGCATTCTTAATATCTTCGGGCCCAAATTATGCTCATTTGTCTCCTAAGCAAAAGAAAGCTTAATGGTTTATATGTCATTGGTCATATTATGTAATAATGACTTTTATAAATCTTGACTGTCAAAAAGTGTGCCAAATTTCCTCTATATGGAATATTAAATCGTCTTTAAGTGTGATTGTTAAAAATATCAATTGAATTGCCGTTATTTGATACGCAGCCATAATTTCTACTAAAACAGGAGGTTCGGACATGGCATATTTAGGGGCTCCTCCTCCTTATAAAATAACCAATAGGGTTAAGTTTACCCAAAGTCCCTTAAGGGAAGTTGCGCCAGTCATGTAAGTCTAAAGTCTTCTTTGGCTATCTCTAAAATTGCGTGCTAAAATCACAATTAAACAACATATTTCTGATCAAAAATAAACCTGACATAACTGTACCATAATTTTTTTTAAGGTAAAATTATGCTAAAACACATTTAGAAACAACTACTGCACATGTGCACTGGTTCATGAACACCTCACGTGACTGTACAGATGATTGTTCATGTCTTATGATAGAGCGGTGTGTTAGCACTACAAAAGGTTGTGGGTTTGATTTTCAGGGTGCGAACATGATGTATAAAATGTATAACTTGAATGCATTGTAATTTACTTTGGGGTCAAGTTTCTGCCTGTGGAGAGCATGGATGGATTTGAAGAATTTCCCGTATTTGGCAAACATTGGACAACATCCATGATGGAAACTTTTCTATTGTCTGTCATAAATTTCCAGCCAGATAGGAAAGAAATACATCAAAACAAAAACAATAGGGCCTTCCACCTTTAGTCCCTCATGTTAGCATAATGTGTCATTTGCAAGGGTGTACTCTAAACATATTTATATCCAAAATACTTACAAACACAAATGCTATTTTTAAAACAGGCCAAAACATTAGCAAAAGGAAAATCTTTATCCTTCCACGAATAACAACAACATCTGGAATGCACAATTGTTTAAGTGCCTATAAAGCAAAAACAAAGAGATGAATTCACATGGTATCATTTTTGGATCCATCAGACAATGTTCCCCCACTGACTTTTCAGAAATACTTGGCACAAATATAAACATTTGCACATGAGTTTCTACATGTTTTCAACAGTCATTTTATTTGCGATAATTAGATCCTGAAATCATGCTGGCCGGTAACTCCTAAACAGTTTGTCCTCGACTTGTGACTGAAGGTCTGTCACTTACATAACTCTATTCTGGGATTTTATTCCTCATGACATACAGCAGAATTTTAGGTTTGGCAAAACTATACAAAACCAGACTGTGCTAATATTTTATGAGCTTCTTGAAATTT
Source organism: Paramisgurnus dabryanus (assembly GCF_030506205.2). Lineage (NCBI taxonomy): Eukaryota > Metazoa > Chordata > Actinopteri > Cypriniformes > Cobitidae > Paramisgurnus > Paramisgurnus dabryanus. The sequence goes on from NC_133352.1 coordinate 9,428,713, forward strand.
AAAAACAACACTAACCTCACAAATATTTATCATTGAGAAGTGAGATGAATTTGTTTTGAAAACAGCATTGTCCTTTAAAACCAGTATAGTTACAGATGTTCATGCATAATATTATTGTCACAAAAAAGTTTGGCCTGCTGCTTTGGCTTATAGGTTTTAACCTTTACACCTTGATCAAATCTAATGTAATCCATTGGATTTAAAGTACAAGGCCAGAAAAATTAATGGAGTGTCTAAAGTGGTTCTGCCTGTGTCACATAAATATATGGTAAATGGACTGTGTTTATATAGCACTTTTAACAGACCTATGGCCATCCAAAGTGCTTTACAATTTGCCTGACATTCACCCATTCACTCACACATTCATACACCGACAGCAATGTCAGCCATGCAAGGCGCCATCCAGCTCTTCGGGAGCAGCTGGGGTTAGATATCTTGCTTAAGGACACCTCGACACTTGGTCAGGTGGAGCCGTGGATTGAACCACCAACCTTCCGGTTTGTTGACAACCTACATGAACTACTGAGCCACTGCCGCCAGCATATATGTTGCCTGCAGTCCAATTGAACACAACAGAGATAACCCAGGCATAACCCAAAGTGATGGGATTGTCACCACCAGGGGCTGGCTGGTCTAAACTAAAGCCACGCCCCTTTGCAACTCCCACCTCGAGGAGGTCCCCAAAGCCAACCCAATGACCAGACAAACACGGGAACAGGTAAGTAAAATTTAAAACAAGCTTTATTTAGTTAAATATTTAAAAGAATGGGGAATTTGGGGAAAGGGGAAATTAAAACTAATAGGCCTCTTCTCCCTCCAGGGAGACTGCAGCCACGGCAGACAGGCCAAGGGCAGCAAGGGTGCCAACCACCATAAGCTGGGGGAAGAGGGAAACGTCAGGCTCCGGCCTGGGCCCTGCTAACCGTGGCGCCCTCCTTCTTCCGTCCTGGAGGCAGAATAGTTTTGGTGTGACTGGTAAGGAAGATCTCCACTGTCGGTGTACCTTTCCTCGGGCCGGCAGGGGGTCCTCGCCCCACGTGCCTTTACGTTCCCTGTCGTACGTCCGTCCACGTTCTCCTTATGCCCCACAGATAGTCACTGCTACACAAAAGCACTGTTAGCTTGCACTTGAGGTGTCTCTCACCGGCTCTGCTGCTTGCAGCTCTCTGGGTGGGTATCACGTTACACAGTCTGTTTCCTAATTGCTTCTCCTTGCTCTCCACAGGCGGTCTCTAGGACACAAATGACACTGTACTTGGACTTCGGGTATTGCTCACCGGTTCTGCTGCTTACAGCTCCCTGGGTAAGTATCACGTTCACAGTTTGCTCTTCAGTGGTTCACTCTCGTTCTGCTCTCTCCACAGGTGGCCGCTAGAACACAAAGACACTGTCACTGAGACTTCGAGTGTTTCTCACCGGCTCTGCTGCTTACAGCTTCCTGGGTAGGTATTACGTTCACAGTTTGCTCTTCAATGATTCACTCTCGTTCTGCTCTCTCTCTCCACAGGTGGCCGCTAGGACACAAAGACACTGTTACTGAGACTTCGAGTATTTCTCACCGGCTCCGCTGTTTACAGCTTTCTGGGTAGGTATCACGTTCACAGGTGGCTCTTCAATGATTCACTCTCGTTCTGCTCTCTCTCCACAGGTGGCCGCTAGAACACAAAGGCACTGTTGCTGAGACTTCGAGTAATTCTCACCGGCTCTGCTGCTTACAGCTTTCTGGGTAGGTATCACGTCCACAGTTTGCTCTTCAATGATTCACTCTCGTTCTGCTCTCTCTCCACAGGTGGCCGCTAGAACACAAAGACACTGTTACTGAGACTTCGAGTATTTCTCACCGGCTCTGCTGCTTACAGCTTTCTGGGTAGGTATCACGTTCACAGGTGGCTCTTCAATGATTCACTCTCGTTCTGCTCTCTCTCCACAGGTGGCCGCTAGAACACAAAGGCACTGTTGCTGAGACTTCGAGTAATTCTCACCGGCTCTGCTGCTTACAGCTTTCTGGGTAGGTATCACGTCCACAGTTTGCTCTTCAATGATTCACTCTCGTTCTGCTCTCTCTCCACAGGTGGCCGCTAGAACACAAAGACACTGTTACTGAGACTTCGAGTATTTCTCACCGGCTCTGCTGCTTACAGCTTTCTGGGTAGGTATCACGTTCACAGGTGGCTCTTCAATGATTCACTCTCGTTCTGCTCTCTCTCCACAGGTGGCCGCTAGAACACAAAGGCACTGTTGCTGAGACTTCGAGTAATTCTCACCGGCTCTGCTGCTTACAGCTTTCTGGGTAGATATGGTTCTCCTCCGTAGGTCAGCAGAGGGGCGAAGGTCACACACCACCTCACCGGGTCGAGCGCTGCCCTATCTCCAATGCCCATAGGCCGATCGATTCCTAGACGGGGGCGCCCTTTTCGTAGAGACCACGGGGCGGCGGACCCTTTCGCCTCTGACTCTGCGACAAAACAGACACAGGTAAGTTCACACCACGAATGTTTCCAATGGTTTACTCACGGTCACGGACAGCTCTTAGTCTGCGTCCCTTCGTACTCCAAACAGCACACTATTTATAATAACAGTGGTTTCTGTAGTCGTTGGCCTCTCCGTCCTCTGCCCAGTGGAAGAAAATGGATGATGCGGGGCTTCGTCTACAAGACACACAGCAACCCACAGCAATACACAGCACCACTCCAAACGTGAAAAAGATTTATTACACAGTCTCACTCACCACACTATAAGTGCACCACAACAAGGGAAGCGCCCGGTGTCCTCCACTGCGCTTGGGCTACGATAAGGCGATGGGAAATATGACCACAATAAGTCTCGTTGCGGTGGCTGTTTGAAGTTGGACTTCTCACGGCTCGCCCACCACACTCTTATAGGGGTAGGGCCGCCCTCCTTCTCCTGGAGGTTTCCAATAGTTATACAAGTTAACTTTTGCCAGTTACTCCACACAAAAAGGGTATACTCACGGCGAATAGCCTTTGTTTACGTTGTACCAGAAGGTCAATTTTCTTCCTGCTTTACTCCTTCAGTATTGATTAAAACAAGTTCCTTTCGACCCATAGGATTTTCCTGTTCACTCCAGCAGGTCCACAATCAAAACTGCAACGAGAGAGAGAGAGAGAACCACAGACAGCCACCACGTCCAAAAACGAGCACAGCTCCGTTTCCCAGCACACACTAAGCACCTCTAACTGTTTCTTCTTCTTCTTGTATGATTTGCGGCAGTTTAGACACTGCTATGGTGTATTACTGCCCTCCACAGTTCATCTGAAGAACTTTTCCTCACAGTTTATATCCTTGAGTAAAGACCGGTGTGGAGTAAAAAATGTATTAAAGCCTTTGCTGTTACATAATCCATATTTCCAAGAATCGTTTTTAAAGATAAAGATGATATTCCTGAATCCATCAGCTCAGAAAACATGCGAGTTCTTGCATCATGAAGATTTTCACATTCCATTACTACATGTTTCACAGTTTCTAATTCTCCACACTCACATCTACCATCAGGATGTTTGCCTACTCTTGCCAGCCCAAAATTCAGTGCACAATGTCCCAGTCTTAATCTAGTGATTACCACACGATCCCTCCTCTCTAATCTTGTGTTTGGTGTGTGCATTAATGTGGGTTGTATTGAGAAAAAGTGTCTGCCTTTATTTCCCTTTTCCCATTCTTTCTGCCATAATTCCTTTATTTTTTCCCGTATAATAGTTTTACACTCTATTCTTCCATACATCACTTTCAGGTCAACTTCGCTCTTATATGTGGCCTTTTTTGCCATCTCATCAGCTTCTTCATTTCCATGAATCCCCACATGTGCAGGTATCCATATAAAACCCACTGTATTTCCCTTTTTTATCACCCGATTTATTGCTAGCAGAACTTCAATAACTAAATCTGGTCTAGCCTCACTTTTCCTGCTCTTAATGGTCATTAGAGCTGCAGTAGAATCTGAGCATATCACATTTCTCCCAGGTCTTTGTCCTTCCATCCATTCAAGGGCCCACAAAATTGCTACTAATTCTGTAGTTAAAACCGACATGTTATCTGATAATCGAAGACCTTGTTTAACACATAATTGGGGAATACTTATCCCTATTGCTGTTTTTCCATCAATTGGGTTCACAGAGCCATCAGTATATATTTGCTCACATTGTGTCCAATTTCTTTTAAGATGATCATAAACCGTAGCTACTATATCACCACTGTCTTCTTTTACCTGTTCCAGCATGGTAAAATCAAATGTAGGCTCAGGTAAGATCCATAATGGGACTGGTGACCAACATACTGCTGGTCCTATCATGTAGCTTTTCAAACCCATTTCATGAGCTTTCTTATCGACAAAATTAATCATATTCCCCTTCCTATCTCTTCCCCCACAACTCTGAAACTCCCAGTGTTCCTCTAGTAGACTTTTGGCTGGATTTTTACAATTAAAACTTCTAAGCTTAGTCCAATAGTTCAGAGATAATTTAATTCTCCTTAACTCTAAGTTAGTCTCCTCCATTTCAACTAGAAGTGCATTAATTGGCGTTGTTCTCATTGCCCCACTACAAATTCTTAGAGCCTTAGCTTGGACCACCTCCAATTTCTTTAAAACTGATGGCGCTGCTGCCCCGTATATCATGCCTCCATAATCAATATTTGCCCTAATTATTCCCCGATAAATCATCATTAATGTATCTCTATCCCCTCCCCAATCTCTTCCTACTAAGCATCTTAAGATATTAATAACCTTCTCACATCTTTTAACTATTTGATCTATATACACCCTCCATGTCATTCTCTCCTCAAACCATACTCCCAAAAATTTAAATGATTTGACCCTTTCAATAGGTGTATTATATATCTTCAGTACCTGTTCTAATTTTTCTCTTTTAAAACCGAATACTACATATTTAGATTTTAACACTGATATTTTAAAACCCCATTCCTCTGCCCAAATCTCTACTGTATTAATTGCCTGCTGTATTTGTTTATATATATACCTAATGTTTCTCCCTCTCTTCCATATTGCCCCATCATCTGCAAATAACGACAAACCAAAGCTCCCTTCCAACTTACAAAAAATGTCATTAATCATCACATTAAATAATACTGGGCTAATTACACTACCCTGAGGGGTTCCATTGATCACCTTTTCCTCACTGGACAACGTTCCATTAACTTTTACTTGAATAGTACGATCCCTCATAAAATTATTTATCCAATTTAACATCCTACCTCTAATCCCTGCATCATGCAACTTAATCACTAAGCCCTCCTTCCATACCATGTCATACGCTTTTTCAATATCCAAAAAAACTCCCACAACTGATTCCTTATTTGCTATAGCTCTTTTAATATCCATATCCAACAGTAACACAGAATCCATTGTGGATCTACCAATTCTAAAGCCGCTTTGATAAGTAGTGAAATACTCCTGCTTTTCCAATATATATACCAACCTATCAGTAACCATTCGTTCCATCGTCTTACATAACACCGATGTAAGAGCAATTGGTCGGTAAGAACTCGGTTCTCCTGCATTTTTACCAGGTTTCAATATCGGTATAATTATTGCATGCTTCCATTCCCTTGGCAATATTCCATACTCCCATATACAATTCATTAACTTTAACATTTCTTCCAATGCTGACTCATCCAAGTTACGCAAAATCTGACATCCTATCCCATCTCTCCCAGGTGCTGTGTCTTTTCCCCTTTGGATAGCTTGCTTCAGTTCTTCAATAGAAAAGAAAGCATTCCCTGCATTTATATTATCTATGTTATACTCTAATTTAAATCTATCATTCTTCAATTTCTCCTCTCTTTTCTTTTTACTATCCGGACTCAAATTCTTTGAACTATGTATTTCCTTAAATACCTTAACCAACATCTCTGCTTTATCCTTGCTATTAATTGCTTCCTTCCCCTCACACTGTAAAACTGGCACTTTTATTGACCTGTATATTCCTGACATCCTGTGTATTAGCGACCATATTTTCCTAATATTTGTTTCCATTCCTAAGGAACTACAAAACGTGCGCCAACTCTCCCTCTTTGCCTCTTTTATGATTTTTCTAGCTTTTGCCCTTAATTTCTTATATAAAATTGCTTGTCTTTCTATTGGGTTTTTCCTCAGTCTTCGATATGCCTTATTTCTATCTCGAACAGCAGTAGTACATGCTTCATTCCACCAGGGCACAATCTGACGTTCTTTTGGTAGTTCTGCTCTTGGAATAAACTCATCTGCAGCCATTATTATATTGTCACAAAATGACCTATTCCACGTATCTAATTCTTTTCGAGACACGTTATGTACGATTTCCTGAGTCCTTTCTTTGAATTCATCCCACCTTGCTTTTGAATAATTATACTTCTTTGGACTGTATCCTTGTTCCTTAATTAATTTCCTCCCAATCCTACTTAAAATTGGAACATGATCACTTCCAATAGTATACCGATCCATTATATCCCATTCTCCCACTATGGCAAGTTCAGGGGAAGTAAAGGTTAAATCTATACATGAAGTTAAATCGCTACTTGTTCGAAACCAAGTTGGTCTGCCATCATTCAACACTACCAACCCAAATTTATCAATAAAATCTTCCAGGACTATTCCATTTCTGTCTCGCGTTCTACTCCCCCAAATTCCATTGTGTGCATTAAAATCTCCTGTCCAGATCACTGACTCCTCAACTTTAGTCATTATTCCTTCCAATATTTCTTCCTCTAACTGCAATCCTGGGTTATAATAATTAATTATAGAAATCTTTCCCTGCTCTGTCCATACTATAACTACTACACATTCAAGCTCTATGCTTATCTCTACTCTTCTATATTGCAAGTTATTTTTTATGAAAGTTACACATCCGCCTCCTACCCTATTTATTCGATCTGCTCTACAACTCACATACCCTGGAATAACAAAATCTAAACAAGGTTTAAGCCATGACTCCTGGACACAAATTACATCAGGTTTTTCGGCAAATGCATCAATAAATCTTTTGAATTCTTGTCCATTGGCTACTAGGCTTCTAGCATTCCATTGCAGGACATAAAACATAAGATACCAGACTATACAAATCAATATATACTTAACTATCCATCTCATCCTCAGTAGTCACATACTCCTCATCTCCCTTGTCTGTCCCCTGTCTTATATAATCCTGCTGACTCCCTGATAGTCCTTCATGCATGAATCTATAAAGCATCTCTGGTTGAATATCCTTAATCTTAAGAAATTTATCTGCTACTGCAATCACTTCTCTTGCAACATCTGATTTATTCCTTGCTGACTCTTTAATTCTCCACACTGCTTCTGAAAAAAATGCCAAAAATGCTTTCTTTTTAATCATTATATAATCTTCTGGGACTTTTAAACACCCTTCTTGTGGCTTTACCGGTTCTGTAGCTTGCCCACTATCACTTGCACCATCCATCCTTCTCACTGCTTCTGCATATGACACCTTGTTCTCATCTCTTATTTTCTGCACTTTCATAGCTTTTTCATGAGAGGGGCACCCTTTAAATGCAGCCACGTGGTTTCCCTCACAATTACAGCATTTAATCTGATTTGTACAATCTTTTATGTCATGATCTTCACTACATTTTCCACATCTGCGTTTACCTCTACATATTGCTGCTATGTGCCCAAACCTCTGACATTTGTAGCATCTCAGAGGAGGTCTTTCATACTTCCTAACTCTAAAACACAAATAGCCTAACATGACTTTCTCTGGTAAGTCTTTTCCCATAAATGTCAATAATACAGCAGAACTTTCTCTACCTTCTCCTCTTTGATTCTTTCCCATGCGGGTAGCTTTAATCACCTTGCCTCCTTTCAAATTGCTTTTCAATTCTTCCTCTGACATTTCGTAAGACACATTATAAATAACTCCTTTTGTTCCATTTGATCCAGGGATAAAGCCCTCTACACTTTTACCACTAATCTGCTTCACTTTACATGCTTTAGTTTGTTGTTCAGCTGTTTTACACATTATCATCAACATACCATTCGCTAAAGTCTTAGCTTGCTTGATATCTCCAACCTCCCGTTTCAAAGCACTTGAAATTTTCAATGGACTAATAGTTCCAAAACCCCCACTGTCATCTCTCACTTTAAACAACACTTTGTACTCTTCTTCATTTTGTTGATAGTCCACTTTCCTACTCTTAACGTTTCTATCCATATCACTGTCAGTTTCTTGATTTATTTTACGAATTCTCTTCCCCTTACTACTTTTTACCCGTTCCCATTCCCCTTGATCTTTACTACCCTCCCCCCCACTCCCACCTGACATGGGCTGGCGTCTGAGTTTGGCAAACAATCCGACTTAGCTTATCGTCTCTGTCCACCTCAGTTGAAACTTCCTTTTTCCACACCAGTAATATTCTTGCTTTTCCTCCACTCTCCTTAGAACGTTTAATCGCGCGACTGGAACCCGCCAAGAACGATCCTCGCGCGTTTACTCAGCCCTCACGTCTATCCGTGCAGCTCTCTCCCACCTCTAACTGTGTTCTAACTGTGCTTTATATACTCCTCTCCGTACTATAATCATCCAATTGCCCGGCGATCTCTTCAACTAGGCACAGCTGTGCCCAATCGGCTGATTACAGCCTCCGTGAATCTGCCGGATGTCCGGTGTTTCCGTTTTCCGGTCTGGACGGAAACATCCGGGCGGAACCAAAACTTCCTCAACTTTTGGTTCCGCCCTGAAAGATCGTCACCCCGTGACAGGATGATAGTAACAAAATTTAAATCAGGTAGCCAAGCATTTAATGACATCCCATGAGAGGATTTATTCTTTCAGACGGGTTCGAGATTGGCCAACGACGAGGGAACTAATAAAAATGTGTGATTACTTCACCACCTGTAAAGTTTAGCAGTCCAAACTGAATTTTGGACAATTATATAATACAATATGCTGAAATCGTGATCTATCAGAAACATTACCTCATAAATGACCTCCAGTAGTAGTCATGTTCAAAAGGCTAGGGACTCGTATGACAAAGGAAAAAAATTCCACTCTGCAAGTAACCAAAACATGAACAATTATACAACAACCTCAATCAGGATAGTAACTGAGTATTTTACAAACACTTAAGTGCAAAGTATCATGTTCTTTCCAAAACAAACAAGGAACTCCATTAAATGAGTTAGTTGGAAAGAAGGACTTTACTTTGGGGACCCTCAAGCATAGTCCAGACTTTAGTAAATTGGTAAGGGATTTTATATAAACTGAGGGCTCATAAAATCACACAGACATTGATGGAATTTATGGCACAAAAAATCTGAAGCCTGCATGAGTGATAGAGAAAAATAAATAACACGTTAAGTTCCACTTATTTAATTCTTCTTAATGTCTTCAAATTGTAATGATCTTTTGATAGACTTTATGGCACCGTTCCTGACTTCTGAGAAACCAACAATGGTGCTTTCAAAAGTACTGTATGCTAGTGGAAAGAGCCAGAAAGCATAAGCTGCACTTTCCTCCATGTCTCCAAAATGTGATGAAACAGAAAACTAACAGCATTTCTGCGGTCTGGACTGACGGGGTGAGAGTTGGAAGAGTGTTTGAGCACATGAGTGAAGAAGCAGAGTTAGATTATTCTGAATCATTCACCATTCATGCATTTGACAGATGATTTTATTCGAAGTGGCTTACAGTGCATTCGAGGTACATTTTAGCAGAAAAAATATAAACAGTGAACAGTACCTAAAACAGTGCAGGTAAAGAGACTAAACGGATGTAACCATGTTAAATCATTAGTAGTGCAAATGCAAAAAGTCTCTTGAGTTTGTTCTAACATTTTCCTTTTTCAAGGTCTGTTTATTTAGGATCCACAGTAAAGACACCAAACATCTTGGTTAAGTCCTATCTGAATATAAAATCTTATTGATGTTTATGGAGAGGCTCAGCTTGCCACAGCACTAACGTCCTGCAAAAATGCAACATTGAGTAGAGTCCTTGAGAAGGCCACACTCAGAGTCAAATAGGCCATATTACCTAGAAGCGAAGCAAAACTAAGTGCGTCATAGACTAAGTATATTGCATTAGTGATCCAATGTGATATGTTCTGTTTTGTGACCATGCTACAACCACTGAAGCAGACTGTGACCGCTTGAATGGTCACAAAGAATTTTGCAATGTAGCCCCGTTGGATTGTCCATACTTGCTTTGACTGAAATAGTGGTCATGTAGACTTGGAGAGTAGCAGGCATCAGCACTCAGGCTGTGGACTAGGTTCAAGTGGTGCACTTGGACCACAATGCCAAGAGACACCACTTCAGGGCATATAAATTCCTAGCATTATAGATGATCTCAGCAAACTTGCTTGAGAGGCAAGAACTTAAGAGTCAGTCACCCTAAGGCATTTCCATAGCTTGGACCAAGGGTAAAATAAAGAGCTCCTTGCCTGAAACAGATGGTCTCTGCTGCACCAAGGAAGCAGAGGTAGAGTTAGAGCCTGCCCTGATGATTAATATATGGAATAACCGTTGTGCTATTTATATGGATCAGAACACGGTAGCCTTTCAGGTCCAGGAGAAAGTACTTCAGGGTAGAGTTCTCAACAGGTTGGGTCAGGCCGGGTTCAGGTCAAAAATATAAGCAAATAACTCGGGTCAGACCTCGGGCTTAATATTTTCCGCTCAGTTAATTTTTTTTATTAATCATCGCTGCTGTTCACCGTTAAGAAAGTCTTGGTGCTGCGTACAATGTGCATCACGGAGAGGGACGGGGGCAGATCTGACGCGGCTTCGTACATGCCTTTAGCCTGGAGAAGAAGATGCATTTGAAGAAAAGTAAACTTGCCACAGGTGAATTCAACGTCACTACTACATGAGGGGTAGCTGCTAGCTGTGGACCCAACTGGGATTCAAGGTTATGTTCTGGGGTCTTTCCTAAAAGAAAGGGTACAGTGGCATCGCTGTATAAAGGGCTCATTATAGTTCCCTTTCAGTCGGTCACTACGACGTCACGTCGTGACCGACGAATTGGGAACTCACTTAGAGAGACCAATCTGCTTCAAATACTACTAAAACGCCAATGAACTTGGCATTGAGATATTTGCATAATGCTGGCGCCGCCCCGCCAGGTGCGTATATAAGCAGCAGGTGCAAATAGGGAAATTAGCTTTTTATCGCTTCGAAAGCTGGCAGTATCTGCTACTGAGAAGCTACTTTACTCTGTTGGGATTCGATTGCTGAAGTTGGTTGGACTAGCAGTACCACAGCGGACGCTTCGCTTAATTCCACGGCTCTACACCTGTTTGTTGTTTTGAGTTTAGTGTGTGCATTGCCTTCCCTGTGCGCATCATCAACTGAGCATCTGAGTGAATTTCCCTAAAAGAGTGATACGAGAGAGCTTTGTGCCTTGTTAAAGGCAGCCACTCTCTCGTATATCCGGACATCAGCGTCCTTTTCAGGATGGCTTTTCGTCCGTGCGATCTTGGGTGCGGCAAATACATGGGTCCGAAGGACGGTCACGAGCGTTGTCTTTCGTGTTTGGGCATCGAGCACGCAGAGGCAGCGTTCGCTGGGGGTAAGTGTTCTCACTGCGAGAACATGTCCCTTGTGGATTTGCGCAGACGGTTGTCTTTCCTCCGGGAAAAGCGCAACCCTCGTCATGCGAGTGCTGAACGCCGCCACGGTGCGGCCGTGAAGCTCTCAAAGGACGACCTGCGCATCACTGTGCTGAGCCGGTCGGGGGATTCGTCCTCATGCTCTCAGCCTCCTCATCCACAGCCGGTTGATGTGCCGATGGAGACTTCAGCGTCGTGTTCTACGATGTCTCTAGAATCCATCGTGCCGCCCTCCGGGTCCACCGACGCCGCAGCATCCGAGGGTGGGCCTCCTCCCCCTGACGTGGACCCCGACGCCCTTCCTCCCTCTGGTCGGGTTGGGACGCCGGAGTTCGATCCAGAGATGGTGGCCGTGCTCGCTCGAGCGGCGGAGACCGTAGGGTTAGAGTGGGTTCCCCCCCTCAGCCCGAGCCGTCCCGCCTGGATGATTGGTTCTTTGGAGCTGCCCGGGTGTCACAACCCTCTCCACCGGTGCCTTTCTTCCCCGAGGTGCACGAGGAGCTGACTAGAACCTGGAAGTCGCCGTTTTCTACGAGATTACGGCCGTTTCAGCCCTCCCCCCTCACCTCCCTCACCGGCGGAGCCGCTAAGGGTTACACGGGGATCCCTCCCGTGGAGCGCGCTGTCGCGATGCAGCTGTGTCCGGCTCACGCTCCCTCTTGGAAGGACCGCCCAACCCTCCCCTCTCGTGCCTGCAGACAGTCCTCCGGTTTAACGGGCGCTGCCCACCAGGCATGTGGAGAGGCGGCTTCAGCCCTGCACGCAATGGCGTTGCTGCAGGTTCACCAAGCGAAGGCCTTGAGGGATCTGCACGAGGGAGGACACGACTCGCCTGTCCTTTCGGAGCTCCGGGCTGCCACTGACCTGGCTCTTCGCGCTACGAAGGTGACAGCGCAGGCGATTGGTCGTGCCCTGTCCACGATGGTGGTCCAGGAACGCCACTTATGGCTATGTCTGGCGGACATGTCGGATGCGGAGAAGAATAAGTTCTTGGACGCTCCAGTGTCCCAGGCTGGCCTCTTCGGTGAGTCGGTGGAGTCCTTCGCCCAGCAGTTCTCCGCCGCCCAGAAGCAGACGGAGGCGATCGCTCAGATCATGCCCCGGCGCAAGCGACCTGCATCTCCTCCAGCGCCGGCGGGCCCGTCTGCTCCTCGCCGAGGGCGCCCTGCGGCGGCTGCCTCCACCCCCCCCACTAGAACATCTTCCAGGCCACGGAGGGGGAACAGCCGTCGGCAGCCCGCCCCGCCCGCCCCACCCGCTTCCCGTGGTAAACGGAAATCGAAGCGGCCCTGAGGCGGGCGACCTGGAATTGGATGGGATCACTCTTCGGGAGATGGTGACAGCATCGCTCCCTCCACCGGTAGAGGGCCGGATGGAGAATCTTTGGTTTCGTTTTGTTTCTGTTCCGCCGGCTTCTCAGCCGGCACCCACAAAACCACAAAAAGAGTGCATTCCTATTCCTTCTCCAGGTCTTCAGAGGATCGAGAGAGATGTGAGCGGGCATTCACATGCTCTTCCTCCCTCTCCTCTATCGCCAGCGGGTGTCCTGAGGAGTTCCAGCTCTCCGCTGAGGAGACGGACCACCAGCACCCTCATCGGAGTCTGTGCTCTCCGCTGAGGAGACCAGACGACCGTCACCCTCAGCGGGCTCAGGTCAGTGTCACACACACACATACTGTAGATACTTATGCTGTCTCAGCAGACGTACCGGCAGTACCACCTGTCCCGCCCCGCCGCCCCCCCGCGGGTACCCCGGTAGTGCCGTTAATTCCCCTCGTACGGTCCCTGGGAGCTTGGCTTCAGCTTCCCAGCCCGTCTCGTTGGGTTTTACGCACTGTCCGCCTCGGTTACGAAATACAATTCAGCCGGCACACACCCAAATTCTCGGGCATTCGTTTCACCACGGTGAAAGCGTCCGATGCACATGTACTGCGTGCAGAGGTCGAAGTCCTGCTGGCGAAGGACGCGATCGAGCCGGTCCCTCCAACCGAGATGAGGTCGGGCTTCTACAGCCCGTATTTTATAGTACCCAAAAAGGGCGGGGGGTTGCGACCGATCTTGGATTTGCGCGTTCTGAACAAATCTCTGCAGAGGAGGTCTTTCAGGATGATAACACCGAAGCAAATATTCAATTCAATTCGCCCCCAAGATTGGTTTGCGACAATAGACCTGAAAGACGCGTACTTTCATGTGTCCATTCTCCCTCGTCACAGACCGTTTCTCCGGTTTGCATTCGAGGGACGGGCATACCAGTACAAAGTTTTACCGTTCGGGCTATCCCTCTCTCCCCGTGTGTTCACGAAAGTAGTGGAGGCGGCGTTAAAACCCCTCAGAGAGAGCGGCGTTCGCATATTGGCTTACCTCGACGATTGGCTTATAATAGCGCATTCTCGACGGACGCTTTGCGAGCACAGAGATTTAACGCTTCGGCATCTCGCCCGTTTGGGTCTTCGGGTCAACTGGGAAAAGAGCAAACTCTGCCCCGCGCAGAGGATCTCTTTTCTCGGGATGGAACTGGACTCGATCGATTTATCGGCGCGTTTGACAGAAGAGCGCGTCCAGTCAATTCTGACTTGCCTCGGTTCATTTCGAGGGAAGAATGCGGTCCCGCTGAAACAATTTCAAAAGCTCCTGGGGCATATGGCAGCAGCAGCGGCTGTGACACCGCTCGGGCTGCTCCATATGAGACCGCTTCAGCGTTGGCTTCACGATCGAGTCCCGAGGAGAGCGTGGCGCGCCGGCATCCATCGTGTAGCTATTACACCTGCGTGTCGCCTAACATTCCCCCCGTGGTCGGACCCCGCGTTTCTCAGGTCCGGTGTGTCCATGAGACAGATCGCTCGGCATGCTGTTGTACATACAGATGCGTCCAACACGGGCTGGGGTGCCACGTACGACGAGCTTACAGCTTCAGGGGTGTGGACAGCACCCCAGTTGCTGGCATATCAATTGCCGAGAGTTGTGGGCAGTATATCTGGGACTTGTACGCTTCGCTACGGAGCTGCGAGGGAAGGATGTACTAGTACGCACCGACAACACTGCGACCGTTGCGTATATCAACCGTCAAGGCGGTTTGCGCTCCCGTCACCTGTCGCATCTCGCTCGTCATCTCCTCCTTTGGAGTCAGAAGCATCTGAGGTCACTTCGTGCCATTCACATTCCGGGCTCGCTCAATACAGCAGCGGACGCGCTTTCTCGAGCTGCGCGCCCCGGCGAATGGCGACTCCACCCCCAGACGGTCCAGCTAATTTGGAAGAAGTTTGGTCGTGCGCAGATAGACCTGTTTGCGTCGCCGGACGATACCCACTGTCGCCTATTTTATTCACTAACCGAGGGCAGCCTCGGCGTGGACGCATTGGCACACAGCTGGCCTCGGGGGATGCGCAAATACGCATTCCCCCCAGTGAGCTTAATCGCACAGACACTGTGCAAAGTCAGGCAGGACGAGGAGAGCCTTTTACTGATCGCCCCATATTGGACGAGCAAGAATTGGTTTCCAGAATTAATGCTCCTCGCGACAGCCCCTCCCTGGCGGATTCCCCTGAGGAAGGACCTTCTTTCTCAAGGAGGGGGCACATTATGGCACCCGCGCCCCGACCTGTGGGATCTCCATGTGTGGTCGTTGAGCGCGCGCAAGGTTTAGGTGATTTACCGCAAGCGGTATCTAACACAATCGACGCGGCACGAGCTCCGTCCACAAGACGGGCTTACGCGTTTAAATGGAACCTTTTCGTCACCTGGTGCTCTTCGCAACGCGAGGACCCCAGAGAATGCCCTATTAACATCGTGCTTTTATATCTTCAACATAGGTTAGACGGTAGGCTGTCACCCTCCACCATTAAAGTTGATATCGCTGCTATTTCTGCTCATCACTCACTTATCAACGGCAGATCAGTTGGCCAGCATGATTTGGTTATTAGATTTTTAAGAGGCGCTCGTAGGCTAAACCCCTCGCGCCCTCCTTCTATTCCTCCCTGGGACCTGTCCATGGTGCTGAAAGCCCTTCAGGCCCCCCGTTCGAGCCTTTGCAGTCTGCGAGTCTGAAGCTTTTATCAATGAAAGCTCTGACCCTGCTAGCATTGGCCTCAGTGAAGAGAGTAGGGGATTTACATGCATTCTATGTTGACGATTCGTGCATTCAGTTTGGTCCTGCTGCCTCAAGCGTAACATTGAGGCCCAGACCAGGCTATGTGCCCAAAGTTCCCACCACTCCTTTCAGAGATCAAGTGGTGAGCTTGCAAGCGCTGCCCCCGGAGGACGCAGACCCAACCATGGCTTTGTTGTGCCCCGTACGCGCACTGCGACTCTACGTGGACCGCACGCAAAGCCTCAGGACCTCAGACCAGCTCTTTGTTTGTTATGGTGGCCAGCAGAAAGGGAAAGCTGTCACTAAGCAGAGGATGTCTCATTGGATAGTTGATACTATCGCCCTGGCTTATAATCTTCAGGGTATTGCTTGCCCCTTTAATTTGAGAGCGCACTCCACACGGAGTGTTGCCTCATCTTGGGCTTTAGCTCGTGGTTCCTCGCTAACAGACATCTGTAGAGCTGCTGGTTGGGCGACACCTAATACGTTCACTAGATTTTACAGTGTTCGTATCGAGCCTGTATCCTCTCGTGTTCTTTCCTCACCAGGGGGAGCACGGAGAGCAGTCTCGCAGGTCGGCTTGCAGCCTCCAACTGATGCTTCATAACTGTGTCAGTATGGAAGGCCTTCAGAACAAAAATGCGTAATGGTTTGAATTGTTCTTCCTCCGCTGCCTTGGCAGCCTTTGTTGTGGAGCATTGGCTGTCAGCCTTTCACTAGCTGTATCCTCGCGAACCTACGTGTCTGGCTCGGGCTCCACATTGTGTCCCACCGGGTTCCTTTGTGAGTATTTTTCCGTGGGGTTAATCCTACCAGCCCACGTTTCCCTTAGCAGAGCACTGCTTTGCTTACACAGCCACGGCTGTCTTTATTCCTCAACTACGGTTGACTTTCGCCCACCATTAGCCCTTAAGACGGGCGGTGGCTTCCGCAGCGTTCCTATCCCGCTCAGGTAGGGCGCTTCCCAGTCGCTGGCACTTCTGTGGGGTTAAAGGAACATCTAGTGCCCGGCCTTCTGCCTTAAAACCTATCTCCTCCTCCTTAAGTGGAACCGGAGGGCTTTACGCAGACACTGGAAGAGGTCAGCCCCTAGTGGCGTTTTGGTAGGGATTCCCAATTCGTCGGTCACGACGTGACGTCGTAGTGACCGACTGAAAGGGAACGTCTCGGTTACGGATGGATTCTCAGCGAAAAAGAAGCTAATTTCCCTATTTGCACCTGCTGCTTATATACGCACCTGGCGGGGCAGCGCCAGCATTATGCAAATATCTCAATGCCAAGTTCATTGGCGTTTTAGTAGTATTCGAAGCAGATTGGTCTCTCTAAGCGAGTTCCCAATTCGTCGGTCACGACGTGACGTCTCCGTTCCCTCCTTCAGGGAACGAGGGTTACATCCGTAACCGAGACGTTCTATAGCGTAGCCTCGAAACCGTATGCTACGCATTGGTTTTCATTCATACTTCTGCATCAACATACACTGCTTGTAGGTAGTATCCATGTGTGAAACCCACAGTACCAGTAAAAGAGCCGAAGAAGAAGGCGCTTGGCCAGTAAACCCTCCAAAGAAGCAACAGCAGTTTCCTCACTGAAAAATCCGGTAAAGACCAGCATAAACTGGTAGCTGGTTTAAGGTGGCAGTAAGTGGTCTAAGCCGGTCCTTCCAGCCTGGCAAAGCTGGTCAAGATGGCGGGCCAGCTGGACCAGCTTAAAAAGTGACCAAAGCATAGCTAGACCAGCTTGCTACACCAGCAATACCAGCTAAAACCAAGCTGGGAGACCAGCTAAAACCAGCTCCCCAGCTTATGCTGGTCTTAGCTGGATTTTTCAGTAGGGTTGTTGTCTATGATTTGAGAAGATTAGCTGTGATGGAGGTAAATGGACAGTGACTATTGTTGCTGCTTCATTTGAATCACCCCTCAACTTGACCCAGCATTGTTTTTACTGTCGTTAGCGAAAATCCGTATGATGACCTGATGGGAGGAGTTCTAGTTGACCAATGACAGCACTTGCAGTCCGTGTAGAATGGACATGTTGTTACAATTTTGCTGGTGTGCACGTCGTGCTACGGAGAGCTACGTATAGTCTACGGCATAGAAACTACGCACGACTATAAATCCCACTTAACCCTTGTTGATTTATGGAGACCCAGCAGCCTCTAAATCTGGCTGACTTGTCCTAGCTTGACACCGACCATAGGAGTGAGGATCAACTAAATACAAGAGATAGACATGCTCGTGTTGTGGTCGAGTCCTATACTACCCCCAATAAGGCAGTTTTCTGATACGTCGAAGGTGCAAGGACAAGCCGAAACGAAGAGTCCAATCTCCCTGCATGTGTTTGGGCAGAATCTTAATGTGAAAATATGCACCCTTCAGATTTATTGCGACAAACAAATCTCCTGCTTTTGATTTAAGACACGATAAGTTCACATTACCATATTACATTAATATTCTGAGTCATTTTTTCCTGAGTATGAATCAGGCAACATGATTCAAGATCTACAACTGGACACCCCTAGTCCCTCTTGGGGACCATAAACAATGACTTTAAAAGCCTGGCCCAATTTGCCATACATTTTGCCAAATTTGACAATGGGTGGGGTGATTGATTTGGTTATGATTTTCTTTTATATTGAAGCAATAGGAACCAAATATATTTACATTTTATGTATTTACATTGTGTTGGTGAATGTTTTTTGGTTCAGGTTTTTGCTGTCAACTCTGAATGGCCTGTGATTATTTTCACATTCTGTTTTATATACACATGACTGTATGTGATCAGAAAAAGAAAAATCTCTGTTAAAGGAGTTACTTAATTATTAGATCTGTCACGGGTGTCTGCACCACAGTACACTGCCAAATACTTGTACTTAAGATGGGTATCCAGTAGTCCTTTCAGCCCTGCTAAAAAATCACATCAACATGATTAGATAGGATAGGTGCGGTTGAAACTCCCATTGCGAGGATTATTGCAGTGACCCTAAACTTGACACCTTCTGCCTCAAAAGGGAACTGGACGCACAAAGTAAAGATGTAAATGTCTGTAAACATACTACAGTAACTTAAAGTTGTGTTGTATTGAGTCACTTTAAATTTAAAGAACACCAATTAGAAAACTCATTACCAATATGTTATCCATCAATATAATTATTGCTAATAATATATTTTATAACACAAGTTGTTTAATTAACCAACATCTTATGGAATCATCATACAATAAAAATGGATATCATGCTCATTTTGCTTATCCTTGAATAACCCGGAAAAAAGATATTGCGACATTTAAAATCAAATAAGTCATGGCTAAGACTAAATATCAAGACAGGCTTTCACTGTTAAATGCCTCTAAGATGGAAAGTAAATCTGTCTTTAGGAAGGACTCAGTAAGTCATACTCTTTATACCTCCGGTCTTTAAGTAGACAGTCACATTGGGAGATGGGAATGGGAATAACAGGACAGTTTCACTTTTCAGTCAGTCAACCTTTCTTTTCAGTCTTAGATTTTAAAATTTTAGTATAAATTTATATTGTCATCATATAACTGGCTATTAGTTGCATTACCTTCAAAGTATTTTTTACAGTAGTAGGTCTACAATGTATCACAAGTAGCTGTATAGTGTAACTTAATGGCTTGGACAGGAAAATACTGTATAATTTTGCAGTATGACTTTGTATTACAGTAATCTCCTGACAAATGCGCATTACAAGCATGATGACACTGAGTTAATTTGGTTTTCTTTAAATTCATTTTTACTACACTCTCAGAAAAATGGTCCCAATGTCACTGAGGCAGTTCCCTAAAAGGTCCTAATATAGACTTATTAGGCAGGCCCATGTACAGTTGGTTCCAATATGTACCTCTAAAGTATTAATGTGAACTCTTTAGGTGCAAAGGTGTACTTGTGTGAACACAATAGTTTTCAAAGTAATCAGTACTGAAATATACTGAACCGTGTCAATGAAATCAACCATTTAGGATTTTAAAAGTAGGTGACAGAAATAAAATTTCTGACATCATTTACTCACTCTCATGTCATATTAAAATTCTTCTTTCAGTAGAACCCAAAAGTAAATAAAGTTTTGAAAATCCATTATAATATCCAAAAACGCTTAGGTTACTTACGTAACCCCGGTTCCCTGAAATAACGTGAACGAAGCATTGCGTCAGTTAGCTGACGCTATGGGGGAAACTCCTGTTTACTCCGTGACTGAAGCCTATTGGTTAATGTCTGTACAAAGTACAGACCAATGACGTTTGAACCCGCGCGCGGGAAGTGCACGTCCTTATATAAGCGCGGTTCAATCGTCAGGAGCTCATTATTATTCGACTGAAGCGCGTAGCCGAATAACACTCGCTGCGTAGACGTTTGTACCTTTCAATACGGTTCACTTCGCATTGCGTCAGTTAGCTGACGCTATGGGGAAACGTAATCCTATCACGCCGTGCATACACAACGTACTGAAGTGCCTTACCGGAGAGACACTGCGTGTGGCCCTATACCCGGCATATTCACAGCTTTAAAAGCAAATGTGTAAGCACCATATAAATTGTTGACGCGCACACGGTGGGGTTTTAAACGCACCGGGGGCACATAACATAGCACAAAACGGCGAGGTACCGAGCGCGCCGCGGCTGTGCGAGATAAGTAAATTCAGAGTCACGTTGGTGAGCTCGCTGAGCGCACCGTGGTGTACACATATAACGCATGAGCGTGCATGATTGAGCCGAGAGAACCTGCGCTCGTAGGGCAGGGACGTCTAAGCTGTACAATCTGACAACGAAGACGGCGAAGACCAGCCGGCCGCGTAGCAGATATCAAATATAGATATAGATACCCCTGTAGACCAAGTTCATGAAGAAGCCAAACTCGCACAGAGTGGGCTCTATATAGGACATAGAGGAGTGTGAGCCAGTGCGATGGTTTCAACGATCCATCTAAATAACCACTGTTAGCAACAGCCATACGTAGTGAGTGATCTGCGAAGCTCACGAACGGCCGATCTGACTATAATATGCGGCAGAACGGTTCGTAGCGTGGGATTATACAGATACCACAATAGTGTGAACCCAGGTGCACCCTCGAGCGCATCGGGATGCATATAGGTAGTATTATAGTGCACAGATCGGTGAGCTTTCCAAGCGCGCCGTAAATGTGTATTGACTATAAATTGCACGGGCACAGGTGAACACTTGAATACATCGTGAATGCATATAGATGAATCAGAGTGTTATAATGCACAGGCCGGCAAGATTCTCGAGCGCGCCGTCATGTGTTCTGATAATAAATTGTGCGCACACGGGTGAACTCTTCAGTGCACCGTGAATGTGTATAGATATGATTGATGAACGTAACGGTGGGCACCCAACGCACCGTGAACGTACACAGATGAACAACAATGTATGTGTCACAAAGCATAACACAGCTGTGTATACAGGTGAGCTTTTCCAAGCGCATCTTATTGTATACCAAAATGTTATAGCGTGTACATGTGAGCTTCTCTAAGCGCACGGTGGACGCATATAATTAAAAATCATATCGTGCATACAGGTGAGCTAATGGGCGCACCTTTAATGCAACAAACCTCAGTAGTGCGCGAAGCAGGGATGTCGAAGCTGTAAACTGACAAAGTGGACGGCGGGGACCAGCCGGCCGTGTCACAATTGTCAAATGAGAAACCTCTAAGAACATGCCCATGCTCTAAGACAAGTGAGCATAATTGTCACGGGAGGTGATAACGTCAACGATCCATAATTAACCTGTATTGCCAGGTGCTCTAGTGAGTTATCTGTGACGCAGATGAACAGCTGATCGTCTGATGTACTTCAGACGTATCTGTCATACAGGACCTTGGACAGTTCCAGAGCGCTGTGCCTCGGGCACCGTCCGCATCTGAGAAATGACAGGCTTATGAATAAAGTGAATGGCCAGCCGTAAAAGCATGGTCCGCTGTTACCGCCGCCGTCCGCATCTGAGAGATGACAGGCTTGTGAATTAAATGAATGGTCGGTCGTAAAAGCGTGGTTCGCTGTTATCACGGCCACATAGATATAGGTAGGGGAGAGAGCCGCCGTGCCTCTGTAGTGAGGAGAAAAGTGTTCCACCCACGATTCGCGGGGGGTTTAGACTTTCAATGTCACTAGACAGAATGGATCAGACTTTGCATAAGGACGCCTCGTGAAAGGGGTCCTAGCAGCTTGTGTCAATGTCAATAAGGCACGTAATGTAGATCGTGTCCCACGGATGCCATCTCCGCACGCCCATCGTAATGGGTTAATATTTGAATCTTGGTGGTTTAAGCATGAGATGCGTATCACTCTGATTGAACATAGCTTATAAAGCGATGCAATGAGTTTATAAAGGAGATGACTCGTCAGCTTGTTTAGGGGGCGAGATCTCAGTCTGGTTCGGTAAATAATGAAACCACCGTAGTTTGCCCGACCGCATTATCACAATAACACGGTCGAGAGTGCTGCAGTGCTAAATCATCCCCTTAATGTACCGTATTCACAGTACAAGGTGATTTATATGAGACAAACGGCGTTCCACGCGCCGAAGGCTGATTGCCGTCGTAAAGCGTGTTCAACCCACAGCAGATGCTGGGCTAGCTTGTAATGACAGCACTTCATGCAGCCGTGTGTAACTTAAGCAAGCTTCCCGGCCGTCTGCTCGGGGCGGGACCTTTGCTTAGTCAAACTGAAGTGGACTTATGAACAGAATGCCACGATATTCAGCTTTCTGAGGCTCGTTAGAGGGGTACGTGTGCCCGTCTTAAACGAGATGCCGCGCGCGTCTGACTGTGCGCGCGCTTTGAGCTTTGAAACTTATTGTGGCGGGTAGCAAGCTCACTTGAGGTTGATATTACCCTTAATATCTCCGAGTATTGGAGCGGAGGTGTGAGCGTCTTCGGATCCGCTAATATAAATCAGCTATATGGCCGAAAAACGTCATAAACCGCTTGGCTGTAAGCCTTTGAGTGGCCGTCCGGAGAGGGCGCGATTCAAACGCTTGGAGTCATGCAAAAGTCTGAGGCTGTCCTTTCTCTAGGAAGAGAGAATAACAGCCGTAAGACCGTGCTCGTTTGCGCCATC
Source organism: Paramisgurnus dabryanus (assembly GCF_030506205.2). Taxonomy (NCBI): domain Eukaryota; kingdom Metazoa; phylum Chordata; class Actinopteri; order Cypriniformes; family Cobitidae; genus Paramisgurnus; species Paramisgurnus dabryanus. The sequence goes on from NC_133352.1 coordinate 9,451,460, forward strand.
AGCATCGTAGCGGAGAAACTGAGGTGGGCTGCGAGCGAATTTGGCAGAAAGGTGTTAGAGACACCGTACAGTCGTGGGGTGTCAATACACAGTATATGGCCAAACCGGGGTTTTTTCGGCAAGCGTCGATAGAATTATGGACAGCGGGCCGTGTGTGCGTATTACTGATTGCTTGTCAGTAAGGCGATAAAGTGTTTAGAGACACCGTACAGCCGTGGGTGTCAATACACAGTATAGTAAGCACGAAAATTACTCTTTTTAGAGGAATTAAATACCGTTCGCCACTATAGTGAGGTCGCATAGCCGACAGTATTACACAGTATGTTTGGATAAACAGCACACAGAAAACATTTCAGGGCAGTCCAGCCGAGGCGCGACATAACCCCTTTTCTCCCAGACAGTTTCGTTCTCTGTTGATGCAGCTTTGCTGCGGAGACCAGAGCTCAGCCGTTCAGGTGCACAAGCCTCAGTAGTGATGGTGACCGAACGGCTCACGGAGCAGGGCAGTATGTCTAGGTGGTTTAATGTCAGACTGAACCCATCGCAGAGAGGAAGTCTGCCGTGAGGCCCGCGGTTTTGCCGTTTATTAAAAGGGCAGAAAAACCGGGTATATAAGAATGTACCAATATTCAGCGCACTGATATAGGACGGGACTGAATAAAGGGAGGTATTCGGGCCTCAGTATATTATAAACAAATTCGTTCTGCCTCTGATTCCGTCTAAACCAGAGAGAAATTACCAGGCAGACGAAGAGTGAGCTATCTGAAGTGAGATAGGCTCAGGCCAGTAAAGCTCTGTAATAAGTGTTTTAACGCTCCAATAGAGGCGTGTCCGCCTTATCGAGCAGACGAATGAGATCGTGCCGCTCCAGGACGGGAGGGGCATGAAGCTCTCTTATAATGAGTGTTCTTGGTGCTCCAATAGCGGCGAATCGGCCCTATCGAGCAGACAAATGAGATCGCGCCGCTCCAGGAGGGGAGGGGCATGAAGCTCTGTAATCGTTGAACAATGGACAGCTGCATTTAGAGGCAGCGAGCCGTAATACCGCGTGCTAGCTAAGCCGTTAAGAGACCTCACCACTGTGGGGAAAGGAGCGAGGGACTCCGCGAGCGTGGAGCACGAGTGGCTGTGCTATGACAGAGACAGGGGCAGACCGCCCGTGTTTGCTTGTTGTATGCATCTATCCAGGTCTACGGTTCCCCGCTTGTTCATCTCAACAAGAGAGGAACGGCAGAGGGGAGCAGCAACACAGACAGAACAGCCATGCGTCGTGACGGTATCACCCGATGCACTCGGGGGATTAATATATGTGCCAGAGATCTCGCCACTGAATGTGAGAGGAGCGAAGGGACTCTGTAAGCATGAACGGTTGCGGTGTGACAGAACACGGGGGGGTTAGTCCGTGTGTGCTTGTCTATGCATCCATCTAGTCTCATGGCTCGCCGTGTGTTTATCCCGGCGAGAGAGGAACAGCAGGGGGAGCACGAAACATGGATAAGACAACAAAAGCATAAGCGCGGTCCCGGCGTGGGAGGTGCCAGACCGGTAACGCGCTCGGAGGAAATTCATAGCAGAAAGGCTCACCGAGCCGCTGTGCTGGACGCTATTACAACAGCGCCTGCTCTTTTAGCTTATAGCTTTATATTAAAAATATTGATCTTACCGGGCGGCCGCAGGGGAGACCTCGTCAGGCATGTGTCCGCTGCACAGGGCTCATACCATGGCAAGCGAAGGCTATCTTCGGTTCTCGGCCAGAAAGCGGCAGGGGAAGACGCTAGACCTGGACTCTGCTATCTTCGGTTCTCAGCCGGAAAACGGCAGGGGAAGACGCTAGGCCTGGACTCCGCTGCAGGGCTTTTGTCAACGGCGAGGTAAGGCTTCTTCTTTTTCTTCGGAGCAGCGAGAGGTTCGCGCTGAAGGAGAAAATAATGAGCTCCTGACGATTGAACCGCGCTTATATAAGGACGTGCGCTTCCCGCGCGCGGGTTCAAACGTCATTGGTCTGTACTTTGTACAGACGTTAACCAATAGGCTTCAGTCACGGAGTAAACAGGAGTTTCCCCCATAGCGTCAGCTAACTGACGCAATGCGAAGTGAACCGTATTGAAAGGGAAGCACAGTGTTATATGTGTTGTTTACATGTTTACTTACATCCCAACAATGTTTGAATTTAGAAAATATTAACCAGTGCTTTTTAACACAGACTTGTGATGGTGACATTGGTTAAAATGACACAATCCAATATCAGCTGAGGTGACTGAGACACACCCTTTGACCTCATGTGGCATTGTGCACAATAGGCGCATACTTTAAAAGTATTTCAAAGCTATTCAAAAGCACTTGTGTTTCATACGGCAATCGATCTGTGCAGCACCTTATGCTAAGGTGGTATTTGCACACTACTCTGTTATTGCATATATTAACCCATGTGGTCTTACATTAATAATGATGAAAAAACTTTATTTCATTACATCATCCATGAACATGATTCGTGAGTTGAATCCTATCGACAGTGAAGTTGAAAACTAAAATTTTCATTGTTCCACATATGCTCTTTCACAACGTCAATCTACGCTGTTGTTGTTTAGCGACATTATACCTGTACAGTATAGTGTGCCTTTTAAGGAGAAACATGCAAATATCTGTAGGCATCTAACTGCATCAACGTGTTTTATACGCCTTATTCAGTCCACCGCCATGTTGATTCCAAACTAAGGCTGTAAGAGATGGATGTCTAGAGCGTGCACTTAAACCTATTGTTTTATATTAGACTGCCGGTCATTCAGCCATCAGAAAATACATAATTTTACAAATTTCCGTAGGACAAAGAACCTCAGAAAACATGGATTGTTAAAATGAGAAGGGACATATGACCTAATTTGAGATGTAAATAGCGCATTGTGTAAATTATATCTGTTTTGGATATTAGCCTGTTGACTTATCGCTAATTTCTCACTCTAAAAACAAACGGTGCTATATAGCACCAAAAGTGGTTCTTTGCTCGTAATCATAGAAGAACCGTTTTTAGTGCCATATAGCACCGGTGAAGCACCTGTGTAAAACCACATGGGAGCCATATAGCACCACTATAGCACCAAATATGGTTCTACATGGCACTATGTGGTTCTACACAGGTGCTTCACAGGTGCTATATGGCACTAAAAACGGTTCTTCTATGATTACGAGCAAAGACCCACTTTTGGTGCTATATAGCACCATTTTTTTAGAGTGATGTTCACTTTTCTTGAAAACACTAATATAGTGCAACAATTAGGGGTGGGCAAAAAAATCGATTCTTAGATGAATCGCGATTCGGACGTGGGCCGATTCTGAATCGATTCACAAATGTCAAGAATCGATTCTTAAATGTTAGTTTACAAAATAACGTCACGTTATCAGAACCAAAAGGCGGAACTCAACTGGGGGAGCGGTGATGCACACGGACATCTTAAGAGAGCGCGCCCTGCAAGAGCGCATAGCGGAGCTTACAAGAGCAGAAGAGAAAGAACACTTTAAATGCTTGTATGACTATACTGCATATATCTCTACATTGAATTTAGGGCTGTCACCATTACTCTATTCTTTTTGAGGAGTTTTAAAAAAAATCCTTGAGTACATGTCGAGTACTCCTTAAAATAGCGGAGATGCGGTTTAGTGAAACTAACAGTATTAGAAGCATACAAATCAGCGCTACGCTGCCTCTCTCTCCCTCTCGTTTGCTCGCTCACACACACCGTGCGTGTGAATCAGGAACTGCGTGAGGCAAGAATGCGCATCCATGTGAATTTTGGAAGTTAAAGACGACTGAGCTGCAGTGGCATGGCAAAACACATTTGAGAAGAAAGGCGCAGCAACTCAAAAAGACCTGCATGTTTCACAATTACTCCAAAAGACCATAATGACAATTTTGCGCGTGGAGCAGCAGTTATGTGCGATCTATTGGCATTGCCTTTGCGATCGACGTATTGTACAGCCCTGCCCTAAACCATCCGCAGACTGTTTAGATATAACATGAATATACTTCTGTAAAAATATGCACATAGTTTGTTATTCAGTCGCTGGGTGCGCTGCATTATATAAATACAGTAATACTGCCAATCACTGTGTATAATGATGATGATTAGACGTTTAACGTTCGTGGAAGTTAATGCCGGTTAACATATAGAATTAATATGTCACGTTAAATTAATATTTTTACTGGTTTTAATGTCTTACAACAGAAACAACACATGTATGTATATAAGAATGACATTATTTATCCCTAGTTGCATTAAAGTACAGTATATGACAGTTCAGAGACTAGCAAAAGCGCAAACATTAACCTGGCTTTGAAAGCAAATGCGACGTAATGACATCACAGATATGCAAATTAGTACGTCAAGAATCGATTCTGAATCGAATCGGGACCCTAAGAATCGATTCTGAATCGATTCATGAGGGTCCAAGCGATTCCCACCCCTAGCAACAATACAATATTTTATTACAATAACTAAGTATACAACTTCAGTTTGTATAGATAATAAGAGGAGTGTTGAAGAAAGTTACTTTTAAAAGTAATGCATTACAATACAAAAGTGGTCACTCCACCGAGACTGCGCTGCTCTCAGTCATTGAGGCCCTAAGGCAGGCAAGAGCAGCCTCCAAATCATCTGTGCTGATCTTACTGGATCTATCTGCAGCTTTTGACATGGTCAATCACCAAATCCTCCTGTCGACTCTCATGTCTATGGGTGTCACTGACACAGCGCTTCTATGGTTCAAGTCGTACCTCTCAGATAGGTCAATTCGGGTATCCTGGAGAGGTGACGTCTCCGAACCCCAACGTCTTGATACCGGTAGATTCATCCTCTACAATATTAGGAAAATTAGACCTTTCCTAGATGAGCATAGGTCCTGGTCCAAGCTCTTGTCCTGTCCAGGCTGGACTACTACAATCCGCTACTGGCAGGGCTTCCAGCCTGCACGACCAAACCCCTACAGATGATTCAGAATGCAGCGGCAAGAGTGGTCTTCAATGAGCCAAAGAGGGCGCACGTCACTCCTCTCTTTGTCAAGTTACACTGGCTTCCTATAGCTGCCCGCATCAAATTTAAGGCTCTGCTCCTGGCCTTTAAAACCACCACTGGGTCAGCACCCCCTTACCTTCGCTTGCTTATAGAGCCTTATGTACCCTCTCGATCACTGCGCTCTGCCACCGAGCGACGGCTTGTGGTACCATCTCAAAAAGGGAAGAAAACACTAACGCGTACCTTCTCAGGAACTGTCCCACAACTGCCGGTCGTGACACGATCAGCTGACACTGTAGCTGTCTTTAAGACTCGGCTAAAAACCCATCTCTTCCACCATCACCTAACTTCCTAATTACAGATTTACTATCTTTCTTTAGTTACCCTTCTCTTTATCTCTTTCTCTATTTACCTTCCTCTTTATATAAAAAAAAAATTACTAACATACCCTTGGCTATGTATATTGTGTTGGACTTGATGAGACTATTTCCAGTGCACTTATGTATTGCTGTTCTTATGTTGCCATAATTGCTTCTATTGTTTCCCTCACTTGTAAGTCGCTTTGGACAAAAGCGTCTGCTAAATGACTAAATGTAAATGTAAATGTAAATATTAAGTTACTCCTCAAAAAAGTAACTAATTATGTTACTTATACTTTTTATGGAAATGAATACTTACGTTACTTTTAAGTTACTTTTGCGTTACTTTTTCTTACTTGGCTAAGGCTTGATCTCTTTCAGGCCTTGCAGGTGTTTTTTATAACTGAGAAGGTCTGCATTCAGAAATTGAATATTTCCATCTCAAAAATGTCTAGCTCTGGCCTGCCATCTTCGTTTCTGACTCAAACTGGTCGGCTCAGGTGCGCGTAAGGAGTGCGTAATTCTATGCGACTGGTTCAGTTTAATTCAGTACATTATTTTTTTATTGAATGAATTAAACTGAAAAGTATCTCGCATTAATTAAAAAAGACTAAAATATTAATGTGTACATTTTTAAAGTAATGCATTACTTGACTCATTACTTCAGAAAACTAATAGTATTACATTATGCACATTAACCCCCACACGCATAAGAGTAATGGGCGTTTTACACGGTATGCTGCAAGCGGTAAAATAGCCGCGTGACTCAGCTTTTCTCGTGTAGTGGAAGCGTTTTGTGCAGCATTAATTGCAAATATGTTTATCTTCAACAGCGCCTGCCATGAAGAGCCATGTCCGCAGAAGGGACAGGATTTTGGGTGCATGAGCAAGGCATCAACGCCCCCGTTTTGCCACTTTCTGCAATCTCCTATTAAAGCTGCCTTCTGCAACTCTGGAGGATTGAGCAGTTTCCAAATGTTTACAATTTCATGTCCCTCCCCCACTACCACCGAGCAACGTCCCTTCTCGAGCTCGTCCTCGTCACTGCAGGTGCACCAGTATTATTGTGAACGCATACTTAGCAAGAATACTTAGAGGTAACACTTTATTTTACGACCCGCAAAGTACCGCGTAATTAAACCGAATTTACAGCGTACCTATTTGTAACAACAGAGTACCTCTACAGTACGTACTTGTAGTTATAAGGGAATAATATTTTAAGTTTGGGGTAATAAGGGGGTAAGAATATATGGAAAATTATTCTCTAAGTATTTCATAACTACAGGGTACATATTGTAATATTACGTGGTATGTATGACTTACGTCTATGGGTAATATGGTCTATGTGTAATATGTTTTTTTTTTTCATATTTGCTACTTACCTGATGAAGTGTTTTGTATAGCCTACAGTTGATGTCTACAAGCCACGTCGGCAAATAAAATATAACACACAATAAAAATAATAGCAACTTGTACCTCTTTGATCTGTATATGTATACAGGAGTTACCAGGTAACTCTTATATTTGCGGGCTGTAAATTGAAGTGGGGCTTATTCCCCGATTGTTCGGTGTATGTACCAGGTAACTCACATATTTGCGGGCTGTAAACTAAAGTGGGGCTTATTCCCCGATTGTTCTGTGTATGTACCAGGTAACTCTCATATTTGCGGGCTGTAAACTAAAGTGGTGCTTTGTTCACCTCTTGTTATAGGGTAAATACCATAAACATACAGAATATTGTTATTTTTATTTTAAAACAACTTATTTCAAAACATCTTTAAAACACTATAATTAAGCCAACACTTAATGTTTATTATCACATAACTTTTATTTAAAATAAAAAGTCATGACAATTTTTCATTGTTTTTGCGGCTTGGCTTCCTCTGTTGGTGTTCTTGTCCACTCGGATGATGAGTTGATGTCGTCTCACAAATGCTTTTCTGCATTACATATAAAAAACATAAATGAAAGCCTTCAGTAAATGTTTCTTCACTGTGCCTTGACAGAAACAGAGTTTTCTAAGCCAGTTACGTTTATAAATTTTAGGCTTACTTATGTGCTAGCTAACCGGCTACCGTTAGCTAGCAACTTTCTTGAAAAACATTGTTTGAAATGCGTGAGTCATGTATTAACAAAACCAGTCACCTTATCCAGCATGCGGAACCTGCTAACATCACTCGCAGCCGTACTCCACAGTGTAGAACGTTTTTAAAACCTCTTAAAGAAATTTCACCTCAGGATCGCGTTCCAGCAAACCTCCAGCAGACGGCCGCGCGCTCTACACCTGCGCACTAACCTATGCATGTAGTCGTCTTTTGCTTTAGCGGGAGCTGATATCTGCTGTTGTTTCATTCTGGTTTGCCATTTCATAAATTATATTTGGCTAAAATACTTGTGTTTACAGTAAATAAATTGCAAAGCACCACTTCAAATATGTCCGCAAATGTAGGAGTTTCCTGGTAAATAGGGAATAAGTTGCTATTTGTATTGTACTTACCTTAAAAAAAAGATAACCACATTAAATCAGCTGGACTTTTGTTATTAAAAGCAAGTAATATAGGCTACTAAAATAAAAGTGATATGCTGTTATATTTATTTGCCGATGTGGCTCGTAGACATTGACTGTATACAACATTCAGTAGTCAATATGAAAAATTCACAATAAAAAATAAATAAAACATAATTTCCCCATAGACTTGACTAAGTCATACATACCACGTAATATTACAATAGGTACCCTGTTGTTATAAAATACTTAGAGTATAAATAATTTATAATTCTTCATATTCTTACCCCCTTATTACCCCAAACTTAAAATATTATTCCCTTATACCTACAGGTTACCTACCCTGTTGTTACAAATAGGTACGCTGTAAATTCGGTTTAATTACGCGGTACTTTGCGGGTCGTAAAATAAAGTGTTACCGTGGCAAGCTTTGCATCCAGCTTGAACCCTTTAAAATCTCGTAGATTCCTCCATCTTTCAAATGCTGGTCCGATATTGATACTAGTATTATTACGGTCACGGTAGCTTTCTTTCTTTGATTCCTTCTTTTCATTGGTTGTTTTCCTAGCTCTGGTTGTTAACCGAGGAATCAGAAGTTTGTTAGTGAAAGTTCGGATGCACGTGATATTGTAACGTGCGTAAGGGGGAGGGAGATCTGTGCCACGTGCAGGTACTGTGATTGACATGCAGATTTTACACAGCCCGGCCCTGATTGGACCAAATGAACCGATCTGTGTGATTGGACCAAATGAACCGGGAGCGGTGGATTTTTGCAAAACAAATAACAGGCTCTAGGTGGAGCTAGAAGTGTGGGTTTTTTCTTAAACAGTCCAATTTATGTTGTTCTATCGGAGCATAGTGTTGGTTTCAGTGAATATGATAAAAAAAAATGATCAAAATAGTTGCCGACAGCAGCTTTAAAAAATACCCCAGACACTCATGGTTGCGAATAACAACCTATTTTACACGACAGTTCGTTGTGCATGTATTAGAGGTAAAACCCCGAACCCCCAAAGTTGTGCACAAATGTTATTTAGTTAGAAATCAATCCTGCTTCTGTTGATTCCGGTCAATATGCTTAAAAAACTTACCGGAGAATCTATGGCTTGAGTTTTTTGTAATCTGTATGAATTGGAGATAAGTACTTAGTTATATGCCTATATTAGTGTTTTAAATACCCAACAGTCTAATAACAAGCAGATTTTATGCACACATTGCAGTGCTCTTATCTCAAAATTAGGTCATATGTCCCTTCTAATTTTAACAATCCATACTTTCTACTTCTGGTGGAAATATGTAATTTCTATGTTTTGATGGCTGAATGACAAGCACAAAACAATTGGTTTAAAGCACACGCTCTGGACTTCCAACCCTCACAGCCTCGTTGTGGATTCAACATGGCTGCAGGCTGCAGTAGTTCTAACCTTAACATAAAATACTGTACTGCTTAACTAAAATCTGATTGGGTGTTAGGAGGATGAATCAGGATCAAGATTAAAGAACATGTAGAATTCACATTAATCAGCTAATTAATAAATGTTCAACCTGTCTGTATGAGGATATAAACTATAAGCTGTAAACCTGTAGATTTGATCTATGTTTGTGTGTGAGCTGCACTATCTGAATCGGTAAGGACATTATGAGTACGAACAATTTTTTTATAATTCTCACAGTTGATGATCTCAGTTTTGGCCCTCAAGGATCCAAAGATCCACATGTGTATTTATTTCTTCATTAAAATTACTGTTGTGCAATCATTCATGCTCATTACAACAGCCATGACTCTTTCTTCTATTCATATTTTAGTTAGTCCATTGTGACCACTAGCGGTGACACGCGGGACAGATCGAATGAACGATGAGGGATAACTGACCTCAAATTAAGACAGACACAAACCATATGTCAAACACATTAAATGCTGCAATCCACTTGGGCTGAAAAGGCCACTTTACAATAGTAGAATATTAAAAACGATTAAAGCAATCTTTCAGAAATAAAACCGGTGTGTGGAAAGCCACATCCAAACGACTCTCAGCAAAAATTAAGTGTCAAGACGCAGCAGAGAAATTGAGAAGAGTGAGGGTTAAAACGTGAGCATGTGGAAACAATTACTGGCTGCAGGCGGGATCGCTCAGCTCTCGGCTTGCCGGGCGCTACCAGCCAAATCTGTTTCCACAATCAACCAACCTCCTCAATATACCATCAGACTGTGCCGTGGAAACCTCAGGAGCTTCACTCCGGGCGATCTCTCCATGGAATTCTGCTCAGGAGAGGGAAAAAATGCATCTCCGATTCAAACTATGACTCGTTCTCCGACACCAAACGGGAAATCCCACATTGGATTGTAATGGGGAGTGTGAATTGCTCTGAAGTACATCTGGGAGGGGTCAGGAGGTTATTGATATTGTTAGACTGCTGGGATCAGTGGAAACGCATAAATAGCTGCAAGAACCTCAGCTATCTCGCAGTCTTTCTCTGAATGCCCAGGGACAGGTGACCTCCACTCCAGTCTTCTGCAGAAAACCCATCCGTCTCTGCAAACCCGGTAAGACTTATTCACACTATCATGTTTAACTGGTTTAAAATGAATTTGAATTCATGGTCGATTCTAATTATTTTTATTTAAAGCATGTGCAAAGTGCTCTTTTACTAAATAAATACAAATTGTTATAAATGATATTTTAATATAGGCTTTATGTATTCAGGTTGCATGTAAATAGGTGATTTCATGAGGTGCTTCTTTTTAACCAATTTCAACTAATTAAACAAATCCCAAAATGTTTTATGCTGAATATGTCATATTCCAGATAACACTATGAGGGAATTTTGTTATCCAGACTCTTCACATTCTTTCCAGATTATTCAGTGTATTACACAGTTATATCAAATAACACCAGACAGTGTTCGCTTATGTCAAATCTTGGAACAAGTTTTCCCATGCTAATGAACCATTGACACTTTATTAAAAAGTGGTCCAAAGCGTTCAGATGAAGTTGTGGCAGGTATCCGCATGTCTCCAATAATAACAAATCATTGTTCCCTTAGAAAAAACAGCATGGAAAAGATCAGATTTGCAAACTGCTGGCTAAAGTGTCTTACCCTGACGCTAGCTATGCTGTGTGGAGTCCCTGCAATGCCGGTAGATGTGGAACGGGTGTGCATGGCGCCGACCACAGCCAAGTACAGACTGACGTTTACCGGCAAATGGAGTCAGACTGCCTTTCCCAAGCATTACCCTCTGTACAGGCCACCTGCTCAGTGGTCCCCCATTTTTGGTAAGTAATCAATATTGTTTAAGAAATTGCCCCAACTTTTGGGTCAAATTTAAAGGGACAGTTCCCTGACAAATGAACATTCTGTCATCATTTACTCTATTTAGTAAATTTCTTTATTCTGCTTGATGTAATGTTTATAACCAATCAGATCTGGGGCACCACTGACTTCCACAGTAGGAAAATACAATGGAAGTGAATGGTGCTCAATTATAATTAGAATTTTTGCAGAATTGGGCATACCTCAATTTTAAAAAGTAATCTAGCCACATAATTTCGATTATGTCTTATTTTACAGGAAACCCTATGTTCCACAACTTAAATTTGTTTTAGATTTTTGATATGTTTTGGACCCGCTGGCGGGTCCGCAGAGTTAAAGGGTTACTGTTTATCTAAATATTTTAGTTTGACTTTTTATTATAAGGGTGCAAATTTGGTCTGAACTACTTTTAGAAAAGAGGTGGCTTTTAAAACAAAATTAGAGGTTTTGTGAATGTTTCAGACACAACAGACAGGAGACAGTAATCTGCTGAAGCACTTTAATTTAGAACATTACCAAACAACAAACATAGCTTTATACAAATGTATATATCACAAATATAGCACAGAAACTTTATAGTTTTGTTAATGATTCTGTGTAATTGTGCTATAGGTGCCAAAAACAATTGGAAATGCAAGATACACATTATGCCTCACAAATTCCATAAAAACTCCAATAAAAAAGTGAACCCACCTGAAAGACATTTAATAACGTGCACGCTGTTCCTATACCCCCGAGCAATTCAGCGATGGTGGTATTATTTCCTAAGACAGAAGAAGCACTTACTGTATGCAACACTATTCATGATACTGTTTTCTCATTACAGGAGTAACGCACAGCTCAGATTATCACATCTGGCAGAGTAGCGAATACGCCAGTAATGGGGTGAGAGAGTTCTCAGAAAGAGGAGAGGCTTGGACCCTTATAAAGGAGGTGGAGGCAGCCGGGGAGAGGATCCAGAGCGTCTATGGCCTGTTCTCAACACCGCCTGTTATTGGAGGCACCAGCCAAGCATCCACAGAATTTGAGGTTTATGCAAGACACTCTTTGGTAAGTACGCTGTGGTGTTCATTAGGTTGACACAAGGAATCCCTTTTATCGCAAAAGATATAGCGTAGTATATATTTCTGCATTCAATATAGTTAGCACATGGATATGAATGTAAAAACCGCAGATGTCTTTTAATAAGAACACATGGAGACTTTAAAATCGTATTTGAAATCTGAAATTGGAACAGACTACATTGCAAACACTTTATTTGCCATCCAGGCATTCCTTATAAAATATTATTAAGCATTGTAAATAATAATGAAACTTTCCGAATAAGGTGAGCCAACGATAACTCATGCAGAGTATTGGCAAATGACAGACACTTCTAATAGTCTTCCTCCTTTACAGCTGTCATTCATTGTGCGCATTGTGCCAAGTCCCGACTGGTTTGTTGGAGTAGACAGTCTGAACTTGTGCGAGGGTGATCACTGGAAAGAAAACATAAGCTTAGATCTCTATCCCTATGATGCCGGCACAGACAGCGGTTTCACCTTCTCCTCACCCAATTTTGAGACCCTTCCTCAGGACAAAGTCACACAGGTAATTTGTAAAAGCAGACAACAGAAAATGACATCATGAATCAAACAATCTCTTAAAAAATCAAAACACCTTGGAGATGTGGTTTGCTGGTTTTAGCTTTTCTCTTAGCTAGTCACAGCTGGTCTTTAGCTAGTTCAGCTGGACTCGGTTTAGTTTCTACTTACTTGCCAATCTGACAAATGCCTCACAGCGTTTAACTCTTTCCCCGCCATTGATGAGTTATCTCGTCAATTAAGAGAAAACATTTGCATAAGAAAATTTAAATAAAATAAAAATGAATTGTAATGTTAATCTACAATACCGCGATTATCCGTTAGACACACTTACCCAATTTATTAAAAAAATGAAGCTAAAAACATTATTTACTAATTTTAAAATCTGTGTATGTTTTGATAATCATTCTGAATCTGATCTCAAACAAAATTCCTTCACAAAAATGCAATTATTCCAGCTTTGTGCTATAAAATTTTTACTTTTAAAGAAAAATGCCCATATTTAAGTTTATAAGCAGAGAAAAATTATAGATAGGATGAAACTTTTTTCCTGTTTTGTTTGTTTGTTTGAAAGCAGAGGGTTTGTTCTTTCATTTGATATATTTGTATGTTTATATATTTTTAGAAATTTTCCTGGAAGGCATTTTGTGAAATTGCGTGAAAATAAAAAAATAAAATAAAAAAAATGCTGCCGTGCAACTTTTCAAAAAAATGGCTGGCGGGAAATGAGTTAAATCAGCAAAATAATATAGCTTAACTATATATATATATATATATATATATATATATATATATATATATATATATATATATATATATATATATATATATATATATATATATATATATATATATATATATATACGGTTTCAGCAGTAACAACATAAACAAGCGGCTGTCGTGGTCCGCACGTAACTTCCGGTAAACTCCGCTAAGAATAAATAACAACAAAGTTCTTTAAATGTAGTTTAATTATATAACAAGCAAAAAAACAACACATAGATTATATAGGAAACCAAAACATTTGTTATTTTCGACGAAGCCTTTGTTCAAAAGATCAGTTTAGCAACTAGTCAGACCATTAAAAAACGAAACCGGAAGTAAAGTTCGGATCCAGTCAGCGCACGCGCGTCCGATGAAACCGTCTATATGTATTTATACACTATGCAAACACTATCTTTTATTTTGTATGCAATTAGTTGCGATTAATCTTTGGACAAGCCTAAAAATAATAGGAAAAACATAATGATGAAGCACCCCTAAGCTTAACATCACAGGTGCGAAGCAAATTGTTCAAAAGTGTACTTATTTGGTTGTACGAATTCATACAAATTAGCCACCTAATTTGCCATGAGACTGTCTTTAAACATCTGTCTCTTTCTCAACAGATAACATCATCTTTCCCACGCCACCCTGCAAACTCCTTCTTCTATCCCAGACTGAAGCATCTGCCCCCAATAGCCAAAGTCGTCCTAACCAAGATCAGGAACAACCAGATCTTCAGTTTACCCATTCACCCAACCCAATCCAATCAGATTCCAAATGGGAATGAAATAGACGACTCTCTCATAAGTAAGCTTTGGAAATATGAATCAAAATACAGTATGAATGCTGTAATGTTTGGGCGTAGGCTCAATGAAAGGAAAAGCCTACAGATAATAGATAATATTAATATACTAAAACAGATTATACACTTGCTGTTGAATCGTACTTGTATGTCAATCCTTAAGGAAACAAGACAAGTCCATAGAGAGTAGTCGTGCTGATTCATTCAGCGGCTTGCAGGGAGGTTTATCCCTTCCCATGGTAACCACAATAACAAACTGCAAACAAGATAATGTTGGCCAAAGCGCTTAAAGGGTTTTCAACACTCAGCACTCAGGAAGTGTTTGTCATGGAAGTGAAACATATACTTTATTCCATCTTTCTGTTTTCCTACTTGTTACAGTCTGTGATACATATCAAGCTTTTACAAGGTCAGGACGTCTGGATCCCTGTAATGTTTGAGGAGATCTGTAGTCAGGGAACACCAAATATGATAGGAGCAACACAGGAGATGTTCCAGAAGAGAGATTTATGATTCAAGTCACCACTTGCCTTGCTGATCTCATCTGCAATTAATTACAGGAAAACGGTTACCATGGACTTGCGATGAAAAGGCTTTCGTGACAGCTAACATTAGAAAATACAGCAGCACTTTGCTTTTACATTTCATTACTAGCATCGTTCTGCCTTATTAGCATTTAGTTAAAGGAAAACTTCACCCCAATGTTGTCATTATTTGTTACCATAGACTGTAAAAAATATGGACATAGTGTGTGACGTCACCCATAGATTTGTGAAGTGGTGGATGGTGACTGCTCATCCGAGGGGCACAAATTCAAAATATGTGTTCAGAGTGTCATGTGTGTTGCTCGTGTTTTCAAAATATGTGTTTGTTGCGTCATGTGAACCATGTACATCACGTGTTTAATCAAAATAAGTGCCTGCAGCACACGCATCAAAACCGTTTACGATAAAGGAGACGCTCACGTAAACAAAATACATGCAAGACACTCCCTTAACAGTAAACTCTGATTACGCATGAGATTATGTGAGTATCCAGCCCAGTCTCACGAAATTTCGTTATATAGTCACGTAACTTTTTGTTCTTTTTCGTGATATTATCACAAATTTTTCGCATTTTTTCTTGATCGTATAACGAATTCCTGTTTTTGTGTGATTATCACGTATTGGTTACTGAACTGAATTTTCTTACCATTGTCACTTCGGTTTAGGGTTAAATTTACATAAAATTACATCTCCACCCAAACCCAACTCTAACGCCAGGCAATATATATAAAAAATCTGAATAAATAGTATAAACCAATACATAAAGTGATATTCTAATGCAAGCACCAAATCTAACCCTAAACCGAAGCATCAATGGTTTGAAAATACGAAAAAGCAGTTGAGTAACCAATACACGATCACAGGAATTTCACACGAAAACAGGAATTTGTTAGGCTATACGATCACAAAAAAAACACAGAAATTCGTGATAATATCACAAAAAAAAGAATAAAAATATTATGTGACTGTATCACAAAACCTCAGGAGACTGGGTAGGAGTATCTGCCAAACGCGAGAGTCTCTTTTATCATAAACCCTTTAGGCGTCTGCAGCAGGCATTTATTTTGACAAGACACGCAATTCACCTATGATCACTTGACGCGCAGAACACTTATTTTGAAATTACGAACCACACACATTATGGGCTACATACATGTTGTGACGAACTTTGCATCAAGCTCCCCCCAAAAAAAGCCACTGATCGACACCTTGGTAGGTTCACACGCAGATAACCGAAAATGTGTAAAGAGACGGGACGTGGGTGAAGCAGAGGTAGCTGGTTGCTGAAACCACACCCGCCTAGCACGACGGCAGTGACAGTTCACCCGTCATTCAAGTGGCCACGCCCTTAATTATGCAGAACTTTAAGGCTTAATATCATTTAAATGGATGAGTTACACCCCCCCCCCACACACACACACACACAGTTGTCATGAAGGGCAAAACTAGCTTCATCAGAGAAGGTTGCCCATCGGTCATTACAAACCCGTGGGATAGTTTGATGAACACTAAAGATGTTTAGCAAAATGTCTCCTGTCTGTACAATGAAGGTGAATAGGGACTAAATGGGTTCTTCATGCTTTCAAATCTGACAAAGACATGTTGTGCCAGGTTCGACATCATTAACATCAAGTTCCTTCTTGTCTCATCATTGTCATTACACAAAGGTATTTTACTATACGGCTTAAGTAGATCTGGATATACTGCCAGTATTGACTACAGTATGGTACTCCCATGGTGTTTATTATTTACCTCAGTCCCCATTCACTTTCAATGTATGAACTACCATCTGTAAAAAACTACCATCCACATCTTTATACATTTCTCCTTAGAAGATAATACAGGTTTGAAAAGAGATACTTTGATGTTGTTCACCATGATTTTGTTGCATTCATTTCATTATATTAAACCTTCCTGCATTATTTTTTACAGATACCCCTCTGGACTGTGAGGTGTCTGTCTGGTCACCTTGGGGTCTTTGTAAGGGTCAGTGTGGTGAGAAGGGTGTGAAACACAGAACGCGCTATATTCACATGCATCCTGCAAACAACGGTGCTCCCTGTCCTCCACTAGAGGAAGACAAACCCTGTGTTCCTGATAACTGTGTGTAAGGAGGACATCAACCAAAACCAAAACCACGCTGCTCCTCATCACAGGGCAGAATCCACTGGATACTCAATTTGAGACTTTTTAAGGGGAAGTACAGTATCTGTAAGGGTCATGATGGGATGTAAGTGGGTTAACAAGCTCAACATTACTAATATGACATCTTAGACCACATTGTAGTTAAAGGGGTCATGAACTGAAAATTCAAGTTCTTTTGACAGTTCAGAGGTCATTATACTATAAAAACACCCTGTAGGTTTCAAAACTCAACACTTCTTTATTTATAACAACAGCTTTTATTTAAACCAAGGCAAAATATTACTCACGTTGAAAAGTGTGTGACTATGATGTCACAGTAATGTGAAAGATCACCTCTGCGGGAGAATATCCACACCTTTTTAAATAATTGCAATATGCAATTCCACACATGCACAAATGAGGCGATTTTTTTAGGTAAAAACCTTTCTAACGTTATCACAGAGATCAATACAAAATAACAAAATAAGCCAGTACATGACCCCTTTAAAAGGAAATTGAAGTATCCAAAGCAATACAGACATTTTCAGTAATGTCAATACATCTGAGAATTAAAGTGCATCTCAATACAGCAATTTGCTCTCATAGCAGGAACTTGGGTTGAATTTGCTGTAACTTTCACAGACTGACCTCATGTACTTGATGCTTGATAGTGTCACACCAGTTACATTATCAAGCTAAACAGATGAGATAAATCACCATTGTAAATAAATACTCTTTTGTTGTCCAAGTATGTTGTATTAGTGGTTGGTATCTGTACATTAAATGGAAAACTGTATATACAATTGTAAATAAAAGATAATCTGAAATCTTCTTGTTTATGTGAAAAAATGTTTTGTAAGAAAGCATGAGAACAACAGTAAATCTTGTATTTGGACACATATATACGATTTAAGGGTGTTTTTTACACTTGAGTCCTCTTTAAGAGAACCAAACTCATATCCCTTAAAGTTGACAAAAATGGCAGTGTTCTAATTGAGGAGGGGCTGCTGTGGTCCCGGACCTCCTATAGCATTTAGGGGCCCCCCATAAAGCACAAAAAGATAAATTAGGGGTGTCCCCTGGTTTCTGCTCAAATTAAAATAATACATCAAATTTTAATGCTCATGCTACCCTGCCACAAAGCGATACTGTCTATTATTTGTCCCAATTTCGCAATAAACTAATCCAAAAGATTCTGTCTGAAATAAATTTAAAGTCTCAAGTGCGCCTCACACTGTTTTCTGGAGGAATTGACAGATTGTTAGATTTTAATGTAGGATTGGGTTAGTGGCTTTCAAAAAATTATTCTCAAAATTTTTACACTAATTTAAGGGGTAAAAATGTTTGAGGTTTCTTTGAGTAAATCATTGATCCAGGACCAACAAAAAATGCTGATCTAGGATCACATCTTACTTTGTGAAATCACAACGACTCTATAATAATGGTGAGGAGGGGGGAGATAAGATAGGGGACCCCCCATAATCTTTTACATAATTCGAACACTGCCAAGAGGTGAACCAAGTCAAAAAGGACCAAGTTTTTTGGACACAGATCCATTTTTGGTCCACCTAAGCTGTAATAGGTTCTGTCAGAATCCTACTGGTATTTTAATCTAGTTTAGCATGGCAGGGTTCTGACAGTACATATGTTCTATGTGGGAAATGTGTGGTTGTAGTATTGGTTTATTCCGACCACGCATTTCCCGGGTCTCGTCACTGTTCACGTTTATTTTTGAGACCAACCCCCATAAAATGTACTATGGTTTTATTATAGTAAAAGTGTTATAATCATGTTTTTGGCACAATGATCATTGTTTGTATTACTATCCTTTTACTACAAATGCCATGTTGAAACTATAGTTATTGTGGTGAGAACACAGTAAATTAGTGGTTACTATGGTTTTACTACAAATAAAGCCAAAACATTTTTGGAACTATAGTTAAACTATGATTTAGTGTGGTTCATTGATGTCAAATTGTGTTGATGCCATATGGCGTCATTGTGTAAAGCTGTAAAAAGCTATTCAATAAAGTGGTCCCAGTTCAAATAAATACAGTATCTACTGTATGTGTATATATATATATACACACTCACCTAAAGGAGTATTAGGAACTTCCTACTAACACTTTGTTTGACTCCCTTTCACCTTCAGAAATGCCTTAATTCTACATGGCATTGATTCAACAAGGTGCTGAAAGCATTCTTTAGAAATGTTGGCCCAAATTGATAGGATAGCATCATGCAATTGATGGAGATTAGTGGGATGCACATCCAGGGCACGCAGCTCCCATTCCACCACATCCCAAAGATGCTCTATTGGGTTGAGATCTGGTGACTGTGGGGGTCATTTTAGTGCAGTGAACTCATTGTCATGTTCAAGAAACCAATTTGAAATGATTCGAGCTTTGTGACATGGTGCATTATCCTGCTGGAAAGTAGCCATCAGAGGATGGGTACATGGTGGTCATAAAGGGATGGTCATGGTCAGAAATAATGCTCAGGTAGGCCATGGTATTTAAACGATACCCAATTGGCACTAAGGGGCCTAAAGTGTGCCAAGAAAACATCCCCCACACCATTACACCACCACCAGCCTGCACAGTGGTAACAAGGCATGATGGATCCATGTTCTCATTCTGTTTACGCCAAATTCTGACTCTACCATCTGAATGTCACAGAAATCGAAACTCATCAGACCAGGCAACATTTTTTCAGTCTTCAGCTGTCCAATGTTGGTGAGCTTTTGCAAATTGTACTTGCCTCTTTTTTTATTTGTAGTGGAGATGAGTGGTACCCAGTGGGGTCTTCTGCTGTTGTAGCCCATCCGCGTCAAGGTTCTGCGTGTTGTGGCTTCACAAATGCTTTGCTGCATACCTCGGTTGTAACGAGTGGTTATTTCAGTCAAAGTTACTGTCACAGGTCGGAGCGGACCACCAATGTCGTGAGTCTCGCCCCTCCCTAGTTTCCACCTCGAGGAGGTCCCAAAAACAGCCCAATGACCAGACACACGAGAAAGAGTAAGTAAAATTAAAACAAGCTTTATTAAATTATTTAAAAGGCAATTAGGAAAGGAGAAGAGAATGTCTAAAACTATAGCTCTCTGAGCCAGGAGAGCGTCCTCTACGGAGTCGCCTTGGACTCTCACGGGAACTGATAGGTAGGTCAATCGGTCTTCCTCTTCTGCTTTGTCGGCATGTGACTTGAAAGTGAATATTCCTGTTCTTGTCCCTTGTATCTCCCAGGCAAGCTGCAACAGAGCCTCTCAACTTCCTTTCCTGGGCGTAGAGAATGAACACAGGTAAGTACTCAGGTATGTATGTGGACAAGTACCTAAATAGGCGACCTTGGCAGGTAAGTAGCACACTGGCTCCCAGCTGTAGTACACTGGGCTTTCGGCTTTGGGCGCAAAGGTAAGTATGCAGGGTAAGTACACTGGGCTCTTAGCTTTGTATGTCAACACGAATGCCACAACAGGAAATGTTTTAAATACTCAACTCTATCTTCCTTCGGCCCAATCCTCTGTGTTCACGCTGCCAAATCTGCAATATCCTCAAGACTACATCTCTCCAAGCCCACTGTTCGCTCCGTCTTGCCTCCAGCATTGACCGGAATAAACAACAACATCGACTTCACACTTCCTTGAAGGCTACATCATTTTGGCCATTGGCCTCGTCCTCCAGATACTCGTCTTCAGTTTCAATTTCAGTTCCAGTTTCGGTGTACGGGCTTCCCCTCGCCTGCCTCCTTTCCGTAGCAAAGCCCAGCGGGCGCCCAGAGCGAACTCTCGGTGCCAACTCCAACCTTGATTGTTCTCCGGATGCCTTATTTATGTTCCTCCTCTTCACTGAATTGCCCAATTATCAATCACCACGTTCAATTGCACACCTGTATTCAATAATACCCAATTTTAGTTGCCCGGAGTTACCGGAATTGACTGTGTGTTACATGGACCATCGTGACAACTCTGACAACGGCTCGATTCCCCATAGTGTACTCTATTGAAGTTGGGACGAGATTCTCTGGTGTTGGTCGGCGGTGATTGTCGGCGGCTCGTAAGCTAACGCTAGCGGCAAGCTAGCGGTTTCCTCTGACATCATGGCTGTCCTTAGATACTGCGCTTTGGAACTCAGAAATCTCAACTCGCACATCGTACCGGGTAAAGCTGGGCTTGAGGCGATTAAATCTCTCCATCTCTTACGCCGCCCCCGCTATGTGCACAGGGCTGCTCGACATAAGTTTGTTTACATGGCGACATCTCAGACTACTTCAGTTCCGTCTATCGCTACCCAGCGACGACGTCATCAGAACAAGCCGCGCCTACAACTATTTAACTTACACCCCATAGAACGGGCTGTTGATGTAATTTCTCATGCAAATACTCAATAATTTTTTTCACTACTTGATTGCTTAAATTTTACACAAGATGTTAATGGCCCAACGCATGTTAAAGGGCACACTCTGGACTTGGTATGCTCTTCTGGCATTACCCCAAATCATATACAAACTATTGACCTGGCTGTTTCGGATCACTTTGCCATCATGTTCTCTGTTTCTCTACACACACACAGGAAGTGTGAGAAAAGGATAATTGCATATCGAAACATCAAACAAGTCTCCATACAAAAATTATCAAACACTCTAACCATCTTATCAGCTATCCCCAAAACTGTGCAGTGGATGACCTGGTTAATCACTATAACCTAGCCTTGTCATGTAGTCTGGACTCTGTTGCCCCCCTCATTACACGCTGTGTTTCCTTCTCCTGTCCTGCTCCCTGGTTCACTGCTGAACTTCGTCTCATGAAGGCCACAGGGTGGAGGCTGGAGAGGTACTATAAAAAACCGGCCTCACTGTCCATCAGCTGGCCTACATTGACCATGTTAAAAGCTACAAAGATGCTCTGTTTAAGGCAAAAAACAGCTACTATTCCAAACTTATTGGCAACCAACAACATCAACCCAACAGCTTTTTTCCACTATCACATTTACTCTGCCCACTTGACACTTCTCAACCTCCTGACGTTGCTGGCTTATGCTCCAGATTCCAGGATTTCTTCCAGAGAAAGGTTGAAACCATCCACCAGCAACTTCAGCTGTCTAGCTCCTGTCACCCAACCACACTATACAAAGTCTCCAACTGCCTTCATGCCGGAGGACTGCCTCTCCTCTTTCTCCTTGCTCAAAACAGCTCAAGTTTGTGAGCTAGTATCAAAGGCAAAGTCTACGACCAGCAAACAGGATCCTATGCCAACTGCCTTGGGTAAGGCATGTCTTCCAACTCTGGGTCCCACCCTTGTCAACATCATCAACACCTCCCTGTGTTCTGGGGTGGTCCCCACCAGCTTCAAAACTGCTCCGGTTATCCCAACACTTAAATAACCTGGCCTGAACCAAGATGATCCAAACCACTACCGCCCAATCTCCAACCTACCTTTCCTGTCTAACTACTGGAAAGGGCTGTGGCTTCCCAACTTACCATCATATGCTACATAACAACCTCTATGAGCCATTTCAATCTGGTTTCAGGATACAGCATAGCACTGAAACTGCTCTAATCAAAATCACAAATGACCTTCTCATGGCAGCTGACTCTGGGCTTGTCAGCATTTTAATACTTCTTGACCTATCTGCTGCCTTTGATACAGTCTCTCATTCCATTCTTCTTACTCGCCTCTCTGAACTCATTGACCTTACTGGTACTGCGTATTGCTTGTTTGAATCCTATCTCACCAACAGGCAACAATACACCACCCTAAAAGGCATTTGCTCTGATCTAGTGCCAGTCTTACACGGCGTGCCACAGGGATCGGTGCTTGGCCCATTATTATTCAACATCTACATGTTACCTCTAGGGATGATCATCCGGAAACATGGATTACATTTTCACTGCTACGCTGATGATACGCAGCTCTACATCAGTACTAAGCCTTCCACTTCTCTCCCACCCTTGCCACTTATCAATTGCTTGAAGGATATAAAGCACTGGCTTGTCAATAACCTTCTCAAACTCAATAAAGACAAAACAGAACTCATGGTGTTTGCTCCCTCGTCACTTCTTTAAAAAGTTGATGACTTCACACTGGATGTGGATGGCTGCTCAATCTTAGCATCTTCGCAAGTACGCAACCTGGGCGTCATGGACTCTACTCTCTCTTTTCAGCAACACATCAAAAACATTACCAAAATTGCCTTTTACCATCTAAGGAACATCTCAAGACTCTGACAGTATCTCTCCAACTCTGTCGCTGAGACCCTCATTCATTCTTTAATCACCTCACGACTTGATTATTGTAATGCCATCCTTTTAGGTCTTCCTAGTAAGGCTACTGACAGGCTCCAGTATGTACAGAACTCTGCAGCTAGGATGCTTACACACTCAAAACTTGGACTTCATATTACTCCAATGCTGAAGAAGCTTCACTGGTTGCCAGTTAAGTCCCGGATCACTTATAAAATCCTTCTTCTGACGTACAAATCTCTCCATGGACTTGCACCTCAGTACCTCAGTGATCTACTACAACCATACAATCAAGCACGATCCCTGCGGTCCTCTGACAAGGACCTGCTCGCTGTCCCTAAGTCCAGGCTAAGGACGTTTGGAGATAGAGCTTTCTGTGTGGGTGCTCCATCACTCTGGAACAAGCTTCCTTATGCCATTTGCTCTGCCTCCTCTCTATCAACCTTCCAAAAGCAGCTAAAATCTCATCTCTTAACTGAGGTCTATGCCCTGTAGCGCCCCCCCCCCCCCCCCCCTTTTCCCCTCCCCATGTTTTGTTAAGCGTCCTTGGGTTTTTGAAAGGCGCTATATAAATTAAAGTTATTATTAATGTGAAATTGAACAGGTGTTCCTAATAGTCCTTTAGGTGAGTGTATATGTGTATGTGTGTGTGGGGGGGGGGGGGAAACAAGTGAGCAATTTGTCTTCACACTGCACTTTTTTAGTGAACCAGTACCCAAAAGTGAATCATACTCAGACCACCCCTCTAGAATGTTGCGGTTCGAGTCACTTTAAAGGGGTGTGAAACTGTTTGACGTGTTACATACTGATAACACAAAATGCATAAAAGTACCTGAAATTACTATATTAGTACCTCAAAAGTACTTACCAAATGTATACATTTGGTACAATAGTTAATGGTACATTATTAGGACCTTAAAGGGTACTGCCCTAGTAACAGTTACAGTACAGGGACCAAATTTTGACTATTCCTCCTGACAGTGTATCTGAACATCTCTGATATTTCAATTTTATGCAAATCATTTTAGTGGATGTGTGATAAAGTATTGTTCATGTTTTATCTCTTATGTTTTTTCTCGCAAGCTTGACAGCTGAAAAAAAATCAAATTTTAAATATTTATTTTGAATATTTAATTGTGAAATGTTGTCATAATCAGTTTTGAAATAAAGTTTAAAATATTTTTTTTAGTTTGAAATTCTGTTCATGTTTTCGGTGGGGTTCTAATGTTATTATTAACAACTCTAAACGTCTTTATACTATTTCACTTTTGTTATTCACTAAACTTGGTTAGTTTAATGTAGCAAGGCTGGTAATAAGTGAACTATTTCATTATCTTTTTCAATATAGTTGGATTATTGCCTGGTCTTATCATAACTTTCATTTTACCTTGTTTAAACACAGCAACAGCAGGTGTGGATTTCTCACACTAAACCTCCTGTTCACACAAAGCTTTACATTTTCTTTTGCTAACTTATTTGTACTGTATCGACCTGCGGAATGAACTGGGTAACTGCAATGAACGCGAGGCTCGTAGGATTGCTGCTGACTTATTTTTTTATTTTGGCTCCGGCAATGTATTTTGATTTAGGAGAGCAGGAGGAGAAGTGTATTATTGAAGAGATTCCAGATGACACACTTGTGACAGGTCTGTTGTACTATAGCCTGGTACTGACTAAAGCTATTAATGTTATATAATACACTGCATGCTTTATACATTTAAAAAAATGAACTGTTTGACAGAGGACCTCAGCTCTCTGTCTATTCAATTAAACCGTGAATAGTATAAGAAAATATCCATCTGTCAACATGGAGCTTGGGTTTAAATTGTTTCGATGTTATGAACTTCAGTTCTTTGACTAAAACAATGATCTGGTATTTTTGTACAATACCTTACTGTTTCATAAACTCTTTATGTTGCAGAAGTCATTAGCTTTTTTTACATTTTACTGTTTAAAAGCGGGTTCAATTGTGACAACTTACCCCACATACCAGGGCATATTTTGCTAAGAATTCTGAATTATAGTAGCGATGTGGTAGGTCATAATATGTGTTTCAAACAAATAAGGAATGTTCAATAAAGAATATCTCTGGGGTGAGCAGCAACTTTAAGATGTACATTGCTGTACTACAAAAAGCAACATTACCCATAGAGTGTACTGTAAAAAATGTTTATTAAGAGTTGAGGTGCATCTGTCTGTTGGTTTCTATCCATAGGCTCATTTTTGTTAGAGTACTGGGATGAAAACAAGGGGAAAAACCCACATCTTGGTTTGACTTTGAGTGTGAGAGACCCACAGCATGAGGTCTGAAGAATTCATTTCTTACTGTACTCTCACATACAGTACACATTAAATTGTAAACTATCACCACCTGGGTCTATTTCTCTTAAATGTTTGGTTATACGCAGGTAATCTTGTTAAAGCGCTTCATGAGGTATGGAAAATTCAGCTTTACCTCCCATGCTCCGGGACAGCATTTCTTATGCATGCGGTCAAACTCCACCAGGTTTTCTGTGTTTGCTGGTGATCGTCTGGTGAGTTGAAAGATGCTTGCATAAAGTATGTGCATAGTTTGCATGGATTTCTTTTTTTAAAGTATAGATCGAGTGCAGATTCACTTTCATATAAAAAGTAGGCAGTCAATTTATCAGCATTTTAACATTGGCCTTTCACAAAACTTTGGCATTAGGGTAAATAAATAATGACAGAAGTGTTATTGTTGGCATTTCTTTACCATAACATGCTTAAAATGTGTGATGCATACTCCATTCTTCATGTACAGAAAGTGCATTTAGATGTCCGGATGGGTGAGCATACCCTCGATCCAAATGCTGCCAAAGCAAAAGACACAATGACTGCAATGGAGGATAACCTGCAACATCTCATTGACCAGATGCGGTACATTAGCAGACAGCAAGATTTCCAGAGGGTAAGCAAACACAGGCGGTAGGAAGAGCCTGACAACAATATCTTACCGTATAAATTGCTGGCCAAAATCGAAACAAGAACCAGACCAAGTGTCATCTGTCCATGTTTTCCTACTCTACAGCAATTATGTGTAATTTGTATCTGTTTATTTTGGTGCAACAAGGAACGTGAGGAGACGTTTCGCCAAATGAGCGAAGGAACGAATGGAAACGTTTTGTGGTGGGCCATTATTCAGACATCAATACTTCTCTCTGTTGGATTCTGGCAAATGAAAAACCTCAAAGACTTTCTCATTGAAAAGAAGTTGGTTTAGCTTTATAAAATTTAAGATGTGGGTTTAAATAAACATGACCCTTTGTGAAACATTTGGAGAAATGTAAGAGTGTATCACATTTGATGTGTTTTTACTCAAAAACGTGCTGGTTTCAATAAATTCTTGTTAAATACCTAATAAATACCTAAAATATCACATTAATTTTCTTTTAATTGTCTTAAAATATTACACCGTGCTTTCAACAACAACAAGAGCTACATTTCTGTATTTCCTTTAACTGTGGTACTTTTTGACCAATGTTATGTTACAATTATTAAACTTTTTTCTTTTTTTATTGCAATAACAAATACACGATAGAATGACAAATAAACAAATGACAAGACAAAGTGTGGTTTAATATTTTACATAAAATATTATATATAAGAAACCATCAGATAAAAATGGCATGGAATTCAAATGTAAATCAAATCCTAAGAAAAAAGGAAATAAATAATAAATTAAAAAAAAGATGGAGGGAGGGCATAAAATAATTTATCAGCCACTACTTATCATCAGAAAATTAAATTAAACAAAATTACCGAAAATTTGTGAGTTTATTTTACTGTAGATGTTTTTAAGTGGGTTACGTGATTACGTCATTCTGACGTCATTTTTCCGGTGAAAGTCAGTCAGCACATCGGCTAATTTTTCATTAAATATATGCTAACTAGCGAAATCTGATATTTAATTTTTAAACTACTCATCAGTCTACACAGATGGTTGAATAATTTATACGGGTATGATTTTGAGTTTTTATATTTAGTGACCACTAATTATCGTATACTTTTTATCTTAGTAAATGTAACTTTTGTTTACATTTCAAACTTTCTGTTTATCGTGCGAGCTAAGTAAATTCTTCAGACTAAATTACAAATATTATTAATTATTCACGTTTCTCCCAATTATTATTATTATTATAAAAATTCACATACTGTGTCTCAAAACCGAGTGAGCTTGCCAACCGAGTTGTTATTTTGGAAACCCAGGCACACCTCTGTTTATGCCATTATACACGTAGCTGTGTGTGCAAATCTCCAAAATATTTCTAGGTGGGGAGCCGACAAGGTTTAAGACATAGCCATAATGTCATGTTGTCCTCAAACAGACATAATAATGTCTCACTGGATCTGCTGTAACTCCTGCTTCATGTCATCTGGATCTGAACGTCAACTGGCTGTCACAAACTGCGGTCACATCATATGTAATGTTTGCTTTCAGAGAGGTAGCAGAACACTTTATTCACAATATATACCCTAAATGTAATATTTAACATGATTTCTATTACAGTTATCAGGCCATTTGGCTTTGAAATGCAATAATAAAAGCATCAAAACGTGAAGACGTTAAATGTTTAATGAATTAAATGTGTGGAAACAGTTCCCCCTGCTGGACATAATACAGCACTACATTGAATGTGTGTTTCCACCAGGAAAGCAAGGATTGTGTCTTATTTGCAAAGCAAAGTGTCAGATCTCCCCCCTGTCTGATAAAGTAAGATACAGCACTTTGTTTATCATACACAAATGGCTCAGTATTTATTAGGCTGTATTATAGTGTAATTTGTGCATTATGTTTAAACAGAGCAGCACAGAGGTTCAGGCACTTTTCTCAGATATCAACACAGTTGCAGTCAAGTATTTCTCAGAGATTAGCAAGGTAATCCTTTACAGTCTTTCAAAAAATTTGATTGCAGCTATGTGTTTCAAACATGTATCATCAGATATAAACCGATTTCTTCCTGGCTAGGTTTTGCAATTCCAAGCAAGACATCAGAAAAGATTACTGTCTCATTATCAGCAGAAGGTGACAACTTTACATCTAACCCATAATTTGAAAAAAATCAAATGATAAATTTGTGTTTCTCATTAAAGTTTTTTACTTAAAAAAAAAAAAAAACAATAAATAAAAGCATATAGAAACCTTAGTGAAGTGCATGTCTAAGTGCATCATGACTAATATATCTACTACAGTGGGTAAGTTTGCAGTTTACTGATAAACAAATGACTTTGTCCAAACACTGCGAGTACAGATGGAGAGAATGAAGGAGACTGGACTGAAAATGCAGCAAGAGATGCAGCAAGAAATGCAGAAAATGTCTAAGTAAGGATAAATACTGAGTGGAATGGACAATACGTATATCACAATATGAGTGATTGTATATCACAATTACAGTATTCAATGTAATCCTATGTTTTTTTTTCTATTTTGCAGAAAAATTACAGAGCAGAATGCTTACATTTCAAAGTTAGAGATGACTCTTCAACATCAAAGGTATTAGTGTACATTTCTAAGTAGAGTATTGAATGTGAATTAAAGGGATAGTTCACCCAAAAATGAAAATTCTGTCATCATTTACTCACTCTCATGTTGTTACAAACCTGTATAAATTTCATTGTTCTGATGAACACAAAGGAAGATAATTTGATACATTTTTGTAACCATTTGTGGACCACATTTACTTCCATAGTATTCTTTTTTCCTACTATAGAAGTGAAAGGGGGCCACGAACGGTTTGGTTACAAACATTTCTCAAAATATCTTCCTTTGTGTTCATCAGAACAAATACATTTATACAGGTTTGTAACAACATCAAAGTGAGTAAATGATGACAGAATTTTCATTTTTTGGGTGAACTATCCCTTAATATAGATAATAGATAGCCTACTTATTAATGCGACAATTGTCAATAAATATTTTTTTTTGTTCAAGGCTGACATCACAGTCCAAACAAGATTTGCAATCGGCAAGTCATCTGACAACAAGAGGTATGTTTTATACATAATTTTCATTTAAGTGTACTGTATAATTTTCTTTTTAGATCTGTAGGATAAAGAATTCAATAGTTATATTAATACATTCATGCATAGTCTCAGAGACAATATTTTTTTGCTGTTGCTGCTATATTTTGATGAGGTTATATCTGTTTATTCAGCATCCTCGATTACAAAAATCCCATATTCCTCTCCACTCCCAATGTCAAGGAAGTTATCCACCTCCGGTTTGTGAGTATGAAAGGTTTTAAATAAAGCTATAATGACTTCACATAAACAATGCAAAAGTATTTTCAATAGTCTGATGTAAAAACATTGAAATAGTTTGTCTGTTCTTACTCAGAGCTGAAGGAATAGAAATCAACACCAGGGGGCTCTCTAACAAAGTAAACGTCTTTTGTTTTTCTATATACTTCATTTTGTGTGATTGACAATGGGGACCTGGTTGAGTTTGTGTTATAAAAGCTACTGTACTTTGTCCTATGTTGCTGAACTCTCTTTATCTCCATCCAGCCGGAAGTCTCGGGCAGAATTACTCTCATGAGATCCCCGCAAAATGCATGCATAGGTTTGTCAATACTACACATTCAGTATTGCATTGTTTTCACATTATTTTATTGCACTTATTGGTATTGGGGAATCTGACTAAAGACACATACAATTTTTACTCATGTAGTCTTACACAACACATAAACAATTAGTTTAAAGGGGACGTTTCACAAGACTTTTTCAAGATGTAAATACAATACTTGGTGTCCCCAGAGTACGTATGTGAAGTTTTAGCTCAAAATACCATATGTCCTTTGTAGGCCGTTTTGGGGTGTGTCCTTTTAAATGCAAATGAGCTGATCTATGCACTAAATGGCACTGCCGTGGTTGGATAGTGCAGATTAAGGGGCAGTATTATTATAATAAGATCCCCTTCTGACATCACAAGGGGAGACACATTTCAATGGCCTATTGTTTTACATGCTTGCAGAGAATGGTTTACCAAAACTAAGTTACTGGGTTGATCTTTTTCACATTTTCTAGGTTGATAGAAGCAGATTTTCATGATATGTCCCCTTTAAATTTATGACTTGTACATGGAATTACGGTAGTTATATTCAAGTTCATGTATAGCTCAGTGGTAGTGCATTGCATTAGATGTTCAAAAGGCCATGGGTTTGAACTCACATAGGAATAAAAAAAATCTAATAAAACCATCTGCCAAATGCATACATGTAAATGTAATGTAATTACCAATATCAGTTTCACAATAAGCCAACAATCAATGCTTTCCATGCATTCATAAACACACAACTTTTGCATGATCCCAAAATGCATTTACAATAATACAGATATAATAGCTTTTTCAGACCAAACAGAGTTGGCTTTTTATTGTTGGTCTGATTGAAAATGAACAGTACAGTACATTACATTACTAGCGCAGATGTCACAGATACCCATACCAGTACTTCATTGGGTTACTCCTACACATACCTACAGTAGTATTTCGCAATGTTTCTCCTCAATTCCTCTCAAAAGAGTAAATAGATACACGCTCGTTTTACAATGATTTCAAAGATCCATTTGTACAGTCTGGCTGTGTCATACACTTTGTTCTGTAATGAATGATCTTCTCCACTTAGGTTCGGTACCTGTCCGAGCATCCACTCAAAGCACTATGGGCAGCCATTCAGCACCATTCAGTGGCACTGTCAGGTATTTCTTGCACTGAAGAATGACTCCAGTGTCTTGTATCTTAGAGAATCGTCCTTTCTTACGGGACAGTACTGTATGTGGACGATTGGAGTAACGTGAGACGTATCTCTTGCAGTAGGGAATTCTCCAGTGGTCTACGGGAACCTATGATGAGTCCATCCCATAATGTGGCCTACCGCAGAGAGTCACCATGGGAGACGCCTGTGTTCAAACTGCCCTCAGCCTACAAATACCCCTCTGTGTCCTCTCTAGGACCCCCTCCATGATGTAACATCCAGCCTGTTGCACAAAACAGCCACTGACGTGTAATGGACTCATTCGTATGATGGTGTAATGCATTAATATTGCCTCTCTCTGTGTGCGTGTGTGAAGCAATAGACGTCTGTGCTGTTGTTTCCATAAATGTACCGTAGTAATTAATCACAGATCTTTGTTGATGAGTTTGTGAGTGTGAATTTTAATATGACATTTTGTGCATGACGTACACGGTGTCAGCAGCATGTGCTATTAATCAAATCCAATATGTTCTCTGCTGTGTGTTTTCCTCTTAACACGCTGATGCCATTTTATTTAAGTGTTCGTACCTTGTTCATGATGATTAAAATGGTGGACACAATAGTTTTGAGTTCAGTGTTTTTTTTTTGCTGAGGTTGAACAAAATCTATCATTGTTGTGAGACTTAGATTTAGTTGCTTTTTTAAAACGGTTATAATGAAATGAAGGTAGATTTTTAGACTTTTTTGAAAATTATAATGCTTTCGTGTGAAAAAAAAAACAGTTATATGAGAGTTGTCAGTGTATCACAATGCAGTCTTATGGCTCACTGCAGTTTTTGCTGTGCATTTTTAGGCAACAGAAAAAAATGGGGTAAACACGTTTAACTAAACAGTCGTTTATTTTTATGTTTTGGGGACGTTTTAGTGGTGTTATTTAGTGGATAGGATAGTGGCAAGTAGACATGAAAGTGTTGGGTGGAGAGGGAGGAGTGGGATCGGCAAAGGACCTTAGAGACAGGAATCGAACTTGGGTTGCCGTGAGCACACTGGTGCCATACAAGTCGGTCCACTAACCATAGGGGTATTGTCGCTGACAACAGTCATATCTTTTAGTAAATATTGCTTTGAAATGACATTCAGAGTAAATGCAGTATACATGGCCACAGGGTCCAAAACGTCTAGGGGTGCTGCAGGGTTCCTAATTTAAAATGTAAAACAATGCCTGTTCATGTAAACGTTAAAATTAGCAAATGTAAATGGCTGTGTGTGTGAATGGGGAAAGAGAGTTGTGGTAAATACATAGTAAATCACTGTATATGGTGTTTAACGTCACAGAAAATTCCCATAATTGCTGTACAGTATTGTACAGGGAGACGTATAGTAAATAACTGTAAATCAATAAATCAATGTGGTTTCTTTAATGTGACTAAGGTTTTGAAGAGGTATTATTTATGCGCACAGCACAAATAATGTAGAATGAGTTGCAGGCCAAAGTCAAATACTTAATGTGTTAAGATCCTGAACCCCAATATAAATAAAAAATGCACAAAAAATAATATCTATTGCAATTGTTCAAACATTAGGAATGTTGTGTACACATAAAATCATATAAAAAAATAAATGAAGTGTTTGTTTCTCGTCTAAATGAATTGGGTATAGCCTTTAGTTTAAGGCAGTGTTTCTCAAACTTTTTCAGCCCAAGGACCACTTTATCTTCCAATTTTTTTCTGAGGACCACCTAACAGAATCCCACTCTAACACGCCCCCAAAAAACAACAAAATAGGAAGGATAAGCTACACTTAAGCTTAATATGCAACTGTTTCAAGTCAAAAACAAATTTTTTAAACACAAATGCAGTGCTATGTTCAGAAATTATTATATGATTTTTATTTCATTTGAACAAGTAAATGTGAAATGAGTTACAGCTTAATATGAACAACAAACTGCAATTAAACATACTGTTACAGCCTAGGTCCCACTTAATGTCATTCCAAAGAGCCATTAGTTTAAAACTGAGGTTGTGGGTATATGAAGTCTATGGTTGTAAATAAAATGCTGAAAAAAAAATTCCCCTTAATGTCCAAAATAACTGAAATTACAGGCATTTTACACATGAAACAAAAACTAGTACTTTACAAAACTAATAGATCTGTGGTTTAGCCACAGATGTCTCTTTGGTTTAGCCACCGATCCATTTTTACGTTATTAAACCAGAATGGCAAGAACTGATATCACAGTTTTGCAAGTGCATTAAAAATCTACTTAAATAAGTGACGATTGTATAAACACTTGCCTAGTGTAGGTCATCTTCTGGCGGACCACTGGGGGGGGTTTGGCGGACCACTTGTGGTCCGCGGACCACACTTTGAGAATTACTGGTTTAAGGGGACATGTGTGACTTTTTCCATGTTTAAGTGCTATAATTGGTTCCACGGTGCTTCTATCAACCTTGAAAATGTGTTAAAGCTCAACCCAGTAACTTAGTTTTGGTAAACCACTCTCTTTAAGCACGTGGAAATCGAAATTTGGCTTCCTTTGTGATGTCAGAAGGGGTTAATACCGCCCCTTAATCTGCACTATCCAACCACGGCACTGCTATTTAGTGCAGATATCAACTCATTTGCATTTAAAAGGACACAACCAAAAATTGCACATTTTTGCTACAAAGTGTCAATTTTTACATGCTATAATAAATTATCTATATGATATATGAGCTAAAACTTCACAAACGTACTCTGGGTCTTGTGAAATGTCCCCTTTAAAAACATTAATGTTGTGTGACCGTGATTTATCTTATTTCCGTTCCTTAACATGCTTAATATTTTTTTAACAAATTCTTAGTAGTTAAAGTTTTTAACAAAAAATGGCATTTTTTTTTTTTTGGTTTTTAAGTAATGAACTCAGATTTTTTTTTCAAAGTTGGCTTCTCAAATGCAGTTAACATTTAATTTAATACTTATTTTTCCTATAAAACTGATGAAAATGTTTTTAAAATATCATTCGCTTATGCATACTGTATCACTGATTCATATTTCTGCCACAAGATGTTTTCATTTACAGTTATTGCTATTATTTGTCACACCACAAGATGAGTGGTTGCTCCAAATGACACAAAGACATGTATATCATTATTTAAAAAGATAAATAAGTAATACATTTCATACAAAAATTGATTGAAACCAGATTTTATCCTCAGATTTGAACATTCAGAAAACTACTCCATAATGTTTCTTTGTGAACAAGAGCAGAATATTTACAGTCTCCATCCTGTTGAAATCTCAGAGCTCCTATTACAGTACTGTATGAAAAACCACAAGAGCTAAATGACTTCCAGCACCTTCTAAAACCTTCAGGTACTCAAGTATATTATATTGTCTACAAAACAATCCTCATAAATCCAATAGCTGCGTACAGTGGATTAGATGAACCCCTGCCATTGCAGACGGTAAATCTTGTGAGAGCGTAAAGTGTGCAGTGAAAGAAGAGATGTTTATAGCTGGAGGGCCTGGTGTGATCAAAAGACAGCAGAGATTGTTCCAGTGTCATATCTGCCATGTTACACAAGTACTTAAGAGCGATGACACAATAACACCTGAATACAACTTAAACATGTTTTTATTTGATCCGTGTAGTAATGAGTCAGCGGGATAGAATGGGCTGAAAAGTATGCAAAGTATGACTTTATTCATTACATATTACACAGTTTGTTCCCATAATGTGATTCCAAAATTTACACTGTTTACAGATTTGCACAGATACAGTGACCATCTGCACTTTACTCTGAGTTACAGTAATGAAAAGACTAGTTGTTATGATTTATTGAGAACATCATTTTTTACAGTGTTTTAAAGTGATGTCCAACTTTGAACAATTAAAATCTTTGCTCTTTATTCAAATATTTTATTAAAGATGCATCAAAATATGTTGTATGCATGTTGCATTGGTGTGTTTGGAATATAAACCGAAGCTCAGCTTTGAGAATTTAAGGAGGCTTGGCAAAAAATGACACAAGACACATGCAAAATTTATAAAGACACATTCCAGAACAAAGACTACAACATATTACCACAAAAGAGGATGAACAAATGTTACTAACAGATAAAACTGTAATCATTTTATTACCTGTGAGCTTTTTGTTTTTATGCACACACTGTAACAAATTTCTGTAGTTTTCACAGCATTATTACTGCAAACAAATATCTGTAGTTTTCACAGCATTATTACTGCAAACAAATATCTGTAGTTTTCACAGCATTATTACTGCAAACAAATTTCTGTAGTTTTCACAGCATTATTACTGCAAACAAATATCTGTAGTTTTCACAGCATTATTACTGCAAACAAATTTCTGTAGTTTTCACAGCATTATTACTGCAAACAAATATCTGTAGTTTTCACAGCATTATTACTGCAAACTTAACAAATCCTTGCTGTAGAACATTTATACATTAAATATATTTATCCTGTGTATCATAATTCAGTTTTTTCACAGGTGGATTAACCAACCTGAAATACATTAACATGCACATATTTTGTCCAATTTTATCGTAGAAAGGTATAGTTGCTCATTATTTTTTTTGTATAATATTTGCTATAATCGCAATTAAAGTATGATTATTACTGTGATTTGAATTTTAATAATGAATTTTGACTGTGATTGAATCTACAGTAAGTTTACTGTAAAGTAGATTACAGCAACTTACTTGCCAATTGCTGCCAGCAAGTTACTGTAGATTTCACAGTATTTTTTTACAGTGCATTTTTGTATATTTAAATAAAACCCAGATTCTTATTTGCTAAATTATTTTATCTGATTCCTTTAAAGTTTAGTGTTTTGTCAATTTGTACCACACATTCCATATTTTGATGATTTAATCAAAACTGAGGGGGCATTAAAAGCAAATCTTTTATGTATGCTAACATTTCCAACAATGATAAAACATATCAACAAGTAAAATAAAATAAAATCAACAAGTAAAGCATAAAAGTTTGAGGTAGACTATATCAAAAACTAGCCCTCCAGATTGTTTTATCCATTGTGGTAGCCCTTGATCACAAAAAAGGTTGGGGACCCCTGGACTATAGGCTAATGTAAATATTATTTTAAATGACAGTTTAAACTTAATTACTGTTTTACTTCACTCTCTACTTTATTTATTTATGTAAACCAAATCACACCAAGCATTTCAATGCCCAACCCAGAAAGCGGTCGACTCCGGGCTGGATCTGCACCAGATCCGAGCCAAAGTCAGTGACTCAGAAATCTCATGCATATGACAAATAACCTTGAATCTTTAAACAACACATCTTATGACATACAGAACTGAACAGTAGTTGTTAAAATCTTGCATTTTAACCGTTTGTAAAGAAACAGTGTCACATTTGGTTTTCGTAAAGAAGGAAAGCATCCCAATTAACCTACTAATTTAGCCAAAAATCTGTGATGGGCTGCATAAACAAAGCCACAAAGTTAAGACTGTGTACTAAGTACTAACAATTATTTGGGGTTAATTAGCCTTACTTTTCAGATTCAAATGTGACTAATCTGCCTATAAATGCAAATGACTAAAAAACTTAATGACCAATCCTGAAGAAAAAATAATGACTAACTTGTTAGACTAATCCAAGCGGTATGCAACCAGCCACAGATGCTCAGACTTGAAAGTAGGCTCAAATATACAGTAATCACATTCAACAACCATCTTAAAGTGACAGTTCACCAAAAAAATTTAATTCTGTCATCGTTTACTCCCTCTCATATGTTACAAACCTGTATAAATATCTTTGTTTTGATGAACACCAAGGAAGATATTTTGAGCAATGTTTGTAACCAAACTGTTCATGAGCCCTATTCACATTCATAGTAGAAGAAAAGAAAAAAGTGACTCATGAAAGTTTAGGTTACTACGGAAGTCAAGAGAGGACATGCACTATTATTATTTTTGCTTGCTTGTTTTCTCGTCATCACAACTTAATTTCACGTGATTTTGAGATAACAAAAGTTGTTTTCTTGTTATCCTGACATGATAATCTATAATGTAATTTCCTGTCCATAATATTTAGTGTATTTTGAAGTGAACTAATGCATATGAGTTGTGGTCTTAGCCCATACCAAATGTAGCCGATAGACTTAATAAATAAATAAAGTTGGACGGTTCATGTTCGTGAATTTAGGGACCATCTCTAAAGAAATACTGTACACGTTTCTATCTTCAATAGTATTTAACAGTTTATTTATATAAATACCAACAATCTAAAAACTGTGCATTATAGCTGACAACCACATAAAGACGTTGGTTTTGTGACTGTTTGTTGACTTTAAGTCATTCCATTTAAATGCTGTTTAAAGTAGAAACGTGTATATTATTGAGCAAATTAAAGACGGTCACCACTGTAAAATTGTAAATTTTGACAAATCTATTTCAGCTTGAGCGAATCCCTGATCCAAGTAAAATCTCATTTGTTCATCCATGCTAATTTAGCAAAACATGCTTTTGCTGTTTACAAACAAAAACAACACGTTCTATCGAGTACACGCAAGCTTTAATCACATCTCAAGAATAAACTTTTGGTTATCTCGAGATCATGAGAAATTAAGTTGTGATCACGAGAAAACAAGCAAGCAAAAAAATATTAGTGCATGTTCTCTCTCGGCTTCTGTAGGTTACAAACATTTCTCAAAATATCTTCCTATGTGTTCATTAAAACAAAGACATTTATAAAGTTTTGTAACAACATAAGAGTAAGTAAATGATGACAGAATTTTCATTTTTGGGTGAACTATCCCTTTATTAAGCACACAACCATGTCCCTGCAACCATCCTCAATGCACAAGCATCACGACGTCGAGCAAGCAGCTTTCTTAAAAAAAAATGTATAAATCTATTTAATGACTTTGATTCAGAATAAAAGAGGCCAACTGACCCAGGAAGTGGATCATTTCTCCTAACTCACTAAAGATGGTGCATATCACAAACGTAATCTCGCGCAATTTGCCGTGCACTTACGCATCACTTCACATTACGCATCTTCTCACTCTACCTTTAATAGTCTGTGTTTCCTCTGCGCATTTAGCGTCCGCTGTAGTAATGGCACATCTGGTTGCCGTTTTCTCCTGATGTGGTGCTGTACTCTCGTATGGGGCGCTGTTAGTGAGTGAGCGTGCGTGTGTTTACAATAATCACTTCCCACAATTACTACAACAGAAGGAAAAAAAGTTGTTGGAGGCAGTTAAGTTTCCAGGCTGTTCACCTCTTTGGAATGCAAAAGGAAATTCACAAAAAAATCTTGACAAAACCGCACCGGTGAGCACAGATCCATCGACAGTTTCAAGCCTTCAACAGTTTGTAAAGCTCTAAAATAATGTCAGTATTGAATTAGATTTTTTTCTTGCTTTCTCAAGCTTTGGGTTCGAATCCAGAAACAGGGGGTTGTGCGTGAGGTATGAATGTTATAATGGGTACATCTGAGATATTTCGGCACACACCTGGAACTCATTAGGCGTACATGTGCAGAGAAACAGACAATCATGTTGGCAAAGGTTCACCTCTCTCTAACTCAGTTTTAAAGACTGATTCCTACAACATGAACTGGGAATCTTTACCTCTATACCTGGATTGCCAATGTTAACCCAATTACGTCCAACGAAATGTTGGTGGTACAGCGTGTTTCATTACATCATCGCAAATGAAGTGGTTGGGTTTCATATGGCAACTTCAGTTTGATGAAATCCTGAAACGGCCGTAATTGAATGCATGGCTACATATGTTCGGGAAGTTTGTTAAAGCCGTGGAAAGATGGAACGGCATCTTGATTGTGTTGTACAGATGTTGAGGACACATTATGCGCTTCATTTAAAGACATGGAGTTGTGTAATTCTGACTTTAGGATAAAGTTATAGTTGACAGTGAATGCGAGTCAGATTGAATGACAGGGTCAATATGCAGATGCTTAACCAATCGAGCCACATTTGCAAACTGAAGTAAAGTGGGAATACCACAATGCTGTGATTATATCAGATAGTAATATCATGGTGAATTGATGTATGCCGTAGTCCTGAATTGTTACACTGAAACAATGAATGATTAATTAAATACATTTCATCTAATATACTTAAAGTTTCATTGAAATTGAAATGAAAAACTGTAATTTATTTAGAATCGAGCCCCTAAGGTGACATTGGAGTAAAAAAATCAAAAGTTTAGTTTCACGTGTGCACGTGAAACTATCGCGTGCGTACATGAATCTATCGCGTGCGCACGAGAAACTATTGTGTGCGCACAAGGAACTATCGCATGCGCATGTGAAAGTTTTAATACGCATGCAATAGATTTACGTGCGCATGCGATAGTTTCATGTACACACGCAAAACTAAACTTTATTTAATGTTTGGTCCATGTCCCTTTGGGGGTTCCGTAATTTTGCAATACATTGTTGTTATTTTTTTACAAATGACGTATCTGTGAGCTTCATTATTTATTCAAAAGTCATGGGCCCTCATAATCTTTAATCAAAAATGCAAATCTCCTTCCCTCCTAGAAACAAACTCGCTTTACTTCCAGTCATATAGTATGGCAGGTACACTGTCAGAAATTAAGTACCCTTTAAAAAGGACACATTTAGATATAGATATATATCTTATGCAATATGCATCTTTGAAGTACTAATATGAACTCTTTAGGTACAAATGTATACTTTTTGAAAAGGTACTGTCCCAGTTACAGCTTTTGTACCTTTATTTCTGACAGTGTACTTGAGGGAACCAAAATCATTTTTAGTATTATTTATTAGTTGCTAAGGCAGGCATTACATTTAGACTTGAGATTCAGACCATGACCCATCTCTATAATCTGGCAATGGACATGTCCAACCCAACCTCTGGGATTAAATTAACATTCAGCTTATGCTTGGGTCAAATATGGACACTTTCTCAGTTAATTGATACCAGTGGTTATGTTCGGCCACATTTTACACAACCATGGTTTGAAACAACCCATAGTTCAGAGTGCATGAATGACATCTTAAATTTTGCAGACTTAATATCCACTATAGCATTTAACATTTTGTATGGCCAAGCACCATTTATTTATATTTTATTGAGAAAATAACATTTAGTTAGTTAGCGAATAACATACAAGAAAGAAAATGACGCTTGACATCATGCAATCATGACATATCGGTAGATGGTTGGTGTATAGCAAATGTGTTAACACAATGACGACAGTGTCAAATTTCGAAACTATACCACACGATAAAGCGACGAGTGAAAACCAAATGAAAGTGTCACTCAGCGGCCCACTGAAGAAATAACATCATCTGGGTAGTATGTTAGCAAACACGACGCTCGACTACCACATCAAAGAGTTCAACGCATGCAATGAATCATTAAACTGACACACAACATGGCATCCACCAGCCAGAATAAAAGCAGTGACATCAGGCTGTAATTACAGTGTTATTCTAGCTGAAACACAGGAACGCTCTAATAAATATGGATTTTGTGTTTTACATTACCGAACTGCAATATGAATGGAAATGACATGTTGATTTATTTGTGCTGAGCCAGAGTAAACTAAAGGGAATATTTCGATGTAATGCCTGTCAAGAGACAAATACATTACCAACACAAACATTAGGAAACTGTGTGTCAGACACCACTGAATCACATCGTCTAATCCCCTAAAGCTTGACACAAACTCGTAAAACCACATGCTTATTTTTTTATATTTCATGCTACATCACATAAATCAAACACAACTCAGCAGTCAAAATAAAACTGGGTACCAGACCAGCCCATGAAATGCCACTTTTTTGAGATTTATGTTCTCTAAATGATACTGCAATGACCACAGCATTATTTGGATATGTGTGAAAAGCCTGAAACATACAGGTTTACTGTGTAATTATGAATCTGCATGTATTACACTGTAAACTATTTCTGTAGAAATTACAGTATTACTGAGTTTGCCAGTAACTTACTGTAGATTTAAATGTGTTATTTACTGGCAACAGTTTGTTTAAAGTTAAATGAACATTATACATTAACAAGTATTTATCTTTACAGAATAAAACTAAAATAACAGTCTCATGCAAAGCATTCTGGGAACAAAAATCTGATAAAAAAAAAACAAAAAAAGGTTGATGAGGATTTCTGATTACCAGAATGCATTGCACAAGGCTGTTATTTTATAGTTTAATTCTGTAAAGATAAATACTTATACATTTTTATTTAACTGTGAACAAACTATTGTCAGTTAGTAACGTAAATTAAAATGTACAGTAAGTTACTGGCAAACAGCTGCATAACTACAGGAAATAAAAAGCTTTTTACAGTGTATTACTGTAATATACATGCTCCATTCTCAGAAGACTGACCATTTGTACCTCAGAAATATTTGATTAATGTATTTAATACACTTACATGAGAAACTTTAAAATATTATATTATTTGTGGATCATCATAGATGGACTATTTTTTTATTTGATAATTTAAAGCCTGAATAGCGAATCATAAATGTGGGAATGATTACATCATTGTTTATGAGGAAAACAAAGTAGCCTAAAAAAATTTTTACTTTTATATTACATTATTATATTTTTGTATTTATTTCAATAGTTAATTTTTACATAATTTATAAATACACACAAAAAATATATATTTTACATCCTAGAATTGGGTCAAAACGGGCGAACCCAACGGCTAGGTATGTCACTTTTTGAGAAAATAACCCAGCATTGATTTTTAGAGCGTAAACAACTAATCTCTATCTCTCTCTCTCGCGCGCGCGCGCGCGCTCTCTCTCTGGCAGGGGATGTACGCATGTGAATGGGGAGCGATTATCATCACTTTACCTGTCAAGATCTGCCCCGACTGGTAACTCGTCGTCTCGTGTGTTTCTCGAGTTGCCCAGTGCGACCGTTTCAGTGTGTCTGTTTTTGTCAAGACCTCCAGCTCTAGAGGGGCGATCGAGGTGTGAACAGACAGTATTGTACATACAAAATGTGCCTGAGGCTTCAGAGGGATTTAGGGTAATTTCCTTTACCGCGTCCAGCGAGAGTGAAATTCAGCCCTCGGGTAAGCTGTCATTGTGTCACGCAGCCTGAGAAAAATATAAATCAGACTTCCTTTGTACAGCCCCAGGGCGTACAAATGAGTTGTACTGCTTGAGTGAGATAAAGAAAACAGTTTGAGAGTTGGCATGTAAGTGATTGTCTAACATTTGGGCCATTTTCTTAAAAACAGAGAGTCTTTGTGTTTTAATGAACTGATTTATGCTCGATGGTTCTGACCCCAACATCTTGAATCACTTTAACAAAAGCAGGTATAATTTATTGACTTTTATTACGCTTTGGGTTTTAAAATAAAGTTACTGTTATTCTGTTCTGGACATGAGAAAGTTAGGGTAACATTATTTCAGTCAGTGTAAACGTGGTCAATCTTTTCATAAATAACCTATCTGTGACCCTGGACCACAAAACCTGGCATAAGTATCACGGGTATATTTGTACACTCTCAGAAAAAAAGGTACATGAAGGTACAAAAATTGTCACTGGGTAGTACCTTTTCAAAAAGTAAGCTTTTGTACCTAAAAGGTAATATTGGTCAATCTGTACATACAGTAAACGTTACAAGTTACCTTTTTAATGGTACTGTCCCAATGTATAACTTTTGTACCTTTTTTCTGAGAGTTAGAATAAACTTATTGACTTTTCGATGCCAAAAATCATTAGGATATGAATTAAAGATCATGTTCTATGTAGATATTTTGTAAATGTCCTACTGTTTATATATCAAAACTTGGACAATATTAGATGCAGTTGCTATATGACTTTATTTAGACAACTTTAAAAATGTCTTCATCAGATTACACATTTTCCAAATCCTATCCTTACAAACCACACATCAACGAAAATCTTATTTATTTAGCTTTCAGATGATGTATGATTCTCAGTTTAAAATTGTTTTACCCTAATGGCTGGTTTTGTGGTCCTTGTGATTCTTTGAAGATATTTACTTTTAGTATAAAAAGCCGAAAAACTTCAAAAGCCTAACCTTTGTCTTTGTAATAATATTACATAACATTTAGTGAAATTAACACCATTTGTTTTAAATTTTATTTATTTTATCAATCAGTTTGTTTTTTGGGCCTTCACTCCTATAAATAAAGGTGCTGTATTCACTGTCAAAAAGCATACAG
Organism: Paramisgurnus dabryanus; assembly: GCF_030506205.2. Lineage (NCBI taxonomy): Eukaryota > Metazoa > Chordata > Actinopteri > Cypriniformes > Cobitidae > Paramisgurnus > Paramisgurnus dabryanus. The sequence continues at coordinate 9,494,609 of NC_133352.1, forward strand.
AAAAGGTACAAAACTGTACCTCTTCTCACTGGGGTGGCACCCTTTAAAGGGTCATTCTTTTTTTTTTTAAAGTATGCTAATTTTCCAGCTCCTCTAGAGTTAAACATTAGATTTTTATTGTTTTGGAATCCATTCAGCTAGGGTGGCCATTCGTGCCAGTTCCACCGGACACATCCCGAACATGTTTTGGGGTTTGTTCTCCGGAAGTCGCGTTGGTCGACCGCATACGTCATCAAGGTTTAATATTTCGGGTTTAATTTCAGAAAAGCAACCGTTACATTTCAAGGTACGAATGAAACTACAGTGATTGTACGTCTTAAAAGAAAAAAATCTTAATTTTCTTATGTATTTTAACTGAAATGTGAGAACCTCGATGACGTATGCGGTGGAGCAACCCGACTTCCGGAGAACGAACCCGAAAACATGTTCGGGACGTGTCCGGCGGAACTGGCACGAATGGCCACCGTTGATCTCCAGGTCTGGCGCTAGCACTTTTAGCATAGCTTAGCATAATCCATTGAATCTGATTAGACCATTAGCATCGCGCTAAAAAATAACCAAAGAGTTTCGATATTTTTCCTTTTCCTAGCAAATAATTTTCCGTCGGTCTTAGTACACAATGCAACTACAGAAGAGTCAAGTTTTAAATAGAAAAAAAATTTCAAAACTCTTTGGTAATTTTTTTGCGTGATGCTAATGGTCTAATCAGATTCAATGGATTGTGCTAAGATATGCTAAAAGTGCTAGCGCCAGACCCGGAGATCAACTGAATGGATTCCAAAAAGGTAAAAATCAAATGTTTAAAAAATTTGCATATTTAAAAAAAGTGGAATGTCCCTTTAAGTTTATTTTTGTGCCTTTCAAGTTTCATTTTTGACACTTCACAGTTTGGTTTAGGAAGAACCAGGATAAGTCACTGGCCGGCGCACTCAATCCCTTACCAGAACCAGAGTCCTGCCCTCAACCAGTAGGCTTTACATTACAAATCGATACCAACAGAGCGTCATCAAAAATCGGTTAGTAGCCTTAGTGGTCAGTACCCTTATTTTTTGGAGATTTAATGATACAGAATTTATGATAATTGAATGTATTTTATAAACTGGGGGGGGGGGGCTGGCACCATCTTGCACCCCCCAGTTTGGGAACCACTGAACTAAGGACCTATTGTGTACCTTAAGAAACAATTTTGTACCAGTTAAATTTTAGGAATCAGTTAAAGGTACAGTAATATAGCCAAAAATATATAACATTGTATTATGTTTAGTATTCCTGTAAAGGTACAAAACGGGACATTAGGGTACCATCCCAGCGACAGAAAAGGTACAGTTTGGTACTTTTTTGACAGTGTTGTTCCACAAAGAACCTTAAACAACAAAAGAACCATTCGGTTTAACAAAAGGTTCTTCAGATTATAAAACTGCGTTAAAGAAACAGTTCTTCTATGGCATCAATTTGAAAAACCTTTAAGCACCTCGAGTGTCGTTCAGCGTCCGTTACGAACAGTCATTAATTGGTCCCATCATTTCTACATCTTCTCATACCTGATGCAGCTGTGATTAATGATAATGTAATTCTACAAGTGAGGACAATGCATGCGGTCATGACCTATAGTCCTGTGAGTAATTACAGGAAATAAGTTAAACGATGAGTATGCCCTTGGACGCTCGCATTTAATGCAAACAGTGTGTTGCAACACCTGCCGAGCACAATGACAACACTTCCTCGGCGCTCCTCTGAAAACCTCTGGTTTCTTTCAAGCCAGTGAAGAGGGTTTATCTGTGTGAATGCCTATATGAGACTTCCTGTCTTTTTGTCTTGCGCTTGTCCTCGCGAGATAAGCATCTGTGTTATAGTTCAGAGGCATTCGAAAGGTCCGCCGTATCTTCGGTGGTGGTCTGGTAAGGATAAAGGTGCACAGGTAAGGGTCGGAAACGCCCGTACGTTCCAACGCATGCACAGACGTCCCACATGCGAGGGGCTTTGACGACCCCGATTTCATCCCGGGCTTTTATGATGTCAGCAGGGCTGTAGAAAGATTTCTTCCCTCTAAGGCAGCTTGGCAGGATGTGTAAAGAAAGGCCGAAAGACAACACCGAGATTAAGCTGCTTTTGTCATGGTTCTGTGGCAGACTTTAAAGGCCTTGGCTTTGGTCCCATCTCGCAGACACTTTTTTGTCTTTGCTCTCGGTCTCTGCATCTTTCTCTTTTTCTAAGCAAGGTAAACATTTAAGGAAAACCTCTAGCAACCCGTTTTTAGAGGGAAGGGGGGTATTTTTACTCTTTTCAGACATCCGCTTTGTTGTCGAGCGGGCCATTATGACTGTTTGAAAAAAGGGGAAAAGCAAACAGAGACTTCATTCTTTGAAAAGAACAGACAGGTATTCCCAGGTGTTGGCGCTAAGAGTTTCAAAATCTCAAAGACGCTCACTAGTCGCTACATGAAGATTTGTTCAATATAAAGAACCTGAGGTGAATGGAGCCATGTTGAGAAACACCGGTAGTGCATTGGTAGCTTCCTGGTTACGCCATAACCTTTTGTGATCTTTGTGATTCACTAATATTTTATAGCTCAAGAAGTTGAAAACATGATAGTAAGACTTTCAATAAACGCTGTGTGTAAATACAATCCTTTATAAAGGTTATTCATATACCTTTCAACCTAATATACCTTTCAAAATTCATTTTTCCAATAATTCCTGAACAGTTTGGAGAGTGCTTCCAAAATGCTGTGCTGATTTGGATATAAGCAAAGTAAGATGTGCTAAATTAAGCTAATTTTATATGTAGTAAATGTTATATAGGAGCCATTGTAACTTTTAAAGTATACCACGGGGCTGTTGAAAGCTTTATTCTGATTAGTTGAGAAATGTTCCATGGGTGTTGATTATATTTCAATAACCGCACATTTATATTAAAAATGTCTAAAAAAATAGTCACCAGGGCAATATTTTTGGTAACCGTGTTATAAGCGGATAAATTGACTTCGGCCCTTTGAATTATTCGAAAATAATGCACAACCGCGATGTAACAGCACTCCGCTTCCCGTCGTGCCGCATAACCACCTGGGTGTGCATTAATTTCTTATAATTCAACGGCCCGTCATCAATTATTCCTTACTCAACACACATTTATAAGACATAAGTTCTGTTATCAAAGAAAATGTTAACATATCATTTGTGAATTATACTATGCTGTTTAAATAATTTGAAAATTTAATTTAAAATTAATTTAATTCCGCCCTACATTTTTTTACCAGTTATACATCATGATTTGGAAAATAATCTAATTGCTACTTCTGTTTCATGATGAGTTTAAGATTGTTGCCAGACCATTACAAGAAAAGTTTTACTAAAGGAAAACACCAGTTTTTCAATATTTTACTATGTTTTTACTTCAACCTAAACTTATTAATACATACTTATATTTTTTCAATGCGTGCACTTAATCTTTGTACAGCGCGTCGTGAATGTGTTAGCATTTAGCCTAGCCCCATTCATTCCTTAGGATCCAAACAGGGATGAATTTAAAGCCACCAAACACTTCCATGTTTTCCCAATTTAAAGACTTTACACGAGTAGTTACACAAGTAAATATGGAGGCACAAAATATGGCGGAGGAAGTGCTGCAAACTAACTGCTCTTCCGCCATACAATATAGTTCTCATTTTTATTCCCTTAAAAATTGCCAAGTTTTATTTTGTGCCACCATACTTACTTATCCTTCTAAATTCATCCTTGTTTGGATCCTAAGGAATGAATGGGGCTAGGCTAAATGCTAACACATTCACAACGTGCTGTACAAAGATGAAGTGCATGCATTGAAAAAAGATAGGTATTCAATAATTCATCTAAGTTTAGGTAAGAACATAGTGAAATATTGAGTTTTCCTTTAACATAATAAAAAAAATGCTAAGCTAATGCAGTAGTGTAACTTGTCGATCTATTATCTGCTACAGTAAGGTATGTCGGCTTTCTTTTTAACTTACAGTACAACACAAATTACAATCTAGAAAATAAACTAGTAAATAAGTAAGTCTGTATATTTGGTCCAATCTGTAACTTGTTAAAGTAAATAGAAAAATAGCAATGGATACATACTGTTACAGCTCTAGTCTGTCTGCCTACCTGTTTCTCTAGTTTTTATCCCCATCCGGACTTCAATTCCCATAATCCTCTTCACTCCCTAAACTGAACTCACCTGATATCCATTAGCATTATCATCATCAATGTCTATATATACTCTGTCTGTTTTCCCCATGGTTGTCCGTTATTGTCTAAATGTTGTTTTATGTTAAAAGAATATTCCATTTTCTTAAAAGAAAAATCCAGATAATTTACTCACCACCATGTCATGCAAAATGTTGATGTCTTTCTTTGTTCAGTCGAGAAGAAATTATGTTTTTTGAGGAAAACATTCCAGGATTTTTCTCATTTTAATGGACTTTAATAGAGCCCAACATTTAATACTTAACTCAACACTTAACAGTTTTTTTCAACGGAGTTTCAAAGGACTCTAAATGATCCCAAAAGAGGCATAAGGGTCTTATCTAGCGAAACGATTGTCATTTTTGACAATAAAAATAACAAATATACACTTTTAAAGCACAACTTCTCGTTTAAATCCGGTCGTGATGCGCCAACTGACCCCACGCAATACGTCATGACGTCAAGAGGTCACAGAGGACGAACGCGAAACTCCGCCCCAGTGTTTACAAGTGTTGAGAACGAGGACCGTTCCTACGTTGTTGTATATCAACTGATACTAATTAATGTCTTTGTGTCAGTTTATTGTTTACAATAGTCCGCAAATGTGCGTTTTATATATGTAACACGTGACCTCCCTACGTCACTACGCATTTACGTTAGGTCGCGCTGGACCGGATTTAGACGAGAAGTTGTGCTTTAAAAGTGTATAATTGTTATTTTTATTGTCAAAAATGACAATCGTTTTGCTAGATAAGACCCTTATGCCTCGTTTGGGATAGCTTAGAGTCCTTTGAAACTCCGTTGAAAAAAACTGTTAAGTGTTGAGTTAAGTATTAAATGTTGGGCTCTATTAAAGTCCATTAAAATTAGAAAAATCCTGCAATGTTTTCCTCAAAAAACATAATTTCTTCTGGACTGAACAAAGAAAGATATCAACATTTTGAATGACATGGTGGTGAGTAAATTATCTGGATTATTCTTTTAAGAAAATTGAATATTCCTTTAATGTGTATCATCTAATCTTTGTCTTTAGTTTATTAAGCCTGATACTTTGCATTCATCCATCATCTCTAATTTGTCCTCCACCCCCGTAACACATACATTTTGAGGTTATAATATTTTGGCCTACATACTGTACCATTTTTATATACTCAACGAACAAAAATGCTCTAATGTTATAATAATGATAAAATGACTTTAATGTGTGACAAACATATATTTTTAACATAAAAACAGGCCAGACTGTACAAGATTGTCCATACAAAGATAACTAATTACGACCATAGTGTTATTTTTCTCAACATCACATATAAATATTAAACACTTGATATATGCTACATAGCTTACACTGGAGCTAAGAGGAAGACAATGCTATGTATACTCTTATTTGGTTTAAAACATCTAGATAATAACCAATTCGAAGAATCAAAAACATTGCTTGCAAATAAATTAACTAACGTTCGACTAGGTTTCTTTTATCGAGTTACGTGGGACAATGAATGTAAAAACATCTCGATGCTGAAGTAGCAAGCAGACATTTGGGCTAAGTGCATTCCTGTCTCGCCGCAGTGCTTTCAGCATTGACCCATTACCGTGAACATCACGGTAAACACAGACTTCACATGCACAGACAATGCACAATACATCAGAGTTTCAGGATAACGTTTGTTTTTGAAACTGTGACTCAGCTCTATTCTGTAAAGGTTAAAGGGGAGCCAATATACGAGCAGTCAAAGGCATCTACACAGTCTTCATAATAGTGGTCAAGCTTATGAAAATACAACACAAAGAAAAGGCCATAGAGGAACTATGGGACTGCAGTACCTCAGGTCATTCAGAGAACGCCCTGAAAGTTAATGAGAAACACATGGAACCCGTTGCCAGAACTTACAATGTCGAATCTCTTCGACTTATATTTAGTTACTAAATAACCGTAGGTCAAGAATAATCTCCTTTTCCATAAAGTGGAATAAAGCTACAATCAGGCAGAAAACAGGATCTTCGATTGACTGAACCTAAATCATGTCTTATTTAAAAGAAACTCATTAAGGCAAACCATACCTGCAAACTATGCAAAACAACATAAACATATGCCCTCATGCATTAAGTTGTATCAAAGAACCGATTCAGAACTGATGTACCTGTATTAATTGTAACTTGCAAATGATTTTTGCATGCAAAACTAAGTTTCACTGAGGTCTGGTGCTAATCCAAGCAGTCCTTTGGCCCCGTTCACAAAATCTGTTAAAGGGCTTATTACAAAAACGGTGTAGACATGTAAATAAAAGTGAAACATGTTGAGGAGACAATACATTCACTCAAATCAGTAACTTTTGTATGTGAACAATGTCCCATACAGATTTCGCAAAAGTGTTTGCTTTGCTGGCAGTGTTGTTTTTTTAGAAATGCTTTTACAAAAGACTCATATCATCGTTTGTTCGCCTTGCCCTTTTCCACCCATAGGTTCACAATGTCTCTTTGCTCCTATTCAGAACAAGGGATTGGTTCGACTGAAACAACATGGCTCAATTGTCTTGTTCGTTTCAGGCAGCCCTAGCCCACATTGGCCAACGAGCTGCCACACTGGGTCCAAAAACTGTGAAGAGATCTGTAAAGGAACCAGAACCGGTTTCTTGTTTGTGTAAGGACTCCAACAAGCAAGGCTCTTGTACCGTACACAAGCATGAGGGCTAACATTGGTAGTGGATGTGTTGGTGCTGGTGAATTTTCCCGTCTACGTGCGAGTGGGTGTGTGTGTGAATGTCTGAATAGATCTTTGGGTAGACTTTGGGAGCAGCTTGGGCCAACAGAAGCTGTTGTTGCTGTTGCTGGGCTACGTACTCCTCGTAGGTGACGGAGCCAATGCAGTCTTTGTCGGCAGGCGCAAGGGTTCGGTCCCTTGGCGGCTGCCGGTGACCGTTGGGTAAGGTTTGGGCTGAGATTATGGCTCCTGAAGAGCAATGCTTCCTAGACTGGCAGAACCAAAGCAGGACGGTTCCCAAAATGAAGACCACTCCGGCGGGGATACCGATGATGACGGGCCATGGCAGACTGGGAGGCAGCACAGATGGGATGGGAGAGAACGGCGGCTTTGGATCTGGATTACAAAAAAGAGATATAATTAACATACATAACACATGTACATTAACAAAGCCAATCCTAAAAGAGATCATTTAGATTTAAAACGAATGCATGAATAACTATTATTTCCATTTTCCATTATCAAGTCAACTTTAGGGAAATGTTTTAATCCACAGAAGGACAGAAATTAGCAACGAGAAATTTCACTAACCAGGCAGAACAGTAAGGAAGGCACTGCGGAAGCTGTAACCCATGGTGTTGGCCCCAAGGCAAATATACATGCCAGCATCTTCTTCCTTAGCCCGGGTGATAAGTAGCTTGTTTAAATAAGAACCGTCTGGTCGTGACCACACTTCACCCGCGGGCAACACCGCAAAGCGATGGTCGCCAACCTCAATGGTAGAGTTGTATTTGCTCTCGTCGCCAGGTTCAACCCTTTTTAACCACTGGATCACTGGCTTGACGTCGCTGCGCACTTTGCACTGAAATGACGTCGTGCCACCGTAGTCTACAGTAGTGTTTACTGGATGAGTGCCAGTCAGGATTGGCTTGGAATTTGTGCGCTCTGTAATGAAATAAGGAAAATGTATATAGGAAAATGTAAACTTATAATCAGTATTTATTAGAATGACAGGTCTGCAGTTTAGCTTTATACCTCTTTTCATAGAAATTGTTTGAATATTTTGAGTTTAGAGAACAACAGCAAGATTAATGAACTTCCCCCATACATGTATGCTGCCTTTGGGGTTGTTGGGTTGTGGTTGTCAAGTTACAAGACACAGTTGAGACTTAATATGAAGCAGATAGCAAACTTGCAGCATCAAAGTAGGCTATTCACTTGACTGGTGAATTATCAATCCAAATGAAAAACTTTAAATTTTTTACAATCCACTAAATGTAAGGATTAGGTTATTTACTAATAGTCATATACAGGCTGAAAAATTAACTGATATTTCTTTGTACAATCACTTGAAATGTCTCTTATCAGTTGTGTCAGTCTTGTTAATGGAGAATGAAATCTTCGGTAAATATTAAAAGGATAAAAAAGATGCTATTTGTAAGGTTTGGTGGCACAGATATTTCTCGCTGAACAACCCTTATGTTCACAACATCAAGTTTCCATTTGTAAAGGCAGCTGATGTTGTTTGTAAAGCATGAGACAGGATAACACTTCCCAACACTATGCTTTGAGGCCCTGCCAAGCAGCTGTTAAACTCCTCTGAACAGCATCTCAGCTATGAGAGAAATCACATTAAACTGTCTCTTTAACTGTTGATGCATGTGCCAGAATGGACGCTGTATAAGTGAGTCATCAAAAGGTGCATCGCATTCCAGGAGAACATGAAAGAGAAGTGCTGAATGACTCACGGATGACTTCCACTTTATAGGTGGCGTTGATCTCTCCAGCGCGGTTGGACACATGGCAGGTGTATTTGCCGCTGTGCTCCGGCGTGAGGTTTTTCAGGCTGAGGGTCCACTTTTTCTTTCGGCCCTCTCCCACCTCTTCGGGCGTCAGGGGTCTGCTGTCCTTCAGCCAGATGATGTCCGGTCTGGGGTTGCCACTTGCGGTGCACTTCAGCCGGACCGAGCTTCCCACCGGCCGTGCGATCACGCGCTTTCTCATTTTGGCCGGCTGTGTGAAGCGGGGTCGCACTACAAAGACAAGAAGAAGCAGTTTTAATAAAAAAAATTATTTTGTTGCATTAAATATGACTGTAGTACAGCAATGAAAATCTGTAGATGAAAATCCACAATACACATTATTTTATGGTGCCACTGTTACAATATAATAATCAGGGTTTCCCACAGAAAATGTGTTAGTTAAGGTGGTAGGGTTGTGCGTGTGGGCGGGGCTGGGGGCATGGCAATCAGAGGGTCAGGGCGTACGCGTCATTGCAATCAGAGGGGCGGGGCGTACGCGTCATGATGAAAATATATTTTTTTAAACACTCAAATAAAACTCAATTTTGAAGAAACTATGACAGAAAATGAACACATACTAGATTATTAATGAATTAAATGTTTTATCAACTGGCTAGTTATCCTCCAGACAGTGACGGACCATGTCTTTCTCTCATTTCGGCCATGTGGTGCGCGTGCCCTGTTGGCTATTCTCCGAGATGCACTTGACGGCCTTTTGTGCGGCAAATTTTTTTTCTGGACGACCTAGTTAAGGTGGTAGGGTTTCCCAGCTTAGGTGGGCCGCCTGAACTGAAAAGTGCTGCGGGAAACCCTGATAATACCTAAACACAGAGTACTTATGATTAACAACATGTACTTATACAGTACTATAGTGTTGGGATTAGGATTAGTTGCATTTAAATAAGGCATAATTTACTGCTATAATAATTTCATGTTATGTGTAATAATCATTGTAAGATAATTTGTAACCCTACACTTAACTATTACAAAATAAGTTTTAATTGTATTATACACTGTAAAATAATTTTATTTTATAAAAAAATCTTTAAAACTAGTTTTAAAGACTTTTTGTAAAACATATTTAATTTTATATAAATTATTTAATATATAATTATTTAATATATGTACTTTTCTTATTATTTTTGTGGTGAAATATGACCCTGTTTTCTTTACTTTCATTGTTACATTTAAAGAGGCAATTGTGGATACCATTAATCGAATTATTTACACATATCATGTACAGTTTAAAGTTTCCCTTTGAAGGCCCCAAATGCATACCATGCATAATGGTTTCTAAAGTGTAGACTTTAAATAAACAGTGAAGACTGGTCAGATTAACTCATCATATGTCCACGGTAATTGACATAACACCGACAACATTACAATGAAAATAAACCATGATAAAGCTGACATGAAGTTCTTCTGTGGGCAAATGTACTCAGGGAAGCACCACACTGTGAGGGCAATCTGACAAAGCAAACAGTGGCCCTGCTGTAGTTTTACTCTATAATACTGTAGTTCCCCGCTGACCGCTCACAGTAGACTCTGAACAAACACAGCAAAAGCAAACACAATGGCGAACAAAGGGTCTCCCACTAGAAGTCATTATGACTGTGATGCTTCACAGCAGAAACACAAGCAGGTCAGGCTCCCATTAAACACTGCTGAGTTCTGCACTCTGAATAATATACACCACAGGTCAGGGAGTGAAACATACAGGTTTACATAGAGTACTGTGCAAAAGTCTTAGGCCACCATGCCAGATATTTTTGCAATGTTATAGTGATCATATATAATTGGTTCTCAGTCTCTATAGAATACATCCAGAAAATACAGAAAATACGTAGTATTAAAAACTGTATAAAAATGTAAACTGATGTGTCAAGTTTTTAGGGTAAACTCCCCTTCACTTGAGCAATAGCCTAAAAAAGCCTAAAGAAAATTAAATCCTAATTTCAAATTTTAAAGAATTTTTTTTACTTCATTCTGTTCAAAAACGCTCAAGATGTGTTTCGTGCCAAGAGAGGTCACACTAAACACAGACGATGCCTAAACAAATTTAATTTTAATTTTTTTGTACATATTTCCTGTATCTTCTGTTTGTATCTTAACAAAAAAGAATGAAAAATAAATATGGATGGACATTAAAACTTCTAAAACAACAAGTCTGGTGGTGGTGGCCTAATACTTTTGCATAGTACTGTATATATTGATGTAAAAATGTATTTTTAAAAATAGTTTTTACTTTACTATACTAATATGTTCACAGATGTCTCTTACAGTATCTCAAACCACATGTAAGCTCTCGAAATGAGCGTGTCAGATTGAATTACGCCGCAAAGATCATTCACGCTTCTGGATTAGACTTTTATATTTCCGCTTGTCCATTAAAGTTAATTTAAATTTTTTCTATTTAAGGAATAGTCTACCCTTTTTCCATATTAATCTATGTTATTACCTCAACTTAGATGAATTAATACATACCTTTCTTTTTTCAATGCGTGCTCTGTACAGTGTGTTATGAATGTGTTAGCATTTAGCCTAGCCCCATTCATTCCTATGGTACCAAACAGGGAAGCCACCAAACACTTCCGTGTTTTCCCTATTTAAAGACTGTTACATGAGGAGTTATACTAGTAAGTATGGTGCCACAAAATAAAACTTTTTTTGGTACCATAGGAATGAATGGGGCTAGGCTAAATGCTAACACATTCATAACATGCTGTACAATGCACGCATTGAAAAAAGATAGGTATGTATTAATTTGTCTAGGTTGAGGTAATAACATAGTTTAATATGGCAAAAGAGTAGACTATTCCTTTAAATTTTGATATACGTAAAGAATAATTGACAACAGGCCATTGAATTATTAGAAAAGAATACACAACCAAGGTGGTAATGTGGCACGACGCGAAGCAGTGTGCATTATTTTCTAATAATTCAAAGGACCGGAGTCAATTATTTCGCTTATGCCACGATTACCACAAACATTGCTCTGGTTCCTTTTTTAAAGACATTTAAAAGGTTTGGTGTGCGAGAAAAATAATGATCCCCATGGAACATTTCTCAGCCAATCAGAATAAAGCATTTAACAGGCCCATGGTATAAAGTATAATATTTATATTTTGACAATTGACATGTGGCTCTTGTGGATCAAATTTAATTTAAATGTTTAATTTATGACAGCTTGATATTAAGATGGGCTGTACTGTCTGTACACGAATGATTTTATGTACATTTATTTAGGGCTGCATAACGATTAATCGCAACTAATTGTTTGCAGAATAATAGTTTTTGTGTTTAATAATAATTTTGTGTGTAATAATTATGTATATATAAATACACAGACATGCATGTATGTTTAAGAAATATTTACATGTATTTATATATTTATATATAATTTATATTATATATAAATTCTTAATATATATGTTTTCTTAAAATTATTGGTTCAATCTGTGAACCTTCTCAGAAGGTCTCATAATCTAATGATGCGATTAGAAGCATCAAAGTTTGATTTCACACTGATTTCAATCTTTGACATGATCTTACTCAGTCAGGCTTATGTTTAGTGGTCTGTTTTTATTAAAATGTTGATTTAGCATTGCATTTAGTCACTGGTTTAGTACAATAGTCAGCAATTTAGCTAACAAGCCAATCCTACTCAAAACAAACACTGCAAAAGCGAAATACAAGAGTGAACTAATATGCTTTACACACCCAATATTGTTAATTCAAGGTCATTGTTAATCCTATAATTAAGACTACAAACATTGCTTCACATTTCACACTGCATATTTTACTTTATCTACTAATTAATCAGTAACATTCTCATGGTTAATATTTTTATTTATGTATGTTACTAACATAGATTTGACAAGTACAATATGCAACAAGTAACCCGTTTTACTGCTTTGTCCATCTGTAGAAATCTCCTTTGGTTGTTTTAAGTTTTGTAGCATACTACATAAATATTACCAAATCTCCTTATCACCAAAAGCAAACGGTGTTAAACTCTGCGATACATGACACAGTTTATGACTGGTTGTCTACGCAAAAGAAGACCCAGTCTTTAAACCCGGTAACCAGTTCCTATTAAAATTACAAGTGTGAATAATTGTTTAATCCACATGTGTATTGTAAATCCAGTTTATAAACAAGCAGGTCAGGCCTCTGTGAGTTCAGCGCTGCTCTGATATCTCATCAGATTGCAGCATCTGAAGGAAAGGGATTGACCTCTCCACCCCAACCCTTAGACACTTCACATAAATAGCCGACTCTTTGGCACGTCAAACGCAATTACCAAAGCAAACATTGGGCTCGAGAGGAAGGAGTGTGTGACTTTACAGAGCATTTGGCCACAGAAAGTAACATGGGTACTGTCAACACAAACTCATGGCGATTTGTGAAGTGGCTAATTCGAATGAATTTTTACGACTAATTTCATATGTTTTTGTATGGGGTGCTTTCGCTCTGTGATGGTGAGTGTAGGGACAGGTTAGAGGTGGATTCACTTCATCACGAATTAAAATGCGTATGAACTCTGGTGACCTCAGGTTGGTTCTGTCCATTCTTGGACCATAGGGCTACCGGTCAGTGTCTGGGATGATTCAGCCACATGTTTGCTGAGATGAGGGTTTGATGAGAAAACAAATGGCTGTGACTGACCGATGTGCTGTTTAAACAATCAGGGAAAGGCTGTTTTCCATTTAGCTAGGTTCTCGTTTTTCAATACGACCAAGAGTGCATCAATACTGGACCACTGACCCTCTTCCAGTACACATACTGATGTCATATTGGTTAGGACCATGCGGCTCTTCAATTTATCCTCAAGTCTTTGAGTCCAACTAACTAACTACATACGGTAATGCTAACTCTATATATCCACAATTTTGCAACCAAACACCAGCGTAACAACAAACCACTATTAGTGTACTAATATACTACAACACTACACCAGCTCTTCTTTTTTGTTCATTTGGGCAACAAAACTAAACTTTTTGAAAACACTTTCCAAACGAGATAGATTAGAAAACGCTGTTTTCGACTTGAGACACTTTTCACTCCAGATTGCATTTAAAAAGGTGCAAAGTAAATAATGCATAACGTATGTGTTACTCATTTTACACCATCTCTACACCAGATGCGAAAACTTGACGTGCCACTTGCGTCAAGTGTAGACACGGAGTAGATGAACTTAAAGTAAATGATATTCTCAGATTTCAGCATTTATTTGCTAATACATTTACTTATGTTAAAGCTGACATAACACACAAGCTGGGTTTCCTGCACGCTGATTTAATCTGCTTTTAAAGTATTGCATAAGAAATGAGTTGAAACACCAAATTATGAATAAAAATCCCTTAATTCGCAAAAAAGTTTTTACACTTGCTGGCTTGAGGTGTTTTTTGACTTTTGCGAAAGAGTAAATGCCAATAATGGGAGATAGAACACATTTGCCGAATTAATTCTAGCTTCAGGAACATTAAACCCACATGACTGATCGTCTAGCTGTATCAGCCGATGTTGTCTTTTCCATATATATGGGGCCCGACGTCATTGCAATGCCCTTGCTGCTAGCGCCTGCATCACAAATTCTGCATTCCTTCTTCTCTGCACAGCATTCAGCAGTTACAAGCTGCACTGCTAGTAGGGCTGTCACTTTTTATTCGATATTCGAATATGCATTCGAACATGACGTGAAATATCCGTATTTGAACTATAAATAAACCATCCGTTTTTTTAAATGCCATGTGTAGCGCATTTTTTACAGTAACACCTCATAATAGGAAGGAGGCTGAGAGTGAGAGCGACGACGGCAACTGTGCGCAAGAGAGGGAATCAAATTGTACCAAAATGAACCTCATGTGCATGTCAAGATAGAATTATAGTTTGTATATAAAATGACATATTATTGTTTATAGTGTTAAATATTATAGCAGAATAAAAAGCTTGTGTTAATACGTTCGCATTATGAAATTAGCATGTATGAAGATACTTTCATCATTTTTACAACGCAATGTAAACTTTATATTAAACAACAACAGCATTTGTATTGTAAACGGATTTCCGCTGAGTTTTCTGCCGAAATCTGCGGGCGCGAATTCCGTTTGCGTCTGCCTATATACTCCTGCTGCTATTTAAGTTGTCACGTTATTGTTTGTAACTGTTCTGAATCATTTTTTTTAATATATGTATAAGTTTGTTATTCATAAGTTAATAACCTGCTGTTTCAAACATTAAGTAAAAAAGTAATCCAGACAACCCTGTTTATGACTGTCACTGTTAATAATTTTGTGATTGAATCTCTATTACGGTGGGTTTTTGATGCGCGTGGGGGGGCGCCTAGATATTCGAATATATTCGGATACGTGGCATGATATTCGAAATCCGTTCGAATTTTATTTTTCTCAAAAGTGACATCCCTACTGCTAGTACATTTATAAGTTGCCCAATCGTAACTAAATGCAGTCATGTCTTCATTTTCTTAGCGTGTCTTGTTTCATTTGTTGGTTTACTAGGTTACCAATACCACAATTATTCGCTCAAACAACTTGATGGAAACGCACCTAATTCTTTTTTTGCGAATTTCAAAAAGACTGCTTCACATTTGGATGGAAACTCCAGTATTGTTACATAACAAGCCAATGATATTAAGAAGGAGTGTATTCGCCACAGAAATGCTTTGTTATATATCCAACTAGTTTTTCAAAACTTTGCTCACGTTTAACATGAAAATCCAACTCTTTAACATGGTAAGTAAGTCAGAATGCATGAAATCCCCTTTAACAAATACAACATTAATGTAAAGTGTTACACTATTATATCTAATATATCTTATTGTAAATGTTTACAGGTAGCAGTTTCCTTGGACAAGTTTAAGTACATTCTAGTACAATGCAACCATAAAAGTTGCAATTCATGTTATGCCGCTTATGAAACCTCTTGGCAGCTGCATGCATATTTTCAGTTACTTGCTTTGCAGCAATTATAAATACCAGGAATGAAGGAGATCAAAGGGGATCAGAGGACTGTAGCACCTTACCCAATTTTCCCGACAGGTCAGTGGAGTGCTCGCTTTCACCAGCTGGTCTGGCCCCTTCTCTCCCTGCGCTGGAGTCATCTACAGAGAAAGAGAGAGAGAGTGAATGTAGCGTGATATATTCAGGTCGAAATATCTGCATGCTCCTTGCATACTCCAACATCAGCATTAACTGACGTGTAGACGTGTAGTACCGTAATTATATTTCCTAAGCTAAATCAACACAAACCTTCAAGCCTAAATATAAATATACAGCTGTCACTTGATCAGATAATGGGAACGAACACGATACTGTAGCTGAGCACCTTCAAACGGTAATGCTGTAGTTAGCACACGCCGATGTCAGAATAACATTGATAATAACAGGCACAACCTTTATATTTTGATGATTTTATTGAGTTTTTAATGAAATGAAAGCCATCCGCCTACAGTCTCGTGAAAATCATTGCTGGAAATCTGTGGTCCTTCTGCTCCAGTTGCAGCCCCTGCTCATCCGCTCACCACATGACTGGCATTTTCAGGCCTGTCAGTTCTTTGAAGCTGTCGGCGGGGCGGTTTGATCTGAGATTGTACACAGTTTAACACTCCTGCAGGAGACTTTCCAGTTGGGGCAAAGGAAAACAGCTCTATGCCGGACTAGCAGCTTAATTACTACGGCTCGAGATCTCCTCTTACCCTTCACAGAGCCCCCCGAATACGGTCCGCACATAGCTATTTTGTTCACGTTGGGCTAACTTTCATTGGAACGGTTTTGCGTACGTTTTCATTGGCACGATAACAGCGGATTCAGAATGACTACGAGCGTGTAATGTTAATATCATTCATCAGCGTAGTCGCCAAAAACTTCATGTTTGGGTCTGGGTTCTGCCACAGAGCCAAATTTCTAACTTCCATAACATATAGAGCGCTCTGTGAGCTCATAAAACATACACGCTCTTCAAAACTTCACGACGTCTATAAAGGTGCCTGAGGAAAATCCTGGTTTGATTCATGGAAAGTCAACAAATCTTGGTAGGATGAGGGTTGTCGGGTTTCAAAAACGAAACAAACTTCTGTTTCCCTTTCATTAAGGCAAAGTGACACCGCAGCATGCCGCATTTCACACGTCGGCCTGCCAGGCGTGTTCGTAACTTTGAAAAAGTTTAATATGACTGAGCTGTTTGCATAACCCTTCCGTGTGTTTGCTTTCATATCTGCACTGGAGACAGCGGGAGAAAAAAGGCCTTTTCCAGTGGAAATCTGGATTTTTCACCAGGTTTGTGGCCAGTTTTACTGTTCATTGGTGAGGTCTTAGGGTGGTGAGTTGCCCTTCTTTGCTTTCTGGCAGACCCAACACTGAGTTTCTGTGGATCTTGGCAGCGTCCAGCGGTCCCTCGCTAAGCATAAAACGTCCAACTTGGCCGTGCCACGTCTGTCAGGGGTAGCAAAAACCCTCTGGTGTCAAAGATTTATTACGCTTGTGTGTTCTGCTTGTGACCTCCAGTGCTGTCAAACAGTCCAAATGGTTACATCAATGAAGCTGAACGGCCACGTCCCTGCCGCTCTGTGTTTTTCGGAAAGCAAGGCAACCACTTTTGCTCAAAGCAAAA
Source organism: Paramisgurnus dabryanus (assembly GCF_030506205.2). Taxonomy (NCBI): domain Eukaryota; kingdom Metazoa; phylum Chordata; class Actinopteri; order Cypriniformes; family Cobitidae; genus Paramisgurnus; species Paramisgurnus dabryanus. Next base: position 9,511,948 of record NC_133352.1, read on the forward strand.
CAGTGTTTCTGTACACAACGTGATAATTATGCTGTCATCCGTTGTGTCTTTGGTGAAGTCTGCTATGAAACCGGAGACGGTTTGGAGTTGATCTTCTGATGAGCGAAACGCAGACAGAGGAAACAATGCTAGGAGCTAGCCGTTACCTTAGCTTTGATTTACTGAATTCCAGCACCGGCTTATGGAAACCATTACCAACTCCGCTGCTACACGGCTCTGTATTAACAGCCAGCTCTAAACTGTGAAAATTTATGGGCCGTGGTCACAGCAGAGACGTTACTACATTACTGACTACAGACTAACCCGAGAATGAATAACATTAGGAGGTTGACAGATTAACTGCCTGTCATGCATATTTACGTTTGGTTGCAACAAATGTATCTTTTGGCCACAGCATACCTGAGGCTACAGAAGAACCTCGCTTGAGTTACTTTGGTGAGAGGAAGGCAAAAACTGGGACTATCAGTAAAGTCACTGATATTTCAGCCAACATTAATAACATGAACTTTATTAAGTGAACATCAAAACTGACATGAACTTACAACATGTGTAAAATAAATGTCCTCTTTCAAAAAGTGGTACTCCTTAAAAAGGCCACTTCAGTTTCATCCGTCAGGTGCCGGTGATGCTTCAGAAGAAGAATATTCTACATACTAAACGTACAAACAGGCTTCACTTTAAAATAAAGCACATCGTTTTTATTTACAATCCAATCAATTCCCAAAAGATAAAGTTTTGTGTGATAAAACTATTTGTGACATCTTATGTGTCACAATGTAATTTGACCCTTTTGAAATAATTGAACAGCCAGCGATTTAGCTCAAAGTAGTCCAAAAGTTTTTTTTGCCAAGCTATTTTTTATTTTTAATGATTGCCTTCAGCCATTTTCGAATGTGGTTAAAAATTATATAAGAGCATCTGGATAGTTTCTGGAAGGTACAAAGGACTATTGAGATCATTTTCTGATTTGCTCCAGCAACCCCAAAGTCGAACTGTTCCATAACGTCAACTTCCTATCGACCGAATCCGCCTGATCACCTACAGTCATTCCTGCTTTGGCGCAATCCCTAACGATCCCGCGCCTGAATCCGTACTCCAGCTGTGGAGCAGCGAGCAGATTTTGTGAGGCCTTCTTTCTCCAAGTTGAGGACTGACCCTTGCATTAACTGCTTCCGTTTCTCTTTTAAGGATTACCGGAGCAGAGGGAAAAGCAAAGACTCTGGCAGAGACTACGTCTACCCTCAGGGGTTTCACATGATGAAGAGAAAAGTAAAGGCCTACCTGAGCAATACGAGTATGTGTTATTAAATATGTAACCGAAAGCCAAAATAACAAAACAATGGGGAACTGTCACAGATACACGGAGGAAAACCTTTATTGCACAAAGCTTGCTCTTTTTTTATAGTAGAATGGATGTCTCAGTTGTGCTTTACGTATGTATCAGCTGAGCTAATATATAAAAATCAACAATTTGGTATTGGAAGACCTTGAAGTTTCAGTTCATATTAACCCTTAAATGCATTGAGGTTTTGCCAATCAAAACAAATATTACATATGTGGGTCTGTAGCGAATGTATATCTACCAAGTTACCAACGATCTCCTAATTTGTATAAAACTGTCCTAAAACTTCATTAACAATTACAAAATGATAAAATAAAGCATGCTGTGTTACATTTTGACATTTAATTTGCTATTAAACAGACAAAATAAGTAAAAATACAATGTTAGAAGTATGCACTAATGACATTACAGGTCTCTAAAGACCCAAGATATGTATTTAAGGGTTAAATAGTTAATACTGTTAATAGTAGACTTTGCTATCTTGGCAAATCAGTGTATAGTATAATACAATATGGGGAAACTAAATACTGAATAATCTCTATTGCTCTCAATTAAACCTTATAGCTACCTATGCAAAGCCAATGAGATTTGCAAACTTTTTTTGTAAAAACTTTGTACATTGTCAAACACAGTTTATTCACGACTTAATCATTTAAAAAGCAAGGCAACTGTGCAAAATTGAAACAGAACACTGAATAAAGAGTTTTTCTTAGATCTGAAGTAAAGCATAAATGGCAAATGAGAGAATGTTTAGGAACCGGAGTCTTAAAAAAAAAACAAATCTTCCATTGCTTTAAACACTAAAGGGCCTCATACCCCAAATATAGCCCCATTCCTGTGATTACTCTGCAATCTCAAAAGCAAACTCAACCTTCATTTCTGTGCGTGTGTGTGTGTCAAGATGTATGCATTTGTTCGGTTTAAACGTGTGCAGAGCTCTAGTACGGCTTGTAACAACAGGGGATGATGGCATACGATTGGTGGGCTCAGTGGTAATTGTGGCCACCTGTGATGGGATAAAGGGAAACCTGCTGTACAGCTTGTGTTGTGTGGTGGGGGAGAACACGGAGCGCTAAGGGTCTTGTGCACCGATCCCTGTTCTTCCTGGAGAACTGATCAGTTTAAGTTTTAAACTATTCAAATTTGACAAGATATTTCCATAATAAATATTATTTTGTTTTAATATGTTACTCTTTTATTCCAATTTTGCACAACAATGTCCTAGTTTTCGATCTTTTATTTTAAAATGGAAAGTCTAAAGCATTGAAACAGTAATGCATTCAAAAACTTGGAAAGCTTTGCTTAGTATACATACAGCATACTGCATTTCTAGTAGGTATAGTATGATAGAATGCCATTCCACCTCAACTATCACTAGGGGGCAACACTGCATGAAGACACTCAACATGGAGAAAACAAAGCTGTGATTTGGCCATCAATTTAATTTTCATCGATTTTCATCAATTTTTCTTCACTGCTAATGGGGAAGTACACAAACTAGGGGTGGGCGGTATGACCAAAAATCAATTTCACGAAATGATCATTTTATTTCACGGTAACGATATATTTCACAGTATATATATGTTTTCAGCTTTATGTTTATATTGTTTTTGGAATATCCAAATTTGCAGAAATTTGCAACTCACTAATTAGCTTGTAACTAAATGCTCACTACAGTTTAAAAAAAATATATAAGTTTAAAGGGATACTTCACCGATTTAGCATTCAGCTTTGTATCTGTAGAAACCCGGCAGTATTACTGAATGACCATGTTTCCCTCCATCATTTCCCCCTGAGAGGAGAGATATCTGCATTTTGGTTCTGCAAAAAAGTCCTCCGATGATGCAAAAATCGTCATATTACATCATCGGAGGACTTTTTTGCAGAACCAAAATGCAGATATCTCTCCTCTCAGGGGGAAATGAGGGAGGGAAACATGGTCATTCAGTAATACTGCCGGGTTTCTACAGATACAAAGCTGAATGCTAAATCGGTGAAGTATCCCTTTAAGTTAGAGTTAAGTAAATGCACTAAAGATAACAAAAGGCAAGTCTTGACTGACAAAATCTTGTTTTTAAATCAGTTATTTATTTTGTAGACTATTGAAGATATAGAATGCATTGTATTTTGTATTTATGCATACATTACATAAAAAAATATTCACAACCCACAGGAAAAATACCTGTATATGAGATCTTTAGATATAGAGATTATAAATATGACAGGTGCTTTGAGGTAATGATCATGAAGTCTGTTTTGAGGTACTCTCTTGCACATTAACCGCTGCGTCTCTTTCTCGTCTTTTTGATCAAAGATGAGCAAACAGCGCGTCAAACTACATTGCTCCAGCTCCGCACACATTACTGATATAAACACGAGTTTTGTCTAAGGGGCAACCTTCCGATCTCTCTGATGAAGCCAATACGGAAGTGACTTAAACTGCAATTCATCGACCGGCCAATTGAGGCGGGCTCCAAAAGGGAGTCAATTCCCATAGACCCCCATGTTAAAATGTCCAACTTTACAGTAGAAAATAATATGTTTACAGTCTGGTACAAAAAGTGTTTTTGGTCTTTATTGCTAATTTTGCCCTTAATGACAACTGTGAGAGGGGTGAATTTTTTTGTAACTCATCCGTTTAAATGATATTAAGCCTTATTACACGGCTCTCTGGAATGCTTGATTCTGATTGGTCAGTTGAGACATTTGCAGGTTCGTTCTTTTCGAATAATAACCGCTCCAAAATAATAACGCCTAGCCGGTACTACTTTTACGGGTAAGATCGCTCCGCGCCAATAAAGATTACTGTTTGTTTGGCGCCATCTTGTGACAAACACTGGACAACCACGACAAGACACAGAGAGCTTACTGAGACTGAACTTGACAAAATAGAGCATGACAGCTACGAAGCCAACACACAAAAAAATACAGAATGGGCATTAAAACTTCTCAAAGACTGGCTAAAAGAGAAAAAATGGAGACAAGTATGAAGCAGAGGATCTTAATAAGGTATACGATCATTTTATGCATCTGTGCAAAGTTTCGCGGAAGGATAAAAATGTTAATTTAAAACAAATATGCCAATAAAATGTTTCAAATTCATATTCATGTCCAGTTTTTTTTTCTTATGTGACAAGTAGCCATGTAATAAGCGGGATAATGTAGAGTCAGCCGGTAGTTATCGGGAAATAAGCCCCTTCAGTGTGATACAAGACCCTCCGCTTCGCGTCGGGTCCTGACCACACTGTCGGGGCTTATTTCCCGATAACTACCGGCTGCCTCTACATTATCCCTTACTTAAACTTCTGCATAAATTAGGGCGTGGCCACTTGAGTGACAGTTGAGCTGCCACTGCTGTCACTAGAGTCGAGCTAGGCGGGCATGGTTTTAGCAACCAGCCACCTCAGCTTCACCCACGAACCACCTTTTTACCCATTTTCGGTTATCTGCGAGTGACGCGCGATGATGCACTGCCAAAATGGAGACGGAGATTAAATTTCAGCAAATTACTCTTTCATTTGCTATGAGTGGATTATTTCCCGTTTCTCTGTCACACACAGTCTAACATGTGGGAGTGCAGAGTTGGCCACGCCCACTTATTTACATTACACATAATACACGAAATAGAAAAATCTGTACGGCCTGAAGTTTTATTTTGAGGTAACAGAATATACCGCCCAGCCCTAGTACACTATTATTTAGACACACTAACAGATCATTAAATTGTGGTGTCTTAATAACACGCTATTGTTGCACATGGTTTGCATTTATGTGCAAGCTAACATCTAGCTAAATTCATTATGGTAATATTTACTAATACTTTTAAGTACATTTACATTTAACGTTCACATTCTTTAGTACTGAAACTTCGGCATCCCTTATGTTTTTAAATGACCTTTTATTACTTGACAATAAAGCAATATTATTATAATTATTATATACTCCTTTGTAAAATAAGCATAAAATGTGTGGTCGGTGCTTCAATGGCGTATCCGTAGTAAATTGAGTCCAGTTTAATCTTTGTCAACCTCAGCACAGCACACCAGTTGGACTCCACATTCTTCTCATGTCTGCATTTAGCATCTGCTTTATATCATGTTCACACTTCATTTATACGCTGCGAAATATAGAGGCTGAACAATTTCTGACTTTCTGTCGGTACAGATGAACTGCTGATCATCAATAACGTGGAATCTTCGCACCACGAGTTGCAGGAGGAAAAGCGGAGACAACCGTATGCCCGCACCACAGCCCATTCAAAGAAGCTTTCAGGGACAAGAAAGCCTCTTCTGTGTCATGCTGGGAGAGATAAAGACGTCCCATCCCGAATCCAAAGCTCTGATGTTTGTACACTAATTTAGCGGTGGAACCAAGTGCTCGAGAAACTTGGCCATGTAACTGGAAAACACATCCATAAAGCATCCTTTTGAAATGACAAAGACAAGCTGGCATCTATTCTCCTCAGTGCCAGCTTGAAAGCCGCTTAATGGCTTTTCTGCACGCTGAGCTGTCAAGACAAACACAAGGTTCTGTGGAAGACGCTGAAGATGATCTGTGGTATGTTTCCAGGGGGTTGGCACAAGACCTCGCTTCCACTGTCCACCCTGAACGTCCCAGCTGCCTGCCTGTAACTCTAGCATACATCAAGGACAGGACGAAGCTTTGCCGAATTAACATATCTCACATATTGATCGTGCGGCACTCCCTTTGAAACCGACACCTCCTCCGGTGCACTTTGAACTGGGCTCTGTTCTGCCCAGATTATTTCAAAATAAAAAAGGCCCTTAAAGGAACAAGACAAGGGGTGTCAGTTACTCGCGGGCTAAAATAAAATCAAGTCAACAGGAAATCTTGTACTGTATGTAGCTGAGCTGCACTCTTTAAATGATTCTTGGAAGCAAACGGCATTTCCCTGATAAAGGTGATTTTTAAAGAGTAATCGAAAAGTACAAGGCTATTTAATCTTCGGCCAGGAAAATGGTTGACTATGTGTTTACAGCAGTAAAATCTTCAACACAAGCCCCGAGGAAAATTTGGAACAGCGTTTAGCGAATTTTGAGCTCGTTTAATTTGCAAGGCTCTCGTGTTTGCAGTTTCTGCTCTTGGAAAGCGAGATCAATTGTGTAAATAAATTCAAGCCTCCTATAAAAAACCCATGCCAACGTTAAAATTTTAAAATGGTCTTTCAAGCATGTAAAAATGCCATAAATAGTAGTCCCAGTCAACACATATTTTCAGCGTTAGTCTGCAGCAACAGCTCCTCACCTTTGAGGCTGTCAGGAGGAGTTGATAGAAAAGGAGACGGTGCCAAAACTGTCGAATTTCTCCCTATCAACAACACATGTCCTGAGTCTCAGTCCATAGCCCATCTTCTCTGCGTGATGCAGAGCATTCACACTTACATTGAGCATAATACGATTTGAAGGTTTAAACCACATCAAAGCACACCTTAAAAAAAAAATGGGTGGAAAATGATGGAGAGACTGGCTTCAGTCCACAAATGGTACATTTTACTACACAAGTCTCTTTTTGTTAACACTTTTAAGGGAATTCGTTAAATAAACTGTGTTGGTTATGGACGCTGTGCAAAAGACGAATGTGAAAAAAAACGCAACTTAATTATGGCAATCCATCAAACCTACTGCAGGAGTCAAGAATGTCAAGTTTTTGATGGACTTAAATGTTTAAATATGACTTTTATAATGACTTTAATGGACAGTTTCCCAGACAGGGTTTAGATTTATCCAGGACTAGGCATTAGTTATATAAGGACATTTAAGTAGCAAACATACCTTACAGAAAAACAATATTGGAGTACATATTGAGACAAAGGAATGGCATTTATATATGTTAAGATATATCAGTGCAATATGTTTTTAAATAAAGACAGCTTAAACCGGCATTTTAGTCAGGGATTAGGATAAGCCCTGTCTGGGAAACCACCACTAAAAGTATCAGCACTGCAATGAGATGTTTTTGTATGTTTAGGTAGGAGTAATATTTTTACAGAATACATAATTCAGCTAATGTACAATAACAGTTGTGTATGCATCACATGTAAATGGTTTATCCAATGATACCTTTTATACATTTATGACCCATGCTGGCAAAATGAGTCAGAATGCGCACAATATAATTTTGAGCTAGATGCAAAAGAAAGTATAGATGTCAATTTTGGTCGAAATTGGGGTTTTAATAAATATAAGTATATTAAAGGGCTGTGCACACCAAAACTTTTAAACGCTGCTAAAACGCCTGGAGAACACCGAATGCCAGATGAGTGCCAGCTTTCGTTAGCTGAGCGCTTTGGTAGCTTTGATACTTCAGCTGTGCGCCGGTTGGTTGCTGTGGTAATGTCCCACCCCTCCTCCACTGTGATTGGATGGCCGTGTGAGAACTGACATTGATGAGCGGAGCTGATTCAACTTTCAACGCTCAGCACCGAGGGCAGAAAAAACACAGAGCGCTGGTTTTCAGCGCAGAAGAAAACTGCTACAGTAGCTGCTGGCTTATTTGAAAAACGCAGAGCTTCCATTGGAACAATTGAAAACATGTGCCGGCCGCAGGCGTAAAAGTTTTGGTGTGCACACCCCCTAAGCCCTCTTTTAGTGATTCCAATGCTTTAAATGGTCATTAAACATCTAAAATGATCTTTATTAGTAGGTTTTCCGAGAGGTGTAACATCCTTACTGCTTAATCTAATACAAAGCTGCGTCTCCATCCATATACGTGTCTGACATTTTGGTTTTGGTTTTAAAACATGCAGAAATTAAAAATAGAGTGCAGGACCTGACTGATGTTAAAAGAGATAAAGTTTGTGACCTGATTGATGTTTAAAGAGTTTTTAAGTATTAAAAATATCTGTTTCTTCTTCCTTTATTTCTTTACGCCATTCCAGCATCTACAGCTATATTCATGGTGAGAAAAAATTAATCCATACACAAGTTTTATTCAGACAAGTTGATCCATACACAGGTTGGAGGCGGGACAATTAGGCAACTCCAATTTGCCTAACTTGTATGTTTTTGGCCTGTGGGAGGAAACCGGAGTACCCGGAGTAAACCCACGCTGACACAGGGAGAACATACAAACTCCACACAGAAAGGCCACCTGCCCTAGCCAGGGTTCGAACCGGGGACAATATCTGTTTTGACAAGATATAGGGCCCTATTTTAACGATCTGAAACGCAAGTGCGAAGCGCAATGTGCAAGTGACTTTGTGGGCGGATCTTGGGCGCTGTGCTATTTTCCCAGCGGGAGAAATAACTCTTGCGCCAGGCGCAAATCAATAAGGGGTTGGTCTGAAGTAGGTTCATTATTCATAGGTGTGGTTTGGGCGTAACGTCAAATAAACCAATCAGAACGCTATCCAACATTCCCTTTAAACACAAGTGCGCAAGTTCCATGGCGGGTTGCTATTATTATGACGGATTTACCAGGCGCAGGATTTGCCAGGAGCGGTTTTACATCCGAGGAAACCGACGTTCTTGTAAGAGCAGTCAAAGACAGAGAAGTTGTTTTGTATGGAGATGGGAGAAACCCGCCCAAATCAGCGTAGGTTAAACAGGCGTGAGAGGAAACAATTGTCTCATCAGCTGGCATCCCCATCGTTGCGCCAAGCGCTACAATGATGTCAGGAGACGGGGGAATCCCAAGCTTGCCAGCATAAATCGGGCACGCCGTGTAACGGGAGGTGGATCTGCCTCTACACAGGACCTGACGCTAGCAGAGGACATCATTGCGTCCACCCTCACCGCTGAAAGGGTTTGGGGGCTTTGAAATCGGACCCAAGAAACGCAAACAGTCCAACCCCAAAGTACACTTACAAATCAAGTTCATATACATTAAGGTTTCTTATGAAAATATTTTAATCGTTATTTGCATGAGAATTTTTTAACACAGCCACACAATAAATAAAAACTATCACCACAATGCTCACCACAATGATTTCCCTTATCTCATGTGTTAATATTTTTTATTGTAACAATTTATGATTTGCAAAAATAACTGTTGCATCTGTGTAGATTAGATAAACAAAGTGTGTGCGCGTTGTGCACGCTATACATTATGGTCAAGCATGCGCCCTTAAAATAGCATAATGAACCACGCGCAACGCACCACTGACTTTAGACTAGTTTTTTTTGGTCAGTGGCACAATTGTTTTTTGAAACTGCAAAATAGCATCAGGGATGGTTTGCGCCGCAACACGCCTCCTTTTTTGCGCTGAACCGACCAGGGAGCGCAAGTTCATTCCTTAGTTTGCCGACGTGCGTCTGTGGAGGGAAAAACCCGCTGTGCGCCGGTGCAAAATACGAATGATACATGCGTCACTGACAAAGTCAATTGCGCTGGGTGCAAGATAGGGCCCATAATCTGTTATGTCTTAAGTGAATGTTTGGTTAACTGTTGGGAAAAATATCTGATGTGTAACATTATATTAGATCCTTGCATTACAGATCTTTAAGTCTCTTTCTCAATGTCAATCAAACAATAAAAGAAATAAAAGTGATTTTAAGTTATGGATGCAGTGACATTACTTTTAAACTTTCAAAAAGTGCCTTTGCTGACTTTGTAAACTTCAAACAGGTAGTCATTTTTTTGTCAGATTCCAACTAATCATACATTGTTTTAAAGTTTTTTTTTATTAGAGAATGACAAAATATAAATAACTCACTTTTGAAATTTGCTCATTCCAACTTATTTTGCCAGCACGGGTCACATTATAAAAAATTAAACTGACAAAAAATGTGCATATCAAAAATGTTTGGTTATGATGGTTAAATAAATACATTTTGCACCCATAAAACAAATAATACAGCTGGAAGCAGTACTGTAATTCACTTGTAAGAGCAAAGTAACAAAACGCAAAAAAAATATTCAAGTTCTACTTCATGATCAAAGCAGAAACCATCATTATATTTCTAAAGGTCCAAACATACAATGAACAAAAACATTACCAAAGAGCAGAACACTCAGCATGTCAGCATGGAACAAACACAACAAAAGATTGCATAGACTTCAAAGGAACTCATCCACGAAGGCTGTGTGCTCTCCAAAAAAACACGTCTAAACTAATTGGTGCATCTATTCGGCCTGACCTCGGTCTACTTGTTTCATTTTTATACAGGTTGGACTACTATGGAGGCGAGGTCTGGTATTCAGCGTGCAGACGAACGTGTGAATAAAGGCTATGTCTAATGAGAGAGGATTCTTCCACTACACTAGCTACCAACCACAGAGCAAAGAAAAAGCTATTATGGATCTTTAAAAGGGTGGAAACTCTGGATAGGTGTGCAGACGCAGGGCTGAAAAGACGTGAGGCACCTCCCTCTGTGACAAACCCTTGGTTCCTACAGCAGGAACAATAGAGGAACAAGCTTAATCCTCGCCGACTCATAATGAGCTATAAGCTTTCTTTTCATGGCAAAAATGTTCTCCCTTTTTGGGGGACTAATCAGGGACAAATGCCCTGAACCCTTTTCAGGTTCCACAGACTTCATTCCTTTGCTGGTGCTCATCTCTTTTATCCTACGTTTCAAGTGTCCTAGGATGAAGATGAGACGGGTTTGAGATGCGTGAGAATGCTCTGGCTTTGAATCAATGTATGGGAGCTCTACGTTCAAGAGGATCCATTGAGAACTTGTCTTTCCAATTGCACAGGAACGATGGAGGGTTTCGAGGCTGTGCATTAAGGAAAATTAGGCGGGAATAAGGGACCTGCTCTCTAGTAATCCATTTTAGCACGTAAATGCCTCCGCAGGCTGTAACGAAGCAGAAAAACTGGCCAGGAAGAACAACAAAGAGCCCCCATTTGCACCATGAAAGGAAGAGCATCCATTGTGCCGATGAGGCATGTAGCGTACGGGCTTTCTTCTTTCCCTTCACCGCACAAGAAGTGAGAGAGGTGTATGAGGAATCTATTAAAGCAAAATGACACGTAATCGGCTTAAGGGGAATGTTATGAAGGCAGGCAAATTAAGGCTTCTGAGGTCCAAACCCAGCATTGCAGTTGAACTCCTACAGATGCTTCCAGATAACTCCAGGGGGTTGCACAAAGCCTGGCCATTTCAACGATGAGAAAATTACAAAGCCCTACAAATTAAAAAGTTTTATCCAAAACAGCATGACATGAAACACAAAACAGCCAATTTGTTTGAAACTGTTTCAGAAAATCCCTTAAAACAAAACTACATTTTGTTTTATTTATTTATTACTGAAAGATTGCATTCACTATAGTTTAAATTGTCTGAACTCTTTTAATTCGGAGAACGGCTTGCCGGATCTATTTTTGAGCAAAGATCTAAAAAAAACTCTTCACTATTTTCCTCCTCAACCTTTTCGCTCTGGAGTCAACCTTTTCCCGAAGTTCTTTGCGTTTCATACGTGACTCATGTTTCTGGCACACCTAAGGAGCGTCTGACAAATTCCCAACCCTGCGGATCGGAATGCGTTTCCTTTCTCTCCTCTTTCTGGTGGCTGTCTTCCACAGAAGGTGAAGTGATGCAGAACGCCGGTGCAGGATCGGCAGAGGCCCTGCTCGCCTTGCCTCCCTTTTTAGGACCTTGATAAACAGGGGGGTGTGAAATGTAATCCCAAACCTTGTGCATTCAACCGACCTGACTGCTTTAAAGTTTTGTTTGTGTTTTTCCTTTTCCGGCTCTTTGAGTTGTTCACTCTACCAGCGCCTTTGAAACCCAAGCTCACCCCCACCTGTAGCGGGATAACCCTTACGTTTTTATAATTGCGTGTTTAAAATGGCATCTTCATTTCCTGTGTCCGTTTCCGGAGGAAACAATGAGCGAATGGAAAAAAAGTGTAGTGCTGGATTCAAAATCTAATTTAATCGATTTGCCTTGAATGAAATGTTGATGCAAGGCCAATTAAAATGGATAAGAATGTAGCAGTGTTTTGGATAAGACTCTTTTGAGGGGGACATCAAAGATAATCCCTTCCTCTGATTTTTTTAGATGCCTTGAAAGCGTTCGTGTTTGGTTATGATAAACACAGTCCCGTAAACCACGATCAAAGAAGGAGATGTTTTGCATTGCACCTTAAAAATTCTGAATGGTAACTCAATCGCTATCTTGGTTGTAAATTCATAGGCTTGATTTTGAACAGCAGCCAGATTTTTCTTTTCGCTCTGTTTTCATTTCTCATTCTGTTGCTCCTTCTCTCTTGTGTTTCTTTGAACCATGACCAGCCCTTACAACAAAGCCTGTTTTTCATCTAGATGGAAGGTTGTTGGGCAAAACCAGGAGGATGTATAAGGGAATGTGCGGCACCATCTCCACTCCAGTCTCCCTTCTAAGGACTTGATCCGTCCTGGCCTTGCTTTGCCATGCATGTCACTTAAGAGCCGAATGGGCTGTGGTGTGTAGAAGCACATGGTCACATGACCGCTGAGGCTTAGCAGAGTACAAGAGATCAACCGTGGCTGTTTCTACAATAGTCTAGTAGGCACATGAAAGGGCAAAATGCGGAGTTCATAACATCAGAGGAGAAGCATTTCATCTGTCCATACCTCAGTTTTCACTCCTCATTCCTCAATGGCTCCTTCTTTACCCATGAAATAACAGCCATGGACTTCAACAGCAGGGTCACAAATGTTAAAATTCCTATTAAAATCTCCATAGAGAAACTGATTTTCAGTGATAATATTCAAACACTGAAACAGATCTCCCATAAGCTCTGAGATTGCTGTTGGGTGATGTCATATGCTTTTGTAGAAACCTTACATAAGTGTGATATGAAATCAATAAAAAAACATACCAACCACTGAAATAATGCTTGTGTGAATATTTGCATGCTTGAGAGATAACTAAGGATTTAGAAACTTTGGTCTGCATCCTAACTCTCAGTAATGCTTCTTCGTGATTTACGTACATCATCTTTCTTTCTGAGAAATGGATATTGGGTTTATTTTACAATGATTAATAAGTCTAAAGTCATACAACAGTAACACCGGTAAATTAAATTTTTCAGTTATTAAAGAAGCGCAGAGTAACTGAGACCTGCAATATTACTTAGGTGTCATGCAAACCCTGTGTGAGATGCCTGCTGTTTGAGAACTGTGACATTGCTTCATTCCTCCAGACGGACAATTGACGATGAGACACCGATTTTCCAATTAAAGTGATGAAACCAAATACATGCCCTCTGGGTCTATGAATTTCATTCAGTATTTAAAAAGTTATTTCAGATGGAGTCTATGAAGGTTGCCATCTGATCTGTTTTTTTTAATTTGGTGCAGGACAGCTGTGCAATCTGACACTTGTGTCACGGCGTATGTGGAGAACACCGATTACAGTGAAAGTGGTACGGTCTTATCATATGACTTTTGTCCATTGACTACACTGCTTCCTTAAAAATATAAATAATGGCTTTAAAGGGACACTCCACTTATTTTGAAAATATTCTCATTTTCCAGCTCCCCTAGAGTTAAACATTTGATTTTTACCGTTTTGGAATCCATTCAGCCAATCTCCGGGTCTGGCGCTACCACTTTTAGCATAGCTTAGCACAGTCCATTGAATCTGATTAGACCATTAGCATTGCGGTAAAAAATAACCAAAGAGTTTCCTTATTTTTCCCATTTAAAACATGACTCTTCTGTAGTTACATCGGGAACAGGAGGTGCAATGATATTACGCAGTGCACGAAAATAGCCCCGTTATTAACTTTCAATTGCAGGAGACTATTTCCAGGCACTACGTAATATCATACCATGTTACGGCAGCAAAGTCCTTGATTATTACGCCAGAATGAGAGTATAGTTCCTAGCCATATCTGCATAGAAAATCACAACTTTTAATTTTCTGTAGGTCTTAGTACACAATGTAACTACAAAAGTTATTTTTAGCGCAATGCTAATGGTCTAATCAGATTCAATGGATTATGCTAAGCTATGCTAAAAGTGGTACTGCCAGATCGGAGATCAGCTGAATGGATTCCAAAACAGTAAAAATCAAATGTTTAACTCAAGGGGAGCTGGAAAATTAGCATATTTTAAAAAAGTTGGAGTGTCCCTTCAATGCTTATGTTTGAATAAAGAAGTCAAGTTGGTGTGATATTAGATTGGATTCATAATGGAGCTCATATTGGAAATATTGATAGTATTTGATGTTGGATAAGCTATAAAAACAAAAAACAAAAAGTTTATCTGGAGCTAGGGATGGGAAAAATTTTGATTCTCCAATTTTAATCAATCTTCAAAAAAAAAAAAAAAAAAAATTGATTCGTGAAATATACTTCAGACAGGGCTTTTAAGGAATGCCCGATGGCCTGGGGCAAGTGTGAACAATGCTTGGGACAGTTGACAGAACTGGCTTTCTGTCAAGGCTACATTGTCAAGAAGTTAATCAATTGTACGTGTTTTAGGCCAATTTAACTCTTTCCCCGCCATTGACGAGATTTTCCGTCTTTACGCAATACCGCTATTATCCACCAGGTGGCGCCCTTCCGCAACTTTTTAAACCCGGAAGTATTGCCCTATGGCAAGCTGCTGCATGTCCGTGTCTGTTTTAAAGATCGCTCTGAATGAGATCTATATGAAAAGTCCGTCATAAAACTGGAATTATCTCTGCTTTTTGCTCAAAATATGGTGTTTTTGCAAAAACCTACCCATATTCAAAAGCTGATTGCAAAAAAAACCACTAAAGGTAGGATGAAACGGGTTTTTTTGTTTGAAAGCAGAGGGTCTGTTCTTTCATTTGGTATATTGTATGTTTATATATTTAAAGAAGAACATTTTCTGGAAGGCATTAAACTTTGGTGAAAATCATGAAAAACGCTGGCGCTGGCTGGCAACTTTTTTTTAAAACGCTGGCGGTGAAAGAGTTAAAGGAACAGTATGTAAGAAATTTATATCAATGAATCATAAAATGGCCCTGATATGTCACTAGACATTAAGAAATCATTTTCATTTCAAATACTTATATCACTGGCAACAGCAGTCCGGCCAGGATTTTGTCATTTAAAAAGTGGAGTTGCAGCCCTAAACTGATGTTTATGTTGTCATGTTGTGTATTGGCCACCAGTTGTGTGATTGCAGTACCAGTTTTAGCCACAAGTTTTGTTTTTGCAATACCAGTTTTGGCCAAAATCCTACATACTGTTCCTTTAAATATTTATGCAAAGCAGACACAAAACCGATCTTAATGCGCTGCTCAAGCACTGTTTGAGAAGTCTCAAGCGCGCAGTCAGCAAGCTGCATTTCAAGGCTTTAGACAGCACACAAATACTGGGTTCACATTTCCTTGCGCTTAAACGGACATATTTACACAAAATTTTTCATAATTTCACATTAATTCCTCATAAACATAGTCTGTTGTGTAAATGTAGACAATTCAGAAAGAAAATGCAGGTAACAGTATATTGGATCCATGCAATACATGTAAATCTTAAAGTTTCATGTTTTCAAAATTAATATTTTTAATAAAATATAGATTACTAATCGATATTGGAGTGGATCGAATCGAAACCATATATAATCGAACACTCACATTGGTCGCAATAACACATATAACTTCTAACACATACTCTGTTGAACTGGGATGTAAAACATCACTTCCTAATATCCTAGATATTCAAAAAGGTGAATTTGATAAAGATAGTTTCACGAAACAACCCTTAAACGGAGCATTTTGAGTTATCTGTTTATCATGCACACCACAAAGGCAGCACAAAAAACTATAACTATGATCCCATTCATTCAACTCAGAAAGCTGGCGTGTGCAACTTGGAAAATTGCAGGAGAATGCCACACAAGTCGGGGTTCCAACTTGGCAATTTCTCTGAAACATTTTCCACGTTACAAAAAGGCAGGTGTATGATGTCACTCAAGAAAATACAGACAGTTACAGTTCCAAAATGATAATAAAACCTGTTTAGCAAACAAATGCAGAGACAGGTGTGTAAAAACACGGCCCATGATCTTTTCCGTTGATAATCATGCAACTGCGAAACAACTGCAAGCATCCCCATTTTGTTTCTTTTTTCATTATTTATTTGTTCCGTTCTATTTCCAAGCAATGAACAACAAAACGCTTCACGGCTCAGAAACATCCCACATCCGCCTTGAACGAATGCCTCCAGACAACACAAACAAACAAACAAACCCACAATTTGAATTAAGAACAAACTAGATTCAGTTTAATATACCAATGCAAACACTGAGCAAAGTGCTCTGAACCGAGACATCTGTTACTTTCGTAAATAATGTTGCGGAAAGATCCGCGAAGCTTCACACGCCTTATGCCAGTTTGACCGTGATAGGGCCTCTTAAAGTCCAGAGGGAAACCCTGTGCAGAGATCAGCAGATATCTCAAGCTCCAGTTTTCCTGTGCGCCGATCACTACCAGATGTTGGCTGAACAGGAGCTTCTAGGATCTGAACAAACTCCACAAATCACTATAAATCACCAGGCACTTCCCAACAGCTTCCTACAGTACATGTCTCAATCCCGCAATCACGTCTGCACTGTCATCGCAAACAGACGGTAAATCTAATCTCAATCACTGTGCTGCTCCTGTGATAGTTAGTTTATGCAGGTGAAGGCCAACAAACACAACAACCAGGAGCCGGGTTAAGAAACAAAATACCTAATCTGTTCTTCCTATCCATCCAAGCTTTGTGCTTCCGCTACATTATTTCTGCCAATAATGCATCTGGTGCAATAACACAAAAGTAAATAAATATCAGCACAGCAGTTGTGCGCCGAAAAGTAAATCAGTCCTGGAAAGCACGGACAGTGAGGAATTAATAGATGTAGCCGCTGTGGAGGGGAAACATGGCTTGAGTTTGTAAAGAGAGAGAGCAGCTTATGATAGATGGACAGTAATGTCTTTTCCATCTGGTTTGAGGAAGGGCAAAGCCACTAATGAGTCCTATCAACACAGGTCTCCTGTCCTCAAGCGGACATTTGATCACGGAGCCACACAGGACAGAAACAGACTACACAAGCTGTTCTGCTACGCAAAAGAGCCCTTCTGACTGATGACTTAACCTGATGTTATGATACAAGAGTCTGGGATGAAGATAATGTTTAGATTGGGATTAGGTGGGATCTCACAATGCTCTTTGTGTCTCTGTTCTTAGCGACGCATGCTAAGGCAAGCAGCATTATAGCTACTGCACATATTAAGGATTAGGTAGTCTTCAAAACACGAGTTTTAAACACTGATGTGCAACTCATCCCGTGCTACAGTTATGAATGATACCTTTAATCGTGTGGTTTGTTCATGAGGTATGTAATTACTTTTATATGTGATCGGCTGGCAAAAAGCAAAAACAAACCATAATGAGGGACCGGAATATCTTTTATATTCTGGGGTGAGTTCTTTTTGGCATGGTTCAATAAGTTACCACCTACAGTAGCAACCGCCCAAAAAAACCCTAGCAACTGTACAGCAGCATGCTAGAAACCACTCGGAACACATTAGCAACCACATAACAACGCTCCGGCAACCATCCACAACATCCTATGCGGTGTTCCAAACCACTCCCTCGTTTACTCATTCACTTTTCCCTATATAGCAGATTACAATTGAGTGCACTAGATTGGGAGGAACTGAACGATAATGAGCGAGCGATTTTTGACACGGACGTAAATACGTCAGAGAGCTGTCGCAGATATTCCTCATAAACCCTTACACCGGTGTGGCTTCATAGATTGTACTGTGAAACGGTTAAGTTTACTTTCTTACTGTTTCTTAGTGAAAACAAAACAACTGCTTGTCATATTTATTAACTTTATTATATTTTAGATAAAAAGTATCGCATTTATTTTTAATATGTTTATTTAAAAAAAAAAACTGACAACAAGAACTAACAAAAGTGTATAAATGTAAATTTGTGGTGTTTAATGTCAGTGTCCTTCAGCTAATTCAAGTTAAGCGTTCGTCTCCCATTGTATAATGCAGTGTTTCTCAAACTTTTTCTGCCATTCCCCACTTTGGAGGTAGGGAAGGGTTCCAAGCTCCACCTGTCCCAATCGCCCCAACAAAATCGTAATCAGCTATGCTTAAGTTACCCCGTGACATTTTCTACAGTCTGATTTATTTAAGTTTTAAGCTAGGTTTATGTTTAAATGTGCCATTTTGAGTGTATGGTCAATAAATAATTAAATTAATAGATTTTCTCCCATTTGTCACGCCCCACTTGTAATGTTCCTATTCCCCAGTGGGGCCCGCCCCACACTTTGAGAAACACTGGTATAATGAGAAATAGTAAGTGAGCGAGTGTACATTGAAAGTCAGAGTGCATTGTGGGTAAAAAGTAGTGAAGGAGTGTAGGGAAGGAAGTTGTTCACTCAGGTTTCAAACACCACTACAAAACGGCAGTGCACTATATAGGAGATAGGGAGCAGTTTCAGACAGAGCACTAGTATCAGTATCAGTAAGCGTGCATTAGCAAGAATAAAATCGTTTTTGAATATTACATTTTATGCACATGATATATATAGCAGGAGAACATGAAAATAAGTTGCAAGCCAGATCTGAACCCACATATCCTACATAAGCACCACTGCTCAACAGTTTTGTTTGTGGTTATTATAAATAAGGAAGATTTTAGTCTTAAAGTGACAGTTTACCTTAAAATGAAAAGTCATCATCCGAAAAAAAATATTTTGGAAGTATTGTGATAAATGACGAAGAAAATATTTTGATAAATGATGGTTAGCACACAGTTGATGGTACCCATTAAATTCCATCATATTTTTTATTCCTATTATGGAAGTCAATGATCACTATCTGCTGTGTTTACCATCATTTCTCAAAAAATCTTCTTTTGAAAAAAAAAAAAATACTTTCATACAGGTTTAGGACAACATGAGGATGAGTAAATGATGACAAAATTTTCATTTTAAGGTGAACTATCCCTTTAATCTACCAAGCTACATGAACTCATGCCTTTAAGTATTTATCATGGTTGAGATTAAAATTAAGCCAGGAAGTTTTGATGCTGTCCTGAAACAGAGGTTTTAAGGGAAGTTAAAAGGATGCCATGGAAAGCTATAAAGGAATCTTTAATTTTCTCACAGGTCATGGTATAATGTATATTTCTGGCTTCTGTGCAGATATGTGCTTATGTGCCATGAAATATAATAAAGCTGGACTGAGAAACTGTGGAAATATTTATACGAATGAAACACCCAAAGTTGGCAGTGTAAGGAGACAGCTGTAATAAGAAAAAGGTGTCTGTATATTTCACTAAGGTTAAAAATGAAAATATAAAACAATAAAAGGCTAAATCTGAGATGGACATATCTAGAGGAAGACATGGATCAATTCACATCCCATGTTTACAGTTTGCCACTCCAATCTTAGAAGAAACTAATATGTTACTATGAAATGCTTAATTTTGTCATATAAACAGCCACATTAATACCATGTTATGACATCTTCTAAAAGTATTTCACATGGAGAATCAAGTTGTGTTTTATTTTTATAAAAGACCAGCTCAAAGATGTTGGTGGAAGAGCAAAATTTGTATTGAGAATTGTCATAATCATGCTTAGATATTTAAATGTTATTCAACAAATAAATTTAACACAGGCAAAACATAACACCTATCACGCTACACCTCAGCCTCAATTGGCAAGGCTTGAATTACACTGAAGGTGGGATGTGCCAGAAGAGAGATTAAGAAACAAGTCTAAGTTCAAGGGCCCTGACTAAATAGCATGGGGAGATGTTTGCGGTGCATCAAAGCTGGCTTGGCACATCTTGAGCGTCCCAGCACAGTGGGTGCAGCTGCTCGACTGAGGTCATCCTGGCAGCTGCCCCCATCGCCCCTAAACTCCCACCCCAAACGGCTGATTATTGTGTTCAGCTACAGAGAAACTTTCATTCATGCCTTATTATTTGAAGACATTCATACACGCCCATTTTCTTATTCTCACATTTCGTGCTTTGATTCTCCTTAAAGGATTTCATGCTTTTTTCATGTTTTTGAACTAGCGTGAGGGGTTAAACTTCATGCATTCTGTCTGCTAAATTTTTCATGCTTTATTTCTTTTCTTAGACGTTCTTACTTTATGTACGGTATCTTATTTACTCAAAGTTTTCTTTCAATATCTCTATGCTGCGTGCGTTATGCCACTATTTGCATTTTTATTTGTTATATTTGGCATTAAAAACCCAGTCACACCAAGATTAGGAAATGATGTGTTTATTATATATACTGTACACAATATACCTACCTAGCGCCACATTTATACAACAGTTGCATTATTTATTATTATTATGACCATCAGCAAACCACTATTTTTATAATGATACCGAGACATATTCCCATAACATCACACGTCTCTAACTTCTATTGTTCTTATAGAAAGTGACTACATATCCGTTACGTTTTCGAGATCATCTAATTTTTCGGCCATCTTTCAAGTATCTGAACTGAAGTATTTACCTTCACTTTTCTAGGAAAATAGCCATAATGCTTAGTAGGAAAATTTTGATGCACTTTTTTGGAGCTGCTGATCTTGATGCAATCAAATTTTATAAATCAGTCAAGTATAAAAAAATCAAAGGATGCCTTTAAGAAAAGCGCAATAATTAGCATGACAAAAGGAAATAATTGTCTATGTCTAAATATCATTAGGGGACTGGACCGCACTGATCCATGTACTTCAGCCGAGAGCACGTTCATGTGGTCAATACTTAAATAGATGCACACGAATGGATCAAGATGGCTAATGACCCACCACATGCTACAAAACAAACAGTCCATTCACTGCCGAGGATGTTCGCAATTCCTGTAATTTAGCTGCATTGTCTTGCATTACATAGGGCTCATTCGAGAGGCAAATAAAAGGATCATTAACATAGTCCAGCTAATATAAAACTCACCCTGAATGAGGCACTCCACTAGGGCCTCCATTTAAACTTGGCATAGCTTTAGATGGATGCCTCATTCAGTCACAAATTACTCCACTGGTTTACATTATCATCCTTAAAGTTTAAGGTGCTTATACCCCGGAGCCATAGGTGATCATTGCTCTAGTTGAAGTAACCGTGGTGATTTGCTGACCTGATGGTGTACCGTATTTGATTAATGTACATGAAGGAGGGTTCATGTCCTCAAGAGCTTTGCTGTGATCACGATATGGGCTGGGAGTATCCTCACGTATGCAAACCCATCACCATGTGGAACGGGGCCAAATTAGGCCCTGATTAATTTGGCGAGGGGCCAGCGTGCTCATTCAGCCCAAAACAAAGGTTCATCTACTGAATGTACTGAATGTCAAGGCCATCATGAAGTATGTAAGGGTCATTATGTTTACAATTTGTTCATTTCTGTAAACTGAGGTAGTTGCTGTGAAAGAGTAGACAAATATTTATCCTTTTTAATGAAAGTTAGTTTTTGTTGGTTAAACAGCTGACATTTAGATATACAACACATTGATTAATTCCTATTGGCCTTCTACATAACAAGCATGATATATTTATAGTCATTGTTACTGACCATAAAATCAACAAATCTTATAGAAACATTAAACGGACCAAACATGGTAGACAACAGTATGACATACAGATCCCTATGAGACCTTCACACTCTTGTTTTGCTCTGAATCAAATTCTATCTGCTGAATGTCTGCAACCTAAACAGGAGACCTTGCTACCGACATGATCAGCTATTTTGGAAATGTTGAGCTCCACCATCTAAAAACAAACTTACCAATGACAATGAGGGTGTAGTTGATGTTGACGCTGCCAAAGCCATTAGTGGCTTTACAAATAAAAGTTCCAGCATCTTCTGCCTCCACCTCTTTGATCCGGAGGGCTTGTTGAAGGACCCTGAAGCGCATCCAGCCGCTGTGGATGTTTCGGCCGTCTTTGGTCCACATGATGAGGGGAGGTGGATCCCCCTCCACAGGACACTGAAGTTTCATGGTGCGTCCGATTCTCACGCTTTGCCGGTGCACTACCTTCTGCGCTACACGTGGAGGACCTATAGAGAAATAACAGATCAGTAAAACAATTTATAATTTTGTTTTCACACTTGGTAAATTTGTTTGGTTTTGAATCGAAATTTGTGTTTCTCTAATGGGGCATACACACCAAACGCGAGTAGATTACATACAAAGTCAATGCAAAGACACGTTCAGACACGATGGGTGATCAGGGCGATGCGAATGACGCGAATTGGATGGCGCGATTGCCGTGAAAACACGCGTTATTCGCCTCAAACGCAAAAATATTCAACTCAAGCGGAAAATTCACATGACACAAAGTTAAATCCTGTGAGTAATCTAAAGCAAGCAACGCAATGCTACGCAGTTGGTGTGTACGTAGCATTAATCCTTGCTCAACTGGTGTACTGGTACAGCTGTTTTGTTGTTCAAAAATGTAATGCTTTAGTCAAGAAAACCATATGAAGTTGTTTGTCTCCACAAACCAGTAGAGTGGTAAATTGGGACACTTTTTGACATTGACATGAAAAAGGCTTAATTTATCTGAATTCCTCAATTCCGTGTGATGCTGGATCACAAAACCAATCATAAGGGTAATGTTTTTTTTAAATTGAGATTTATACATCATCTGAATAATAAGCTTTCCATTGATGTATGGTTTGTTAGGATGGGACAATATTTGGCAATATTTAGCTAGAATCTGTGATATATACAAACTAAGTTCATGGAACATAATCTTTACTTAATATCTTTGTTGGCATAAAAAAGTATAATTTTGACCCATATAATGCATTGTTGGCTATTGCTCAAATATACCCTTGCTTCTTATGACTTCTTATGGTTTTGTGATCCAGGGTCACATACTGTATAATACATACTGTACCAATTTGTTAATGCAGTAGATGGCTTTCACAAAGTCGAGTGTGGATCGTTGGTATGCACTTAAGTTTAGTTGACAGCTTTTACAAATCAAACAAACATAAAACCACGTGAGCACCGAAAGCGCTAGTGTAAAAGTGACACATTATCTGGGTGTACATCACCCACTCTCATGCTAGACTTTTTTCTTTATTTTCAACCTGGTTGTAGAAGTCAAGCCTGAACATGCAATGGGAAAGCTTGAATGCATTAGACTAAAATATTTGCTTTTCAAAGGATTAGACTAAGCTTTAAAGAAATAGTTCACCCCAAAAAAAGAAAATTCAGTCATAATTTACCCTAACTTAAACTCCTCTGACTTTTATGCGTTTGTGAAATGCAAAATGGCGAGGTTAGGCTGGTGTTTTCCATAATGGACATTATGGAAGGAGCTGTTGTTTAAAATAAATCACATTGAGCTACGGCGGAGGGTAACCATTTTTAGTAAATTACTTAATCTGATACAAAGATATTTTATGATCTTAAAGGGCTGCAAGATATACAGAAATACTGTGCAATGCGCAATATGCATACCGCAATGGCTTCCAATAACCAAATGATTTTTATACTTTAAAAAGTTACGTATAGACCAATTTAGTGTTTGCAAACAGAGATGACGTTTTTTGTGGGCGGAGCCAAACTGGTTGCAGAAAGTGACTGCTCCGCAGTAGGGTTGTGAAGTGTTTTAGCATTAAACCGTGATTTTTATGGATCCGGTGTTCTGTCAAAGTCTGATTCCCCTATGTTTCCCTTTAGTGCAATGTTTCTTATAGCGTTTTAATCACATTACGTTTATTTTTTTAGATAGATCAAAAGTTTAAATGGTTTGGCTACTGATATGCATGTATGTAATGTATATGTATTGTTCTTTTTTGCTAAATCAAATATTTTTACAGTCTGAATCGCTAAAGTACATGTAAAAGCAATACTTTCATGTATTATATATAATAGCGTTTATTACATATTTCATAATTTTCCTGTTTTTTATTATTTCTTCCTTAATAAGTTATAATTGTAACATGATAAAAACGCTAGAAGAAACACATGGAGGGAACAGACTTCGACAGAACACCGGACATCTTCTCTACTTATTTTCTATTCTAATTATTAAAAGATTTCCAGATGATTTCCTTGCTCCATTCTGTCCGTTTAAACACCTACGTTTATCTTCAAATGATGTCTTCGACGATTGTATTCTATAAAAATGAAAGCCATCTTTTTTTGGCATTCTTATTCTGACACTTAACAGCACAACCGGACATTTTCCAGTGAGTTATCTTGCTCTTTTCACTCGTGTCTAATTCATTTCCACTGTTTTTCTGCAACCGCATTGCGCGCGCAGCTTGCAGTGACGTAACTGTGACGTCTACTCTAAATTGGTCTATAGGCAAAGTTTTAGGTTGATGCAGACAGCAGAGAGACTGGAGAGACAAAGCGAGTAATGCTTTCTTTTTCCCTGAAAGAATGTGATACATATATGTTGGTTATTTAATTGAAGAGCTCAGATGTACGTCTAACAGGTTTTCTTGTAAAGAAGCATTAAAAAAACTCTTAAAGGCAGGGTGCATGATTTTTGAACACTTTTGGTTAATATCATTATCTCGTTTTTTAACAGAGGTGGTGTTTAGCAACGTTTGCATCTGAGCTACACAATATTTTTGAAATATTATAATTGAATTAAATTTTCAAAAGTATAGCAGTATCATGTCGCATATCATATCACATTTTAATTTATATAGTGCAGGCCTTTAAATCTTTGAATAAAGTGCAAGCGTGACACAGACTAGTGTAACATTTATGTTATGGTGTTTCTTAGAGCTCAACATCCCCATTCACTTTTAATGTACAGAAAAGGGTAAAAAAAAATCGAAGTAAAGCAATACGGGTTTGGGTGAGTACATGATGCAGGATTTTATTTTTGGACTATCCCTTTAAAGCATCTCGTTCTGGCTGAGAGGAGCGAGGCTTCCCGCTGCCCACGCACAGCTTTGCTTACTCCCATTAAGAGACTGAAGGCAGGAAATTGATAGTGTCACTGTTTATGTCTGTGGGGAAATTGTAACCGCAGTCCTCTGTCAGCCAGCCATGTCTAGTTGGCGTACTCTGCTACCGGCCTGCAACGGATTGCATTGTTTGTGCGCTCTTCAGTTGGTGGCTTCTTTGAGGTTATAAAGGTCAGAGTCTGTAAATACTGTCCACACTAGCTGTTCTCAAGCCTGTGTTAGTCACTCTAATAGCTGTTTACGTAAGGCTAATGGCAGACTGGATCCGTTTAGCTGCCACAAAACCAGGATTAGGAAGGTCTTGCGGCGAAAATTTCCACATGCATTTATATGCCCAAAGTATATTATGTTTAAATCTTTTCTTTAGAAAAAACACCTCTGTCTGTAATTGCAGGCATTATTGGGATGGATGAAGAGCATAGAGTGTTTTGTTTCATTTTAAGACATCTGTCCAACATTTAATCATTTCCAAATCCATCTGAAGAAATTAGAAGCGGAAAGAAATCACAGAATTTTCATGAAAACTGAAAAATGGGAAATCCTGGCTCTGTTTCAAAACCTAGTGATGTTGGCTAATAAAGATCTGTGGCCATTTATTGGTAATAAATAGACAATACCCGAGTTTGTTATAGTTAAATCTTGTGCTTTGCATTGAAATACATTTTGTTAAACATTTTGTTGCACAAAAAACACAATTAATCAGACCTTTTAAGTCACTGATAGTGTTCATCCCGTCAATCACAGTGGATAATTACCTCACATTTGATTAGTTAGCATGTTGCTAAGCTAACTATGCAACACTCTAAAGAACTACACCAAATTAAAAGATGCAGTGTTTAAATTTTAGCGGCATCTCACCTCTTGCTTTTAGAACACATAGAGAAGCTACAGTAGCCGCCACCGAACAAACATGTAATCGTTGGAGACAACTTAGTAAAAAAGTTTGTCTGTTAAGGGCTTCTGTAGAAACATGGCTGCACAAAATGGCAGCTTCCATGTAAGGGGACCCTCTGTGTATGTAGATAAAATGTCTCATTCTAATGCTGCGTTTACACCAGCCGTGGTAGAGGCGGCAAGCGCGGGTGATTTACATGTTAAGTCAATGCGAAGACGCGATTAGGCATCCTTCGGCGCGGTACATGCGGTAAACATTGTTGCCGAATTGAGCGTTGCTGCGGGAAACGCGCGAGTTGAAAATCTTAACTTCGTCGGATTTCCGCACCGCGTTAACCAATCAGGACCTTGCTGTAGTAGTGGCGTGATTACAGGAAGGAAGGGGAGTGGCGAAGTCTCCCCCCATGACGCGAATTTCCGCGTGAATTTCTCAAATGACTAGAATTTT
This sequence comes from Paramisgurnus dabryanus, assembly GCF_030506205.2. Taxonomy (NCBI): domain Eukaryota; kingdom Metazoa; phylum Chordata; class Actinopteri; order Cypriniformes; family Cobitidae; genus Paramisgurnus; species Paramisgurnus dabryanus. The sequence goes on from NC_133352.1 coordinate 9,538,470, forward strand.
ACGCGCGGCTTTCACACGAGAATGAAGCGAGTGAACTCAAATGTTCAAGCGTCCAACTACGCACGAATAGCGCGTTTTTGCTGCCTTTACCGCGGCTGGTGTAAACGGTTTCTCTTGTTTTGTTCACCATAATCATTTTTATTAAGTTTTTCTCAATGCATAATGGCAGAGTTTGCGAATTGCAAGGGGTTCGTGAGTTTATGAAAAAATAATATATTACAAAATGTAATAAAATAGAAACAAATCTAAATAAAACATTTGTTAACAAACATATTCATGTTTTCTGCAAGTCACGTAACATTACAGTATATCAGAAAACTGAGAACTCATGCAAAATAGCTATGTTAAATAGCCTTGTTGATTAAACTTTAAAACTAATGAAAAATAAACGTTTTTTGAAGTTAAACATGCAAGAGTACTATTAAATGAAAAAATATTTACTTAAAGTCTCAGTGGGTGCTTCAAATAAATAATTTAGTTCAAGTGGGTTCAGCTGACAAAACGTTTGAAAACCCCTGCATTATGGTTGACATTGTTACTCTACTATTTGATCAAAAGAAGGGGTATCTTACAATTATACAGCCTGCCTTTGAAATAGCCTTTGAATCTAAATCACTCCCACGACGCTCACAAGTTTCGATAAAGAGCCTTACGTAACCAGGAAGGAAACGGTTAAACCTTATACACGGTGATATAAACCAGTTGTCCACGAACTGTAACACCAAATAACTCGTTTTATGTCAAATCAAAGAGGCTTCTAGTGAAAAACGTATCGTGTGCATGGTTTCAAACTGCGCTGTGAAATGATTCGCTGCAACAGGTATCACGCCAGCTTGACTACAGCACATTATTGTATCTCACAGAGAAAAGTGGGAAGCTGACATTTTGATAGATTATCGTTGAAAGTGTGAAAAAGAAATTAGTCACAGGCAGGAACTCGCGAAGCTTTCTCCCGCTCGCTTTCGAATGGCTTTCTCATCAGAGTAAAACCTTCCTGGTGCGTCGTTCTCACAGATTGAAATCTCATTCTTTCTTGGAAAAGACTGTACGCCCCCTCCTTGAGCAGATTTATGGGCCTCCTGCTTCGGGCCCTTCTGTTTGTGGGTCGGTCCCGATGCCTCTCCTCCTCACAGGAGCCCAAAAGCAGACAGCACTGCACGTTTCACAGATCAGAGGTGCACGGGAGAAAACAAAGACTCTAAACTTTCACAAGCAACGCTCGGTTTGGCTTCCAATTCTTCTCCCTTTTGCCCAAAGACGGCGATGATTAATGTTACATCTCCCACACAACTCACAAAAGGCATACAGTCTACGGCAGGGTCAAGAAAGCATTTCTTAGCCCTATGAAAAGGGCGCAAGACAGAAATGACGAGTTAGTGTTACAATATTTAATGTGCCCAAATAAATAAATGTGTTCCAGTGTGCGGCAATACACATTTAACTGGGGAAGGCTTTGAAAACCTGCGTGTCTGTGTAAATATTGACTCTGTTTGTTTGTGTGTGAGGGAATTTGTGAAGAAAGGACTTGGTGAATGGTGGGACGGCAGGTCAAACTCTTTAAAAGGCAATCTGTTTTCTCTATTCAGCATAAATGGATTCCCTTCTGTCGCAGTTGAGCGCACATCACTATACAATACGGTGGCCGGCCTCTTTCGACGGCTGCACTACGGATTCTCCTTCAAGTTGCAATCTTCCATATCCCTCTTTCCCTTTTACGGCCTTCTGGCTTAAGGTAGCCCAACATGCATGTCTGGAATGTCAACTAATGACAGGAAAAAAGAGAGGCCAACACAAGTAACATTCAATCATATATCCTCTTTCAACTCAAGCTCTTTCTGCCAATAAGCCTCCGCAGGGCCCCGTGAAGCACTATCTGTAATTGCCGTAAATATAGCATTCCCTTAAGAATCAATACGTATCGTGGGCCAGCTAGAAGTTGATGCATGATATTTTTGTTGGCTTTATTTTGGAAAGGGCAGGAGGTGATTTGCAGTGCAGGAATGCATTTCAGAATAATTTTTTAAGCAGGTTTAAGCTCACCGGTGCCAATATATTCACGGTCAGGAAGCAACTGGTGACTAAGTAAGATAACCTTCACCCTGCTTTAACTTCCTCTGTAATACAGGAGGCTTGAATACTATGTCTGAATCAACTTTGCAACAATGGGAATGAAAGGAATATTTTGGGTTAAATGCGACTTAAAGGCGTAGTTCACATAAAAAACAACAATAACTTATGTCACCATTTATTTACCCTCATGTTGTTCTAAACCCATATGTCTTCATTTAAACACAGAATGATAACAGAATGGACATTTTTGGGTGCACTATCTCTTCTGTACATCAGCTGATCTGTGGCATACTGTTGATTACAACAGAAAATAACAACATAAAATGGGTTTACAGTAGGGGTATGCGATATGACGATATTTGATTGTGAACGATTAAAATGTTATCCACTTTTACTGAAACATCATTGTATTGTGATTCGTGCCAACATCAAGTACGCGACAAGGCGCGCGGTACAAGAAGGCGACGTAAGGGCCAGGGAATACATTTTAGCTTTCAAAGTATACTCACCGCGGATACGCGCGGATTAGAGGTCGACCGATACGGCTTTTTCTCTGGCCGATGCCGATATTTAGAAATCAGGGCAGCCGATTTGTTTGGCCGATTTTCTATATGTACATAATAATCAAAATGTTCTCATCATTAGCAGATATTTTAAATGTAAAAATGTCACTATTTAAGTCAAAGCATTTAAAATAAATTATGACTGGTCTTTCTGAAGAGTTTTACAACCTCCTCTGCACCATGCATTTATCAGACACATATATTACCTGACACTCTGCTGTCATCATCTTTGATCAGTTTTTTAGCATGGCTTTTATTACTTTGTAGGATATATTTGGTAGACCTGATAAATTATTTATTCATCATAAAGTTAACATAGTAAATGTCTATGTTTTTTAGTTGAGACTGTCATTTAGGGCAAATCTTTCTAAACACATTTACATTCTCATTTCTGAGGCGCTATAAGTGACTGATTGTGCTGACAGTGACGTCTTGTGAGTTTAGTGTTGGGACAGATCTGTTGTTTCGACCGTTCATTCAAACGAATCCGTTCAAAGGAGTCAGTTCTCGAATCAGACGCGCTGTGTTCTAATCCAGGCTGAGCAGCGCAAAACTGTAAACAACTGTAAAACATTTCCTCGGTGGATATGATTTGGTCTTCTACCTTTCGCCATCGAGTCAGTTTTGTTTTGAGTAATAAAAGCAGGGAGACAGTTTAAAGAACGAAAGCGTGCGCGCGCGGCTCTGCTCTCTCTGTCACGCAAACAAAACTCATCATCACTCTTTAATCACACGAAATGAGCATAAACTTTGCACGGACAGTGCACCGCGAGACATAAGCCCGTCACGACCGTGTTTGACACATACGCAATACAAATGATTTCTTATTCAAATTATTACTCTAACAGGCCGTCAGGGCAGCACTGATTTGCAACATTTACAGTACGTTAAAAAATTTTGGGTACGTGAAGAAAAGTAGCCGATCTATCATTGCAAACACAGTTTAGAACAAACAACAAGAAAACAAAGAACAGGAATCAAACATAACGGTGACGAAAATGCTCCAGACAGCTTTCTGTTCTTTGAAAAATTGAAAATAAAAGAAGAGAAAACAATAGTGCTGTCTATTTCCTTTGTATAATTGTTTGTAGTGGAGTGTCCTGTATTTTCTTGCGCATGCGCTGCTGTACGCTCTCTGTGCAGTTTCCGCGCATATATTTGTAACCTTGTAGGACTGCATTTTTAAATGGGGGCATTAGTATGGCTGTATTAAGGCTAAGTAATGGCAAAAACTAGGGGTGCACGATTCAGAAAATTTCACGATTCGATTCGATTTCCGATTTTTAGGCTCAAGATTCGATTCAAAATCGATTTTCAATTCAAAAACGATTCACGATTTAAAAAAACGATTCACAGTGTGTAAATGTAGTTTACTTTTTCTATGTGACTGATTGTAGTAGATATACAATTTTAAAGAAAAGAAACACAACAAATTAAATGTAGTTTGATATTACTTTATGGCTTTATGAAAAAAAAAATTGTTGTGAAGCAATTAGATAACCCCTTTTATCAAACTCTATTAAATACAATAATATAGTATGATAGACAGTGCAGGTCTATAGATTATAAATGTGACTGGTGTTATAATGGTTATTATTTCTATTAGATAGAGCAGAAGCAGGAAAAGTGCCTATCTTTCTATTTCTTTCTTGCCGATTAAAAAAAAAGCTAAATCCACTCATTATTTCAGATTCAAAAGTCTACTTGCTGTCCCAGTGACAGGGGACCTTACATTACAGCTTTGCATTTTGTAAATCTTGAGTCAGCTTGAGGTTTGCTTGGTCAGTGCAATAGATTTTAGAAAAGATATGGTTTATTAATAATAATAGAAAAGAGCCAGTTTTTATCGCCATAGAAACAATCGGCACGCTGAAACTGCACGCGAGCTTTAGCGCGGTAGCGCTCACGGCCATTTTCCGTTCGACTCGGGTTATACACACAATATTAATCAGACTTGGGACCCAAAGTAATTTAACTTTGACTGACCCGGACCTGACTGACCATTTCAAATACAAACCCGGAACCATACGGCCCGCGGGTGCTCCGTGAACTCCTCTAATGTTAAAACTCTGCTCAAGTTCAGAAACATGAAGGATACAATATGATACGAGCTTGTTCGCGTCGCAGTCGCATAATTCATTGAGAAACAGAGAGCACGTGAATGCACACCGAACTCATACTCATCATGTCGCACACAAAATGTCATTATTAAAGAGTGTCATCATCACAGAAAAACAAAAAAGACAAAATTTGATGCCAGATATACTTGGACACTTGTTAATATAACTGGGCAGCGTGCCCAAGTAAAGTCAATGTGTGGGAAACACTGTGACAAGAGTGTGCAGGCGTCGGAGTGAATACGAAGCAGCAACCCCATCTATGGGAATACTGAGATAAACTCATGTCAGGACAATAGTAACACGGCATTACAAAAAAATATGTATGAATCGATTTTTGGAATTCTATGAAAACAATAATAAAAAAAACAATAAGAGCCGTGATAAAATCGCGATTTTGCCTAAACCAATCGTGATATGACATTTTCCCCATATCGCCCACCCCTAGTCTACAGTCATTCAATTACAATGGAATAAGTGTTTAAAATACAAAAACTTACTATTTTGAAAGTTACAATGATCCTGGTGTGACTGAATGCAAAAATGCAAGCTTTAAAATTCTGCTTTTGAACCATTTAAGGCAGTGGTTTTGCAGACTTAAATGTGCTGATGTACTGTACACGTTTTTTTTTTTAAAGTGCCGTAGAATGTAAAACTGTATTTATCTAGGCATAGATTAATAATAAGAGTTCTGTAAATGGTAATTACATATATCGTGAGCATCAAACGCAATAGTTTCCTCCTCCTTATGTAAACTTCATGCATGCAAAACAGAAAATAGACCAATCTCAACATAACATTGACTGTGACGTTACAGTCGAGCTCTTTCAACATTAAATGACACATTTAATTAAGTAGAATGTTGTTACAATGCTAAAAACAAAGTTGTGAGTGCTGAGTTAGCGCTATTTGCTAGTTAATGCTATATGCTAACGTTTAGGCTGATGTTCTACTATTGACGTTACAGTTACATTTTGTAGGTCCATAATAAAAAAAAACACAAGCTTACCACTCAGAAACATCCATTAACAATCTTCAAACAATTAATTATTCCTCAAATTCTGTATCTTTGTGTAATACAGGCTCAAATATAAGGTCTGTTTGCACACACACTAAGCTACTTAAATGAGCCACTCTGAGAAACAGCCAATCATAGCAGAGCTCAACATTATTATTCATGAGCCTTTCAAACAAGGTAATAATATTCTGGGGGCAAATCCTAGGGTTGTAAATGGACATGTAAAACTGTCTCTGGATCATTTTTTAACTTAATAAACCCACATACCTTCTATGTAGATATAAGAGAACAATTTAACAGATTATTTATATGCATTCTTTGGCACCTTTAAACTAAACAAAAAGTATTGTTAAGTTATCTTTTACCTTTAAACCAAATAGATGACATGAAAGTATCAAAACACTGCATTAAAATAAGTTACTTTATTTAGTTTTCTAAGGAGAAGAGAATAAATCAACTCTGACTCTGAAACTCTAAATACCATCTCGTATGAACATTATTTTTATTATTTTTTTATTTATTGTTTATTTGACAGGGACGTTGCACAACAAATGTGTTGCACAGACCAGAAATAGCTTCAAGCTAATTTTCATCTGTAGTCCCTGGACAGCGGCAAAGTGACAACAAGTTAAAATCAAAATACACATTAAGGATGCTATGAGCTTGATAAAATATAATAAAGTACAAATAGTTATTACGGTGGATTTACACCTTCTTAAATTGCTGGCTGCAAATGTAAACATACTCCTGCTATAATTTATGGTATGGTCTCCAAACAGCTGTGGTGACACAATCACAATGAATCTATGTGACTTCACTTCAATCTACAGTATGAAACCCACAACAACTGCAGTAATTCTGCGGGAACAGGCAACAATCACATTGCCATTTCTCATGTTTTTATATTTATAATGCCCATTATGGCTTCCAAATGCTTTGCACATACTATAAATATTGCGCAGGGACATTTTAAGTATTTTTAGTAGTTTGCTGAGCTCCAGATTCTGAATAGCAGGCCAAGTGCAAAAAAGAAACATAGTGAGTCAGACGAAATGAAAAACCTCCTAAAACATTTGCCGGGTAAAGTATGGGTCTCCCTCGGGGAAAGCTGGAATTTGAGGGTTTGTGGGATATCGCATGTTGCCACCATGAGGTTTTCAGAGCCAACAGCTACACAAGCAAAAAGACCATTGTGATGATGTTGAAAATGGTCAAAGCATTGGTAGTTATCCAGCAAAAACATTTATAAATACAAAAAATTAAAAAGTAAACTAAAGTAAAGAGCCAGATATAAAGTAAACCAAAGTAAATGAAGATAAATTCATTGCAAAGGGATAAACAAAACATTTAATAGGTTGAAAAAAAATTAGACCGCAAGTTTTATATAATGTTTTATATCTGTTTTATGTTATAAAGATTAAAAGAGGTTTTGAAAACGATATAGTTTGCTTTAATTCAAGCCAGGAAATCTGACTTTTTATTCAATGTTAATTCAATTATTTTAGTATATTTCCTCCATTTAAAACCATAACTCTTCTCTATTTTTACATACCAATAACCCCATATTATTTACAATTTGAAACATGATTTTAAATCCCAGATTTTCAATATGTTCGCAAACCTTTGGAACCTACAGTAATTATATATTTTTTAATGTAAGAATAGCTATTGTTTACAACCTATTGGAATCTTGACACAATAACACACACTGTATGTCAAAATTTTGAATGCAAACTATAATTTAATAAGCTTTTGAAATGTTTAGAGAAAGGTGTAATTTCAACCAGTTTTGGAATCACTTTCTATTTCTTTTGGAAAACAAACCTACATTCAAGATCATTTTGCCTTTAGGGTTGAAGCATCTTATTATAAGGTTCGATTTCAAAATAAAACCAGAATTCAGCAACTCAATGGCTATAATCAATCAATAGCAATCTGTTTACGCTGCTTTTAAAAACAATGACATACAAATACCAAATGAAATAAAGGCATCATTAGATTCAATTTTTAAAACCACATTTTATGTAAAACTAAATTCAAAACAGATGAGGAATTCTTAGGCATAACCAACATCCGAATTATATCTGATTTTGTTCACTTTTTATAGTATAACTGTTTTCCAGTATTTCTTGCTCCTTTACAATTCAGCATGCATTGTAAATGATGTTGTAACAATGCATATATAAACATAAAACAAAGTTAAATGGTATTATATATGTAAAATTATGCATGGCCTAACCATTCTTTTTGTTTGCAGGGCTACTTGTAGTGACTCCAAAGTTATAAAAAGAAAGAAGCCATCTTAAAAAAGCTCAGATTAACATTATAAATCTATAACCAGAATGCCTGAGGAATAGAAACATAATGCTGCCTTGCAAAGACTGTAAATATAACAGCTTTAAGACTGTCTCACCTAAGAACGGCCTGTTGGCCTTGTTTTTCTGTCATTGCCTGGGGTGACAAGTCAAAGTGAAAGCAATATTCCATTTACACAGACCATAGCCCATTCAGACAGGTAAAGAGCACTCATTTCCCCTGCTGTCAATAGGTCAATTGCTACCAATTGCTAGAGCATGACAGTTAACACTGGCCTGAGGGGAGGGGCTGGTCTCTGTTTACATTACTTACTACACTTCATGTGCAAGAGCTTAAGTCTGTTAATTAAAACAACCAATAAACACAAACTGTCACCATTTACAGTACAGTACCGCTTAAATGTTTAGGATCATTTAATACTAATCTGGTTAAAACTATAAAAGAATACAAATGGAAATATTGGAATAACAATAAAGACACCTTCAAAGTAAAAAACCCTTTGCCTATAATTTAAAAAAAAAAGTCCTTTTGGCATTTTATGTACTAGTTGAAGTATCAACCTAAAAAAGTATAATCTCTATCCTAAACTTCTGACTGGTAGTCTGTGTTTATGTGATATGGTAAATCATTAATCACTGGACTTTTGGTCTGGGATGTGAACAAACCCACAAGTATTAAACCTGTGCATGCAGCTTATTTTCCCTCGGTCTGTGCAATGAAATATCTTAATGTGTACTTCTGGAGTGTGCTATTACTTAAGTAATCGTATTTTGTAGATTGCACAATGCAGATTTTTGTAGACAGACAGACATACATACACTTAGGATTAAAGCCAATATCGTAGACACTTGGGGATCCTTTGCCCTGGCCCATGAGGTAACCTAGAAATCCCCCAGAAAACCCAATCAACTATCTAAAAATGCCTTAGCTACCATCAAAACCTTTTTAGAAACAACCCAGAATGGACACCTAACAATGGCTTAGCAACCTCCTGGCAATCGCTTGTACATGCACCCAGAACACTCTAGCCACCACGTAACAATGCCCTGGCAACCACCTAGAATGTCCTAGCAACAACCTAACAATCGCCCAAAACAACATAGCAACCACCTAACAATACACTGGCAACCCCTTGGAACATCGTAGCAACCACCTAACAATGCCATGGCAACCACTCACATAGTTGCTGAATTTAGCACTGCTGTGGTGACCTAAGACACTGGCAAGCCTAACAATGCCCTGGCAACCACCTAGAATGTCATAGCAACAACCTAACAATTGCCTAGCAACCACCCAAAACACCATAGCAACCACCTGGCAACCACTCACATAGTGACTCAGCACTGTTGTGGTGACAATTGAAAGCCCCACTTACTTCCTCTATTATATAATTTAAAAATCTAGTTTCTGCACTTTCAAAAAAGTTAAATGTGAATGTATTTTTGATCGTTTTTATATAATCTGTCTCTAGAGAAGAAAAGAAAAATAGTTGGCTTTAGGTTGCATGTACAAGCAATTTCAAATGTATCATATAACATGAAGTAATTGTGATAATTTATGGTAATGCATGGTTACTTTTATTAATATAACTACATGCAATCAATGGAAAAATGTTACAACAATACCAAAGTTGAAAACAGCTTGTATCAAATAGTTTGTTTCCAGATGAGAAAAAAAACACACGTTGTGGATGGCATGAGATCCCACAATCTGGAGCAGTGATTGAGTGAGCGGTTAATCTAATGAAGGGGTATGAGCGGTGGGAAAAGAGAGGTTTGGCTGACTTTCCCGTTCTGCCACTGCTCTTGCCACGGCCTCAACAGAGACACACTTTTCTGGGAATCTCGAGACCAGAAGCCAGTAGGGTGTTGGGTGCTGAGCGGATAATGTTGCCATGTCGACCAGTCAGCAGATTCCATGAAGTCTTTAAAGTTCCCTTTGCTGTTCTGTCAAGGGTTGGGGGATCTCGGGATTGTGACATGAACACTTCATTTTAAAAAAATTCTGGATTTTTTAACTGTTTAATTCAGAAGTAATGTTTGCATGGTACTTTACTTTCCCCTTAAGAAGTCGAGTCTTTGCACACGTCAGAAAGTGTGAACACTGTTTGTTTGTTTGAGCATTCCAACCTGTTTGTCCTACCAGTTGCAGACTGGAAGAGGGATCTTGTTTTAAAATGCACGCTAAACTAGAACTGTAAAAATAAAGAGAGACGTGAATTGGTAAGAAATTAATTCGGTCACTGTGTCAAAGAAACTAAGGACCAGACATCTAATCGGACTCAGTCCAGACGCATTTAAAACTGTCAGTTCTAAAGAACGTAAACCTTCATCTCACCCTATATAACGGCCACAGGTTCACTGGAAACAAAGCCTGGTCTGTCCTTCCAAATTAACCCGGATCATGTTCATTTCAAACAGCACCTGTCCTTTGGTGCAAACGAATTGAAGAACGAAATGTTGCAATAAACTCTGGAAAGCAGAGTGCTGAAAAGCTATGAAAAGGACACGTTTCGTAGACGTTGTTTTCGCAAACTGACAAGCCAAGAATCTAGAGGAGATTTTAATGGACGACATACTTCCACTGGTTATAAAGACATTTATGGGAACTCGATAGAAGAAACTTGGGTCTGGATGACAATTATCCAGATGTATTGGACGTGAAAGGGGAGCCTGAAAAAATACAGCGGGAGCAGAGAATTCCCAGGGCTGCGACCTCGGCCGAGAAGCCCAAGGAAAAGCAAGCATCTTATTGCGTGCTGGCGAAAAACTGTGTTAAAGGCCACAACTTTAATTACACGTGGCTGCTGTGGTGGCTTTATGTTTCACAGGGGGGAGATCAAAATGACCTCCACGGGGTGCCACGTTCGCTGCGTGGACTCAATAATGGGGACACAGAGGGGGACTAATGTTTGAACTGGGAAGAAACATATGTACGCGGGAATACGTTCAGGGCCAACACCACATCTCTGCGCTTAAGATACGTAGCTTAATAATGTTGGCCAAAGACGCCCAGCCAGTCACACATGCTAGTATGTGCTCTTTGGCAGGACAGAGCGGACTAATTCCACTTTACCGCTCAGACAAACAGCTCACACAGGCACGGAATGCAGGGCATGAGTATATAAGATATCCTCCCCTCCCTCCCCCTCGAACGACAAAGAAGAAAAACAGGGCTATAAATGGTCGGTCATCACACACCAGTCTACAAGCTGCACGACGGCATCTGCAATTTGCGACTTTCCCGCAAGACAACTTGTGGTTCTCCAAAACTGTAACGTTATGAAATGTTCAGAACCAAATAATGTCAGTCTGACAATCCACAGGAATCAAATCCGATTATGATTCACCAGATGATGAATAAGTTACCGAAGTCATTGGTATAAAATTGCAGTACAAAAACGCAACTCGAAATAGGAATGCAGAGCTTCAGCCAGGCTTGAACTGTGGTTTGAGGTTGGGGCAGAGGTCAAGGCATGGATTAGGGTAAAGGCCAGAAAAATTTGTCTGACGAGAAATACGGTTCAGTCAAGAAACCCAGTAATTTCTATGATTCACAGCACAAAGACAACTTGATTTTGTCTTAAAAAAACAGCAGAGAAGCTATTAAGGGACGAGTGCCTGATATCTCTGTGGCTAATATTTAATGGCGGCGGCCTCCAGCCGACTGATAAAGATAGAGACGAGCCTGTACGATCACACTTGTTTGCTTTATCTGCAGTCAGGGCACTAACCCCACTCTAGATAGGTGACCAGCACCTGCATTAGGTCACGCTTGTTATCAGCTTTCTATATTCGTTAACCAGGAGCCCTGTGGTTGCCCTACAACAACAGATTGAAAATATAGAATACCAGCAAGATCCTGAATATTAAAACTTAAGTAACTTAATCCATGTTTTGGTAATATCCAATGAATAAAGCACTGGAGTAAATTGCTAGAATGGGACAATATGTCTTTTCTTGAATATATAAACACAAAGATACCGACTTAAAAACCATTTGAATGGTAAGGAGCACATGTTTAAAAATATGTTAAGTTAAAAATATTATGTATTTTATATATTAAAATAAGAATCACTTGAAAACGTATACAACTTTGGGACTAATGTTATGACTAAACAAAAATCAAGTTTTTCTACCAGTTTTTTTCTCACCCTGAGATGGTAAACTGTTTTTAAACAATATTGATCAAGCTATCAACGATTCTGGGCTCTTATTGGTTGCGATTTTATTATTGGTTCAAGTCTAGTATTGAAAGGAATTAATATTTAGGCAAATTTTATTTTTCTAAATTTGACAAATTACAAACATTCAGACCCATGCCTTTAGATTAAAACATTTGTAAGATTATGGAAAACACTCGTGACACTAATCTTTTGAAACTGTGAATGCTTGTAATTGTAAGGGCACATATTTTGCCCATTTTTACAAGATGTAATATAAGTATTATGTGTGCCTAGAATCTATCTGTGTAGTTTCAGCTCAAAATACCACACACTTTATTGGAAAATGCCCCTCTTTGGGTGCGAGCAAAACATTGCTGTTTTCATGTCTATACCTTTAAATGCAAATGAGCTACTGCTTTCATTTAAAAAAAGATCTGGTTCCTGTTAATTCAGTCTGAGACAATAGTATCTGTAAATGCATTAGTGCAACAACATGCTAAGAAACACATTAAGAAAACTTCAGGGTAAAGTTACTCAGTCAGTCAGTGGCTGTGGGTTGGCCTTCATCAGTGTGACATCACATTAACAAGAGAATCAAAACAGCATGTCTAATGAGACTGCTTGGTTTAATAGGGATTAAAAAAAAAGGAGAGGGTGGATTTTTTCATTGTGTTTACACTGCCAAAACACATGTATGTCCTAACACCATGTAAAAGTGGATTTTGTATAATATGTTCCCTTTAAATGTAACCTATTCTCAACTTTAATCATAAATGAAAAAATTTTTTCGAAACAAAATTACAGCAAAGAAAGCAAAACCACCCCTCCAATTCAAAACTCTCTTCCTTCCCAATTGTAAGGTTAGCTTTCCGGCCTTCTGCCGGAGTCTCCAGTCTCTCCCTGGAGTCTGTCCGCACCTCACTCCTTCTGCCTCCCACATTCCACACCGTGTCTCAGCCATGACTAACTTAATTTGTTCTGTGCAGGTCTCCATCAGCAAAACATTTCATCTACACGCTCTGCAGGCAACTGACCAGGCACGTAAGACACCTTGTGTAAAGCTGACCCCAAAAAAAAGAAAACGAATGACATCCAGTGTTGAGGTATATTGTGGTAGGGGTCTTTCCTGAACACAACCGTCTGTTTGTTTGGAGAGCTGGTGTGATGGAAGGGGGTTGGAGAACATTCCTATTTAAGCTCTTGCACTCAAAAATGGCAGCTGTGAGTGAAGTCGCTCTGGATTGATGCTCAGGCCATGTGCTAGCCGGAGAGCTACACATGTTCTTAATGTGGGCTGTAAAATTGGTTCACAGAGGCCCTTTGTATCATTTTCAGATTTGAAAAGGAAAAAGCGGATGCAGTAATGTCGTTTTTGGTTCAGGATTCTTGGCATGCTATTTGCATAATGGGGCCCACATGAAGTACCTGTATAAAATTACAAATGTAGCACTTCTTGAGTTTCCTCGTGCCAGTCGTCCCCCCTCCCCAGTCCCCATCAACCGACGGCTTGTCCTTGTAAAGCGCTTTAGCCCTGTATTCATCTCGGCGCCACACGAGAAGAATACCCTGACCCGAAAAGCACGGCCAGGCCCGACAAAGTGCCCATTGACAGAAGGGGAACCTCACGTGGCCGGCAATCCTGGAATATTGTCTCAAATGAATCCATCGTCATGGCACTTGTATCTGTCAGTGCACTTCGAAGTTTACCCTTGCGGGGTGCCGATCTGTCATCTGCTGTGTGGTTATTTTCCTTTCCACCGCCGTCACGTGAGGGTCTTTGGTTAGCGATTCCACCCCCTGAACAACCTTCGTGTCCAACCGTTTCCGTTCTTGCTCAAAATAAAATGATCAGGCCCATGGGAGCCAGCTGTGAATTGGCTATCCAACTTAATATTTTTAGAAACAGGCCCACTAGAGCTGAAACCAGCGGGTTATAACGTTATTCTGCAACAAAATGTTGTAATACGTATCACAGACATGCATTTGTTTTCCAGATTTAAAGTGCTACATACAAACACAGTGTGAGGCTTTGGACGCGCAATAGGACCTCCAAAGCACAATGGATTTGGGGCCGAAAAACGACACCCACACCTGTTACAAAAGAGCCCCTCACATCCACATATAGGTAATTTTATCAGGCTTGATCCCTTGAGTGGCTGAGAGACGTTTCACAGCCAGCAGAAGATGAAGACTTCCACAGGTGCAAGCATACAACAAACTACATGGATGTTTTTCACTGCATTGTTCAGTATTTTCGTTTGCAGTTTCTATTATTTAAAGTGTATTAACTCTGTGTAGTTTTAAACCCATGTGAAATTCTCTGATTGTTTAGCGTCTCTCATTCCCAAGAGCTGAAATCTGTCACACACTTCACACATTCCTTCTGCAGTGTGGATCTCAAGACCAACAGCTGGCTCTGCTTTTCACTGCAATACAACAAACAATCTACAGCTGTACTACAACTGTAAAGATTAAACTACTACATGACAAAATAACCATTAATGGGTAAAACAGATGTTACAGTCTTACTTATAAATAAAAACAATACAAACAGTAAGAAAAGCATAAGCAGAAACTATTAAATACAAACAGCACTTCCAAGGAAACTTTTATTGCTCAGAATTTTCTCATTCATACATTCTGAGAAAAGTAGTCAATTAAGTATTAACTTTCTTGGTGTTTCTTCTTAAAATTCCATATGAGGAATACAAATATAAAACTGTTTGCTAACATGCAAGAGAACAGGGCTATAAAAATTAGTTTATATCATAGATCATTTGGCCTTGGGAAGCTTGGGAGTTCATAATGAGATTTGCCAAAACTGAGAACACAGCTTGAAACATTCTCAAAACCATTACTGAAACTCTGGAAGAGACACATGTGAGATTAATGTTGTCTTTTACCCAGGAGACAAATCTGAGATGCTGGAAACCTCAGCATCTCCATTCCCTCTCCATTTAACCTCACTGCTGTATAGGAATAACAATGACTGTGTTTACATGCACAAGATAAGCAGATAACTATCAAAAATCTGATTATTATAGACAAAACAAAATAAAGAAAATGCTTTTGTGTACCAAACTTAACTTCCGGTAGACTTCTGCAAAGAAGAGAACAGAGTTCCTCTAGAGTAGATTATTTCTGACAACAAGCAAAAAAATAAAACA
Source organism: Paramisgurnus dabryanus (assembly GCF_030506205.2). Lineage (NCBI taxonomy): Eukaryota > Metazoa > Chordata > Actinopteri > Cypriniformes > Cobitidae > Paramisgurnus > Paramisgurnus dabryanus. The sequence continues at coordinate 9,553,886 of NC_133352.1, forward strand.
GTAAGGGGTGGTTTCCCAGACAGGGATTATCTTAAAACAGGACTAGGCCTTAATTTAATCAGGACATTTTAACTAGTTTTAACAAACATGCCATACTAAAAACATAATTGGCGTGCATTTTAAGGCTAACCAAAGGGCACTGATGTATTTTTAGATATGTCAGTGCAAGTTGTTTTCAGTTTGGAAAGCTCTTACATTTATTCTAGTCTAGGACTAGTCTAATCCCTGTCCGGGAAACCACCCCCTATATTACTTGAGTTCAAAAAATAGCTATAACTACTACACTGAGCTAATGTTACTGTGTATAATAAATTCATACAATGTTAACCACATTAGACAGGCAGCAGGACCAAAATTAGGTAAATTCCCCTGAAAGACCAAAGTCTGAATCCAACACATGCGTTTTCTTTTTCCGCCGTGTAATTTCTCTTAAGACCTAAATAGTTGTGTTTATGAGGATACTTGCAAAGAAAGGAATTTGACGCATATGTGTATTTAAGGCCAATAACGCTGTAAAAATTCTTGTGAGCACAATAAGCAACGGTTAAAACTGTATATAGTAACCTATTTTCATGCATTTAAATGCAAATCAATAAACCGGCTATGCAGGTTTCTCGCAGGTCGTCACCGTGTCTGTCTAGTCGTTCAAAAAAAACGGCTTTACCATTGTAGCTCTTCTCATGTCTGCAGAAATTTAAAAGTAACATTAGCTTTTAATTTCGCCGTTTTTCTGCAAACTGTCGAGCACAGACTTTTATGTGTTACTTTATGCTTTAGTTTGTGACGTTTATCTTTTTCGTGCGGAGAGATGCGCACATGAACAAAACTGTGTTAAAGCTGGTTAAGGCATTTACATGCAACGCGAAATCAGGGTAATGTGCAGAAATCTACCTGTGCGGATTACATTTTGATCGGTTTATAACCTTTCCCCAATAAAATAAAATAAAGTAGAAAATCGTTCATGACTTTACACTTTATCAGTTTATCAGGCATAATCGGAGCAAGAGTGCATGTAAATGCACTTAACACTGTAAAAAATGTGAAAGTTGGATCCACAAAAAAAATACAAATTTTATCAACTTTTTTTTCTCACTTTAAGTAAAAAAATTACGTTTTTTTTTCAATTGGTAACACCTAAAAAAAAGGCTTTAAGAAACTTAAAGTGAGAAAATTTAAGTTGAAATAAATTCAATTTTTAGGTGTTACCAATTTAAGTAATTTTTTGGGTTAATCCAAAAGTGTATTGCAAAGATCACCTTTGTGTCTTTCCTCTTGCCTACAGGTTCCTGTGTGCACAAAAAACCTATTTTAGACATAACCATAAACGGGTGATATGATTTTTATACACGAGAAAGGCAACACACTGAGCGAGTGTTTGATAATGGTAAGGAAACCTCCTGGCATACCACCAGTCAGTTAGCGTCCGTCAACTCTGTGACTGTTGTTAAGGCATTGAAAACCTTTCACCTTGAACAGAGTATGCCAGCAGGAGAGGGACATGTCATGCCGCTCGAGGGACGAAGAGGTTGTTTGGTATTATAAGGGTCATAAGGTTACATTCCTAATTGCCCTCCAAACAAATTGCAGTGGGTCATGAGGGTGGCAGAGATGTACAGCTGCGCAGTAGAGAATATAACACTGGCTTCTTTAGCATGGCATTATAAATAGAAACATTTACACCTTTACTGTAATGTATGTAAAGTGAACTAGAGAGGCATCACACTTCAAAATGTATGAATGCCGCTGCATTAGACGTGCGGTAAAATATCAAACCAGCGGCTTTCTTGTTTAAGAAAGAGAGCACAGCTCCAAATTCTCTATGCAGGAAAAGCCATGCTAAAGTATTAGGGACAGTTTGTAGTAGTCATCAGCAGATGTCATTTCTTAATGTGATGAACTTCAAACCTCCACTAAAAACCACAATGGGACCAGTTGATAGCTTTGCAAAAGGTTGTGGGTTTGATTCCAGAAACACACATGCTGATAAAAAGGTCTACCTTGAATGCACTGCAAATCATTTTGAATGAAAGTGTCTGCCAAATGCATAAAATGTAATGTAAATGTATACTTTATATGCCCCATTTTGAGATCGTCCTATTATCAGCCTGTGAGATTGCAGATCCACAATACTATCAGGTCAATATTTTCTTTATTTATAATATTTGTTTGCTTTTTACTCATTTATGACAAGCCACTGGATTGGTGGACAAAAAAGAAGCTGATTTACTCTAGGGGCAACACTGCATGACCGCAACCTTAAAAATTATGCCATTAATCCAAGCCCATCATTAAAGCACAGGCGCTCTGAAATTTCCTGCGTGCCACTGGCTGGTTTTAAACCCCTGCACGCCTAACAACCTCTCTAGAGCAAGGAAATGGCAGAGCCGCACGTATTACAAGCTCATGTGCGAGGAACAGTCTGAGTCATGAGCATTACAAGTTCAGGTGCTAGAAGAGTCCATGCCGCATACGCTCAGGTCCGAGCAAGAGTCCAAGACGCGCCCATTACAAGTCCAGGTCCGTTTGAGAAGAAATATACGTTACAAGCTATCTCACGCAAAGTGAAGCACACAAATTGTCTCATGCAAGGAAAAGAATGCCGTGCGCTTTTTTAAGCTCCTATAAAGTGACTCTGTCTGTGAAAACCCAGCTAAAATAGTTTTTAGTGATGTGATGAAATATAACATTGATAGTTTTATCATGTCAAAGATTGAAATGAAACTTTGATGCTCTTAATCTCAAAATTAGATTGCGGAGATTATACAAGATTATGATACCTTAGCCTGGATTTCACAGACAGGGTCACATATTGTTTTTCAAAGTGAAACAATTTTATACCCAGCATCTCCAAAGTGTTGCAAAGGCAGGGATTGTGAATGACACTTTGCTCTGGACACTGGCATGTTGAAATTCAGGACTGCCAGATGGCATGCAGCTTTGATGAAGCGGTCGATATCCGGAGCAGGTCAGACACGGCAGAGGCTTATGTGCTGTCCGGTTAAGTGCTCTGCCTCGCCTAAACAAAAACGCTTTCGGGAAGCTGATGCATGTTGCGTGTCACAGGAACAGTGTGACTGTATGAGATGCTTTCCATCAATCACGCGCATACCTTTATTGTTTAAGGCTGGCGTGGACTTCTGTTGCAAGGGGAGCATCAGAGCCCCATCTGACATATGACATATACACAGCTGCTGGTGAGCACAGGCCCCAACACAAACTGACATGCCAAATCCCAAAGAAAACAAGGGAAGCTGTCTCCAGTCTTAGGATTGCTTTTCAACATCTCATTTGTAATGCAACCAAAAGAACAGCTGGGGATATGGGGGCGGGTGCAGTCACAGACAGTGCAGTGGAACACCGAGGCAAAAAGTTGGATCGGATTTGGAAAAAGGGAAGTGGTTGAAAATGTGATGCAGGGGCAGACAAAACAGCAGAACTGACATGTTATTGTAAGACCTCTGGTGTGGGGTCAGGCATGCGACCCAACCTGGCCTTCTCCATGGTCCTCTGTACTGACCTCTGACCTTTTCTGCTGAACACTGGCCAAACACAGACCACCAGCCCACAACAATGAGCTATTCAAGAAATACTACGACTGGGAAATGAGAGTGAGCATGTAAAACAAGAAGGACATTTAAAAACCCTCAACAGAAGTCATGAACATTTTTCAATTCTGTGTTTTTCAAAAACTGGACATATTCTCAATCCCCAATCCTATTCCCAACAGCCAACAACATGCTTTTGGCAGACTGTTTAACAAACTGAGATTTACTGCTTTGGGACACACCATGTGTAAAGTTCATCCGTACGGAGTAAAAGGAATTTAAGAGCCGAGCAGTCAACGTATGCATGCCATCCACTTGGGTATGATTTGTACTTGCCGCCACAATGCAAACACCCTGAAATCTGGATTTCAAATTCCAGTCTGGAATAACTTGCATACAGAGCACAACTGCTTGGTGGGCTCACACATTTAACACAATGTTTGTACAACCCCCAATTCAAATTGGGCTGTTTTTCCTCTTTTCACACTTCCATCATTAAGACCTCCTCCCCCAGCAAGTAACAAGATCCCACACCAGCATCCAGGCACCATCAGGCGCCAAGGCCGACAGAGGAACTCCCCAACCTCCCAGAACACTGCTGGATCTGTAAAACCTCTATTAGCCACCAAAAGAGTCACCATATGCCAATCATCCTGTGACGGCAGACCTTTTGGTCTCTTTTCAGGGATAAAATCACATGATCTAGAGCAGGGGTTCCCAAACTTTTCATTTTGCGCTCCACTGAAATAGTTATAATCTATCCTGGGACCCACTAACATATTTTTAAATGGAAATATGAGGAAACACATTTTTAGTCTTTTATAATGGAGTAGTTTTTATTTTCCTTGTCACTTTATTAATAATATGTAAGTGTCTTGCAAGCGTCTTTGTACGACTACACCTTATCCCACTGTGTGACCCACAGTTTTGGAAACCCCTAGTGGTCTCTGAAGTATTCCAGATATCCACTCCCTGAAACATGTTTCTAGATGTATTTAAACTAGTGGGAGACTAAAAGATCGAACGGTGCAATATTTGGCAATTTTGATATTACTATAATCAGCAAATGAGAGCTCAGCTCGGGCGGTTAAGAGAAGTGTTTTCTCTCTGACAAATCTGTCTTATAGTCTGTAACTTTGTCTAATAGTTGTTGTTTTCTGAATAGCTTTGTAATTAGTTTACATTTTTATATTTTACAACGCCTTAAATTTCAATCATATTATTTTTACAGTCTATTACATATAGGCGTTGGTGAAACAAATGGGATGATTTACTCTTCTCTTCCATTAATCTGCCTCATTAAAGGAGAATGCTTTTCACACTGTAGCGCAAATGGGAGTAGGTGACCGGAAAATGTCTTCTTTGTAAACACCATTTGACTTTACAATAACAACGTAATTGGTCCGCTTAACAGCCATTCTTCCTTGTGTCTTCCTCAATGGAAACGAGTTTTACAAACCTCACACTTTTTCTTGCTATTCCTATATCTCCGTATGTCTGTCTATGCAGTAAGAAACATTGAGATGCATAAAGAGCACTGGGATCTTCCTCAAAACAGAGGACGTTTGAGGACAACCCATAATAAACCTCCCTTTCACTGCTTTGAGACACCTTTGACTCTTTTAAATTAAGTTCTGGAGAATGGCCACCAACTGTAACACCACGTTTCTAACTTAGTAATGAACTTCCTGGACTTTGCATTGGTAATAAACCACGAGGTAAAAAAGAGGAAAGTAGAAAAGGAATAGTAAAGGGGCATTCAGAGGGTTCTCCCTCTTGGTCCTTGATTTGGAAAAGTTCAGGTTTAGTTTCACGGGTCTTTTTCCAGAAATGGAGATTTAATTTCCATCGGATCTGAGGTCTATAACGGTGTTTATTTTGCAAGTAGACCATCTAACTGTTTGCTCCATTGAGATTTTGAATCCAACATCTCAGTGAATGTAGACATGTGCTGCAAGGGTGGTCTGCATTACTGTAAACAAATCAGCGTGTGCCTACAAACACTTCAGCCCATCTTCAGATCCTGACCCCCACCAACTCACAACCACATATGTTCAAAAACACAAAATCAGATTCCCTTCCATCAGGGCTGGACTGGGACAAAAATTCGGCCCTGGCATTTTGGCCCAAACCGGCCCACACTACATACACTGCAAAAAATAGTTTTAAGAAAAAAATGTTCTTAGTATTTTTGTCTTGTTTTCAGAAAAATATCTAAAAATTCATTAAGATGCTTTTTCTTGATGAACAAAACGACCCAAGAAAATAAGTCTAGTTTTTAGACCAAAAATATCAAATTTAAGTCATTTTGTGCATAAAACAAGCAGAACAATCTGCCAATGGGGTAAGCAAAAATTTCTTGAACATTTTTCTTAAACACTAAATGCAAGAAAAATTTGCTTACCCCATTGGCAGATTTTTTTGCTTGTTTTATGCACAAAATCACTAAAATTTAAAATTTTTGGTCTAAAAACTAGACTTATTTTCTTGGGTCATTCTGCTAATCAAGAAAAACCATCTTATTTTAAGAATGTTTAGATATTTTTACTGAAAACAAGACAAAAATACTAAGAATGTTTTTTCTTGAAAATAATTTTGCAGTGTATAATTACAAATACCACCCATCTTTGCACGCCTTTAAATATGTATAGCAATAGCAACTCCAAATCCATAAAAGCACTAAACCCAATTAATAGCAGGTAGAAAAGAGTGAGAGTTGACACAACAAACACTTCTAGAACGTGTTATTTATTAATGCAATAAAACTGTATAATCCACACTTATGAACCCTAAAACAAGTTTCATGCAATTAGCAAAATTTGCCATTGGATTGCTAACTTATTACAAAATACAAGTGCTGCTTACATTAATATTGAAAACTGATCATTACTTGCAGTACTTACAGGTACTTACAAAGTATTCACTACATTCACTGAACTAAAGTAGTGTGATTACAGTAATAGAGATTTTTAACATTATCTGTCAAGTGTGTTGTTATATACAATAAACATATATTTGTCTGTAAGCAGATCTCCTGAATTGTTTGATTTTGCTTGAAGAGAAATCATACGTTTTGAAACAGACAATCAACGAAAAATCTATGAATCAGATACACTCTCGTAGTCACAGAGCAAAGAGTGCAATTATTTTATTGCAGCTTTATCACCATATTTTGTGTTTTTGACTCAGCTTTATCAAGGGGTATCCATCTAAACTTGTGTTTTGAAAGCAGTTCTGCTTACCGCAGTCATACACTCACTTCTCCCTCGTCTCTCTCCCTCTCCTCACTGACACTTTGCGTGCTGGTGCTGACAGTGCCACCGCCGCCACCATCATCATCATCACCAGCGACGCGAGATGAAGGTCTTGCTGCCGCAGAAAATATTTTTGTGTTTTTAACACATTTTGCAGCGTCTGATGAAGGGCTTCCTTCTTTTTGTCGCGCAGTTTTTCTGCGCCTCCTTGCGTTTTCTCTCTCTCTCTCTCTCTGTTTTGACACGTGAACTGACCGACGATGCACGCTCGCTTGCACAGAGACCAAAGCGGTGATTGGGCCAGCTTAATGTCATTCAAAAAATATAACCAATGGGCTGCTGCTTAAATGTGAGAGGGCCGGTCTATCTAGGAAAAGAAAGGATGATGACTTTGCTGGTCAGTCATTGGTCCAGCTTAATGTCGTTTAAAAAAAATAACCAATGGGCTGCTGCTTAAATGTCAGTGGGCCGGTCTGTCTTGAAAAAAAAAAGACGCTAACTGGGCTGCTCAGACAAATATAGTATGAGATGTATCGGCCCGAAAAGTACGTCGGCCCACCGGGAAACTGCCCGGTTTGCCAGATGGCCAGTCCGCCCCTGCCTTCCATTTAAAACAACATACGTTCTTCAAAATGAGTGAAATTCTTGACCAATATACAAGTTTATATAGCACATTTATTAATGCAAAAATGTTTTTTTAATCAAAGCATTGCTAGAAGACATGATGTTGACTGATAATTCATAAATTATAACTTACGTTGTCTGGAAAAGAAAAGAAAAAGAAAAACTGCAGCCAATAGGGAGGGTAACAATAATCCAGTGTCTTATCTATCAAAGCACTGGATAATATAAACAACACACTTTAACGCCTTCTCAATGAATAATTTGTTGAAATTCCACATGAGATTGTTAAAACATGCTACTGGCTAACAGGCCAAACGTGATAAAATGGGAATTGACAGGATACACATCACATCTCCAAACATTAACACCGGCCAGCTGCAATAAGAGGTCAGTGGATGGAACTGAATGCTAATTCTACATTGGGACGTCTGGACCTGTAAACATTGCAAAAGCTGTACAATTCAAGTATTTTGGCAGTGCTATACAAACTACACTTCTGTTAACAATGGAAAGTATTTGTCATCTGATGCTATGTACCTCCTTTACACCAAGACAGAGAAACCTTTCTCCCAACGCCTTACATCAACAACAAAAACTTTCAAAAACACTCCACAATAAATGTCCAATGGACTCAATCATGATCTCATTTAATCAAGAGCACAAAATATTCAAGTAACTAAATATCCCCTATTTAAATGATTAAATTCACCGTCTTATTGCAAACAATAAATAAGAGCAAATTATTCTATAGAGAAAATTCTTTGCAATTTTTTAGTTGAATTTAAAAACTTGCTACGACTTTTTCTGACGTCTGATGTCATCATTCTGCTATCTAACACAGCAATTTACAGTATTTACCATGCAATTCCAATCAATAAAATCAACTTTAGTCCTACATTTTATTAAGTCGACTATCCTTTTCACTTGAATGTACATCTGGTTACTTAAAGGGATAGTTCACCCAAAAATGAAAACTTAATTTTCAAACTTAAACTTTAACTCATTATTTACTGGCCCTCATGTCATTTGAATGTCTTTCATTGTTCTTCAGACCCCAAATGCATTTTTTTAAAGTGCAGTTTGGGATTTTATGGTTACTATGGGAGTGTATGTGATAGTAACCAGAAAATCCTTCAGGCTCGATTCTCAAAGAGTACAAATCTATTTTTTTTCTCAAATTTATTTCCGCAAACATTGAACGTAAGATTAACGTTAATCTAATTACTAGTCTTCTTCACTAGATGTCACCCTCTTTTTTGCCTTGTGCGATGTTACCAAGGAATGAGAGGCGAACCTGTCATTCATTTATTCAGTGCTTAAAATGATGGCTTCAGGTGCTTCATCGACGTTAATGCCACCTTCACATAAAAAGTCGGAGGTATGGAAGCGTTTTAGATTTCGCAAGCAAGACAACGACGATTGTGTTGTGGCTTTTAATTTCTTTTTATTAATTACTCACTTGTAAACTTCTATTCACTGTTCTTTTTTATAAATATAGTATTTGTATTAAATCTACATTCATTCAGTTGAATCGAGAATCGAGTATATAAACCGACCCGACAACCGGAATCGAGAATCAAATAGATTTGATAGCTTGCGAACATCTGAATCGATACCCAACCCTAAAAATGACCCAAAAGTATTAAATAAATAACTCCATTTGACCTGTGTCAAATATTGTAAGTGTCGTCAAAAAATGTACTCATCTATTTTACTCATCTATTTTCTTGTTATTTAAAGGGAAGCATCCTTCAATGCCTAAACAACAGTTCAGACAGCACTGAAAGAGAGACAACACTTTATTAAAAAACAAATCTGCATTTGGGTTCTGAAAAACAAAAAGAGAAAGACAATGTGGGTTCAAAGACATGAGGGACAGTAAATAATGATAAAATTTTAAAATTTTGGGAGAACCATCACTTTTAAATGTATTGTGAATGCCATTGCATGTTTACTTATTGGCGTTTCACACGGAACGCTTGTGCAGCATTTAGTGCAAATATGTTTATCTTTAACGGTGCCTGCTGCGAAGCGCCGTGTCCAAGAAAGGGGCAGGATTTTGGGTGCACGAGCAATGTGGACCAACTCCCTTCCACCTCTGTAACCGCCCCCATTTTGCCACTTTCTGCAGGTCTCCTATTGAAAATGAACTAGACACTAGCGACTGCCGTGTACCATGTGAATCGCCCATTATTGTCCTTAAAGTGATAGTTCACCCAAAAATGAAAATGTTGTCATCATTTAATCTCCCTCTTTACTTTGCATAATACAAAAAATATATATTTTGCTAAATGATTGTAAGCACACAGTGAATGGTACCCATTGATTTCCATAGTATTTGTTTTTCCTACTATAAGAAGTCAATGGGTACCGTTAACTGTTGTGATTGCCATTATTTTTAAAATATCTTCTTTTTGTGTTCAAAAGAATAAAGAAAAAACTCATACTGGTTTTGAACAACATGAAGGGGAGTAAATGATGACAGAGTTTTTATTTTTTGGTGAACTTTCTCTTTTAGGAAGATAGAGCTGCATGAAACATTGTAAAACAGTACAAAAACAGTACAAAATGTGATTCGTTGTCAGGCTGTCAAGTACTTAAGGAGGACAAAGAACAATGTTTAATTAATTTTGTATGACATCACTATTAAAATAATAAACAATAATAGTACCCTGTAAACCTTGAAAATCAACTTTACATCCAAGCCTTCCTGTTGCATTTATGCATTATAACTAAAACATTTTTATCATAGTAAAAGTATAGGCATGTATAGTAGTGGTATAGTTATGATACTAAAAGACGTTAACATTAACACAGGATTTTGGTGGGATCGTCTTCATTTGTCTTTACACACTGAGGTCATCTTCACCCTACACATGAAAGCAAAATCTGTGAAGCGAAGGAATCAAATGCACAAACTTGCCAATTCACAATATCTACATTCAGACTTCTGTAGTGCAGACTGTATATACTTCAACATCTGATCATCAAGTTGATACTACTATCATTTGAACAATCTTCATTTAGCTGACCAGCTGTTCAATGCCCCGTTCTCTACTCTGAAACAAGCACAATACGTCAACCATGCCCACAGTTGCAGCGGCGATACGATCGAGGCAGCAAATTGTCTGCGCTTACTCGCAAACACAAATCTCCTGAATGCTTTGCCTCGGAAGGCACACCGTAGGTACTGCCCAGCAAACAAACATAATTGGCTAATCTAATCGCATTGCTTTCTGCACTTCTGTTTACTTTTGGCTAAGCGTCTCCTTGAAGGCCAGTGCTATGTGACCGTGAATGCCACATTGTTCAGGGCCCCTTACAGATGCAATCTGCCCAGACGTCGCTCAACCTCTCTCTCTCTCTCTCTCTCTGTCTCGCCCCAGCTCCGGTGACAGGCTGTTGAGTCTGAGGTGTACGCTAACACAGAAGGGAGACTCCATCACGCTTCACATGCGGCCCTGATGGAGTGGAGTCAGTGAGCTGTGCTATCTGCCCATCAGCGGCCCTCATTCAGCCCGCACTGAATGGAAATGATGGTTAGTTTCAGTCCAAAAAGACGACCGGACTGCACTCAGCAAACAATGCAGGAAAGTCTGAAGCTTGTGAACTCGGTGGACAGGTTAAAGCTGATTGAATTTCAACTCGGTAAATAAAAGAGACGGAGTGAATTGAGATGCTTTCACCATATCACATTATTAAAAATTGCATTTAAATAATATATATAATACAAGTTTAACTAGTCAAATGAACATCAACTCCTGACATTATTTCTGGAGGGCAACACTTCAAGCAGAAAACAAAAACCTTAAAACGGGATACTTTACACTGCACCATACAATGTTAAAATCAACATTGAGAAAAGGGTGAATGAAAACATTGCATAGTTTGTAAAAGTCACATGAATGTTAGAAAAATATAAACAGGGTATTTCTTTAGTATGTTCAACAAATAGACAAATGATTTGTGTCTACTTCTGTTATTGTTTATGTCATTTTAAGGTAAAGTTTTTTTTAAACATTTCTAAAGATTTCTAAGTTTTAAACTCCCAACAAGTTTATTATATCTAAAATTATTTGTTATACTTTAAATAACAATTCTTAGCATACGAACAAGCACGCATTACATGGATATGACTATTTATTACCTAATGTAACTAAAATAAAATCTATATTTAGTATAAAACACTTAAAACAGTAATCAATACATACACAAATGATGTATTGTTATCAAAATATAACACACAGATAACAAAGATATTAATATCTAGTTGACCCTTACAAAAATCAACCAAGTTTTTGTCTGTTTTTTATGTGTGTTGATTACTATTAGCAAAACCATGGTTTAACTACAGTAACCATGGTTTAACTGTGGTTTACAAAACCAAAATTATTTTGTGGTGTCCATGGTTTTAATACAGTAACCATGTTTTTTTTTTTTTTTTTTTTGCTTTTAACTGTAGTAAAACCATGGTTAATATTCGTAAGGGTAGTTTTATCGTAGTTTTTAACAGGTGAGTACTTCAGCACTTCATCCTTTTTGCATCGTTTACAAGGGCAGAAAGACTTTTACTCACCTCTAGCACAGTCCGTCATGAAAATAATGTCAAAAATGAAGAAAGCAATCCAAAAGATTTCCATGATGTCTCAATAAAATCTGGTTCTACAATCTACAAGAGAAATAAAGCTGTTTAGTGTAGTGACAGTACAATACGACATCACTCACAAATTCATTTAAATTTTAAATGTGTGCAACTCAATAAAAGCAGTGTTTTACATGAAATCTCATTACATGCCTTGCTGCTTGGTTATATCATTCGTGGAAACCATTATTTAAATGGCTCCAGTGGGGTTGCACAATAATTTTAGAGCATTAACTCGCAATAAAATAATAAAAGTTAAACGTGCGACACTTACCAACAGCAGAAAAAGTTTATACAGTTGTTCCTCGCGACCGATAGATGAAATAGCATTGCTTACATCTCCTTAAAACACCGCAGACAATTCATGCCTTTACACCAAGATCTACATCCGAAATCATTTTGCGCGAAAACCGAATTCAATCTGCGAAATTATCACGCGCCACTGTAGTCCAGAACGCTCTGACGTCATATATTTTCACGCGACGCTTTTAAAACACGCGCAGAAACTTCACGATATGACAGTCCGGTACTGCCGCCGAGCATAAATCACATCCACGTTATCTCCACAGGATCTTTATAAAACTAAGCACAGACAACAAAAAATTGATACGGCGTGATATTAAGTGGTGGTAAAGAAATACCGTTAGCTAAATATTTCTCCGTCCACACAGACAGACATACGCACACACACACACATTGGGGAGTGTAAGATGGTCCAGCCCTACGGCCAACTTTAGACCAATCACAGCTATCCTTTTCACTTTTACTATTTAACTCTTTCACAATGAAAAAGGTTTAATTTTATTTAACATGGGATATCATAATGACGAATTGTCTTTTTTACTCATAAGTACTCTAAATATTATAATTGATTGTCAGTACCAATTAAATAATATTAATATTAAAATATATTGAATGGTACAATATTTTTGTACCATTGGATATGCAACATTTCCGAGGGTTTATAAAATAATTCTAAATTAAATCACATCAGTTAACATGATAGATTGGAAGGGGGCTGCTTTTTATGTCCGCAAACAAACAATATTAAATGTAAACATCTGAAAAAACATCTCACATATGACTTTCTCATTAGCACCTTTACTTAACAATTGCTTATTTTAATCTTACTGTTGAACAATCTTTAAGTTTTGCATGTTTATTGTGGAAAGTGCACATTATGTGTTTAAATAACCTAATGATACAAATATAATTAAACATATCTAAACAATGGTCAGGTTAAGTTATTTTGTGCTGCAATACTGGTGTGAAGATTTTCACCCTTTGTAAGACATTGTATCGTCTATTATAAATCTGTAAATTCATAACAATTTTTTTTAAGAAATCCCAGAATACATTTAGGTCTTAACTTAGCTACCTGAATCCTTCACTCAATTTATCATGTTTACACACATGCATACACTTCCATCTAGTGGTGATTTCTGGTACTGATGAAAGATCTGTCCTAAAGGACTGGTCGATACAAACACGTTGAAATCTCGGGAAATTGCGTTGGTATTTAGTCAAATATTCACAGACAAGGCTTAGGCAGAGACAAGACTAGGACTTAGTTAGTTGAAATTAAGATGTTTAAGCCTCTTTTATAAACACGCCTTATAAAAAGATGTTAGTGTGTCACTGGCATATTTTAAGATGTTAAGACAGCTCAAACATGTGATTTAGTCTAGGACTATCCTTAAACCTTGTCTGTGAAACCAGAGGTTAAAGTGTAATCTTAGTCCAAGTAATGAAATGTATGACATAATCTCCAGGTGGGCCCATAAAACATATACTACATACTGTTTAAACGTTTCAGGTCACTAGTGAACGGTTTCTCTTGAGCTCAAATGTATGAAATTAGTTTTGTAGACAAAAAATTTTTTTATAATACAAAATATAAAGCAAAAGCAATAAAAACTAACTCAGTAAAGTTTAAAAAGCATTTCGGTGTGAGACCTCAAGGTGATTGATAAAATAAGAACATTTTTACAAATTTTAGACAAAGAATAAATCATTTTATATAAATAATATAACATTGGATTTTGGATTTCTTATTTAAAAATGTTTTTTGCAGCTTATGGTTAAAAAAACAAAAACAATACGAGATAAACATCAGTGATCAAAATGTTTATTGAAACAAAATCAATTCTTTACACATGAAAAACTTTTAACTTACAGGTCTTTTATACATTAAACTATATACAAATACTTAATATTAACGGGTAGATTTGGCAAAACAGCATTGTTAGGGTGAATTTTCTCAGCCTCATTTTGTTCTAAACCTGAAAATGGTTATCATTCCAAAATCTGACCAATGAGGAATGAATAAATTCAAGATCATTTTCAGTGCTTTTTTAGTAACATGACTTTTCCAGGACAAAATTAGGCATTTATATTGTCTTGACCAACATTCGTTTCTTTTTTCAAAACAATTTGTTTGATGGCCAATCAAAAACCTGTATATTGATCCTAATGATAGATGGCATGTTAACTGTGTGTGAAAAATAACTAGAACCAGTATGGTTTCTATTAAGGCCATTCAAATAAATTTGCATGAGGAAATGGATGAACGTGTGATTTGTCCCAAACATCACAGAAAGCTCTGACATTTCAATGAACGATAAAGACAATTACAACAGTAAGCTCTTTTGCTCTTAAGACTAGATACATTACTGTGATGTTTGGTCCTTCATTGTCCATTTAAAACTGACACCTTAATTGTAAAAAAAAATTGATACTAGCAGCCAAGTCCAGAAGCATGTCAGTATATATTCTGAATACCCCAAAACACTGTTATTCACATTTTTTAAATATTTTATCCAGGACAAAGTGCCATTTTTCAGCTTTCCTACATTCCAGCATGTAAACTGTTTAGCCAAATGTCAATTCTGCACTAACATATAAAATATGAAACGGCCAGTATGATATCATCACGAGAGCCATGTACAGTTGTTTCTGGGAGCGTGCGGGAGAAATTTGCTAAGATACAAGTATGCTGGTTTCAATGACTGCCTGAATGTTTATTTATTATCATTATATATATATCGGATGATATTGTTTGTGCGTGAGTTTCTTTCTACATGTGGGGCAGCTGTGAGCTCTACTGAGGGAGTCGCGTATACACTGACTGCAGAACAGATGACCGCATTTTGTGGAGACCATGAGCCGTCCGCTTTCAATAATCTATAAAATAAGAACAAGGACATCACATTAAAAAAAACAAATATGTAATAAATCCAGTTTAAAGGGCACTTATTATGTACAATTCACTTTTACAAGGTATTTGGACATAAATGTGTGTTGGCAGTGTGTGAACACAACCACCCTACAATGGAAAAAAACCACCCACCCCTTTAAAAAAAAATTAAACCAAAGCAGTCTCATTTGACATGCGGTTTTGATTCCCTGTGACATTGCATTGATTAAGCCCCGCCCACAACCACTGAATGACAGTCTGGCATTACGACAGTTTCCACCCTCAGCAAGTTATACGCTATCTGCCCATATCTAAATAGTGAGATACTACTGTATTCACAGGAATCCAATGTATTTTAAAGCATCACTATGTAGTTTTTTTCCTTTAAATAATGTCTCTAAAATTATTTCAGTGATAGAACAACTTTTAACTGGACAAATTGTACTGTTGCTGCAACCTGAGCAGTCTCCTAGCTGCTACAAGCACACTCTGAAAGTGGCGCGGAGGGTAGGAAACACAGCCCAGCCCCTCCCCCTGCCTGCAGAAGAGTGTCTGATACCAGGCAGTGTTGCACTTTTCAACCACATGAGGGAGCTGTAAGTCATTTTTACATGGAAACTACATAGTGTTGCTTTAACAAAGTGCTCACTGGTAAGGGAGTGAAAAAAAATCTCAGGCCTCTAATCTTTCATGTGGTTTACTTAAAAACAATTTATTAACAAGGTGTTCTCAGAGTAATCTTCTGCAATTAAACTTTTAAGTTTTAACATTTAAAATGTTTTTAAAAAAAGTTTTTACATTTGCTGTGTGAACGAAGTTTATTCTGAGTTACAGTCAATAGGGAATCAAGTACGATTTATATAAATGGCTAATGCCGACTGCAATCAGACATGCACTTGCATTATTTATTCATGCAAAATGTTCATTACACAGACTTAAAGCATAACCATTAATGTAAATCTACATAGTTTCGATTTATGGGTCCACATGCACATAAATAGTTTACAACTTGTCACAGCAGCGTCATAATACAAGCCATTAACATTTGCTCTAGTGAGTCAGTTCACATTAAAAACGACTATAAGGCGTGTACACCAAAGTGTTTAAACGCAGCTGAAAAAGCCCGGCTGACACAGACTGTGGCCGCTTGCCAGCGTTTTTCAGCTAAGTGCTTTGGTTGCTATGATACTTCTGTTTTTCTATTAGTTGTTGAACGATTGGTTGTTTCAAAATTATTACTTATTGGTGTTAGTTAGTTTTTTTCTTAACATCATTCATGCATCTATGGCTATAGTCAAGCCGAGAACTGGTTAATCTATACACATATTAATCTACGCAAAAGTTAGGGATCTCCAATTTACCTAACCTGCATGTTTTTGAACTGTGGGATTAAACCAAACCAGGTCGCTTCACCATCGATTCTTATGGTCCTGATCCAATTCAGAATCGATTATCATCGTAATATTTAGCATATTTGTGACGTCGCTACAATCGCATTTGTGCTCAAAGTCAGACTCATGTTGGCAGTTTTGCTAGTAATCTCTGCACTGTCATATTCTGTATTTTAATGCAATGAAGTCAAGTGCTCAATGAAGCTATTCTCATTTACATACACATTCTGTTTTCTGAGATTAAAACAAGTAAAAAAGTAATTAAACGTGACTAATTAATTCAACATGTTAACCGGAAGTAACTTCCATGAACTGCCAACATCATCTGATCATCATTATTATACACCTACATTAAGGAGCAGTGGTTGGCAGTATTGTATTTGTCTAATGCAGCGCACTCAACACCTTTGTCTGGATAACAAACCATGTGTATATTTTTACATACGTATGTTCTTGTTCTTATGTCTAAACAGTCAGTGACAAGTTTCCAGGTTTGCCGATGCCCTGCAGATTTTAGCTCCAACCCTGATAAAACCTTGCCTACCAGTTGTTTTCAGGTGACTCTTTAGACCATATCATGCTTATTCAGCTTGATTAGAGGTGGAACTAAACTCCAGGCCTGACATTGCCTACCCCTGATCTAGACTAATCAATCACACGCTGACACTAGGGCTGAGACGATAAATCATGTGATTCTGCTTGCAATGCTTCTTAATGCATTATGGTAAAATGTCACTACATCCAAAAGCCAGAGGGCGCTCTCGTGCAGAAACTCACTATGCGCCACAAAAGAAGTACACATGAAATGCCTGTAAGTATATTTATATCGCTGTTCATCAAGTCTTTTCAGGTATTTTCATGATAATAAAGAATACGTATAATGATTATGTTAGACGAGTGTTGCTTTTTCATATTCATGTTATAAACGACTCAAACTAACAGTGATTTTAGATTGAAGGACTTCCTACTGACCAAAGAGCTAAAGGGCATGAAAGAGCTGTGCATAATATCACCTTTGCAGAATCGATATCAGTCATTAATAGTATGAAATAGCGTTTAATCATCCAAGCCCTAGCTGACACAGGGAAAACATGCAAACCCCATACAGAAAGACCTCACAACCCAGCTGATACTTAAATCGAGAACCTTCTTGCTGCAAGACAACAGTGCTAATATATCACTATAGCTAACATTTCTGGTGAGAACAGGCCTTTACTTGAGTTTTTGTGTGAACCATGATAAAAGGCAATGACAAATTCCAGGCGCTGGCTTGAGATTTCACAATTTAAGCATGCCTGGGAGCCAAAGACTTGGTCATCCTTAGGGATAGACATAAACTTTGCAATGTTTCACATAAATACATTTGTGTAAACAAATTAAATGATCACATTGCTCTTGCCATTGCTGGAGCACATCCTGTTTGGCTTAAAAATGTCAGTACATGAGAAAAAGACATACATAAACCACTTACCTCTGAATAAGCGTCCATGCATACGGGGCAGCTAACTGCCCCTGGTGTAGACCTAAGAAAAGGCACAACATCACAGACTAAGCATACAGTCAGGCATTCAATTTTATTTTCATTCAGATGTTGTAAAATCTGTGTTTGGTAATTGTTATTGTGTGTGTGTGTACCTTGCTTGGGAACTGGCATGTAGAGATGAGAGCAAGCCAGGACTAAGTCTTAAACTAGACTCTTCCTCTTCATCACTGCTTAGTACATAACTTTCTGTGCCTTGTCCACGCCTATTCTGCACAGCTGCAAAACAATGCAAAAACTGCCATGGCACATTTACACTGCTTAAATTAAAATCCAAGGGGCATTTATGACAATAGCAAAATCCAAACAAAGGATAGCACTAAAAAGCCCTTAATAAAGAAAAGCATGCAAACGACAACCATATAGTCTGCAATCAACTTATTTATCTTACAAACATCTTACAAATGCAAATTTACATCGGTAAAACAGAAAAGAATGATACGTTACCATCTTCCACAACCTTGTCCCCAAAAGCCAATGCAAAAAAACAGGAAAAAGACAAAATTATGTCAGTACAAGGCCTTGCATCCTCATACAATAATACCAATGCAACTCCAGAATAAAATAAAAATCCCTCCAACAGAACTCACCACAATCGAATCATTATTGGTAAGGTCAACAACCGCAGGTTCTGACCCTTCGCATGTTAAATCCACCACATCTTCACCTTGTAATGGCATGTCATCTAAAACTGTAAATGTATTCATTATATTAATAAAATCATTCACGAAAATGTATTGCTGTATGTACAGCCAGCTCATAAATTCAGAAGTTTCTGTCAAATGAGAGACAGCAGAAATCAATCTTGTTTTCTGTCGAAATATGGCAAAGCCTTTATATGTACTTGCTGTGCAGAGCTTTGGGTTACCACCAACGCAAAAGGTCAGGGGTTCGAAACCAGGGAACACACATACTGATAAAAAAATATATAGCTTTAATGCACTGTAAGTCGTAAAGTAAGCAGACAGATCGGATATTCTGTATGTTTTTAAAAAAAGCAACGTTGGCAAATGACATCAACACCACCCCTGATCACATGACTCTTTTTCTAGCAGTAAAATGGAGGATGACAGCTTCACTTAGGCCGCATTTACACTGCCTGTTTGAAGTGACTCAATTCAGATTTTTTTCTCTGAAGCGGCACAGATTGGATATGACCTACAGACGTGTAAGCAGGAAAAGAGTGCATAGATTCTGATATTCTCTGATTGGTTTCAGTGGAAATAAATTAGATATGAATCAGATTCATGCATTCACGTCCGCAATGTAAGCGGACAGATAGGATATTCTCACGTCAAAACGTGTCGTGCATCAAAGGGATAGTTCACCCCAAAATTTTGTCATAATTTACCCTCATGTTGTTACAAAGCTGTATAAATTTATTTGTTTTGATGAACACAAGAGTACATATTTTGAGGTTGTAACCAAACAGTTCATGAGCCCCATTCACTATTGTATTCTTTTTTCCTACTATGGAAGTAAATGGGGCTCGTGATCTGTTTGGTTACAAAGATTCCTCAAAATATCTTCCTTAGTTTTGTATTTTTTAGAAAAAATACATTTATACAGATTTGAAACAACAGGAGAGTGAAAAAATAATGACAGAATTTTTGGGTTGAACTATCCCTTGCTAAAATGCTACGCTAGCAAATGACATCAACTCGGGTGGACACCACACGCAATCACATGACTCTTCTTAGCAGCACAATGGAAGACAACAGGTGTGTTCGAGTTCATGTGGCACTGGGCAGATCGATCGGTGAGGTTTGCCGCTTGCAGTTTTGGAGGAGCTGAAGACAGAGCTGTCAAGTCAGAAATCTTTTGCTTGCCGTGGGCCGTGTTTCCCTTTTTTTAATCGCGAATAAAGTGAATTAGATTGTGAATTTGTTAAAAACAAACCTTTTAATAAAAAGTTGCAACCAGAAACATTGTATATCACATATTTTAGTTGCTGTTTATACTGTATTCCCGAAAATAAATGCGAAACATAAGTCTATATTATTAAAATAACAATTGAGTTCGTTTTTTTGCTTCTTTTAATATTTACTGTATTACATGACACAACATAACATATTTAGGTATATTAACAAGTTTTACCCGTTATAAAATCATAAATTTATAATGTTTATTAGTGAAACTAAAGGTTGGATTAAACATGAAACGCACGTGATCATTGTCAACACTGAGGCGACCAATCATGAAGAGCTCTTGTCCTCAGAACTCGAAGCATTGCAGCTTGTTGTATGGTTTGCTCTTCATAGTGGCCGCACCGGCTGAGCCAGCTGGCTACTCTGGAAACGCTCCCGCGGTACTTTAATGCCAAACGTCACAGTCACATGCCTTCAGCGCCAGCTCAAGTCGGATAAAATTTCTAACCGGCATGCAATTCTTCAAGTCAGCCGTCACCCCATGAAGTCGAACGCACCTAATGGCTCCACTTTAGGTGTAATGTTGAAGTTTTATGTATTGTTACAGAAATAATGCAGTATAATCTTGCATTTTAATATTGTATTTATTATTTCGTCTGTGTCCATTGCATAACGTGGTTTTACTTTCCCTATGGTTTTAGCTGATCCGGGTCAGCATGTCTACCTTAAATTGTTTTGCCAAGCGTTTGCCAAGTGTAAATGCAGAAATCTGATAAGAGTCGCTTTAAAAGATAATGTAAGCGGGTCAACAAAACATCATACAACAAATCGAAATTGGGCATCATTATCTGCAGTGTAAATCCATCCTAAATATAACGTAATGCTGCAATTCAAAGTGTTACTAATTTGCTTTAGGTTTTTGATGGGAATGCAAACTACATAATCTAACTTACTGTTAGTCCTCTCGTTTTCAAGCACATCAATGGTTTCCATCACAGTATGAGATGTCTGATTTTGGCTCCTCTTGCTGGTATTGCGTCTGGACGATGAAGTAGAAGCAGTGCGCTTTTTTCTTTGTGTCTGATAACAGAAAGCACCAGTGAGTGTATTGGAGCAAAATTATGGTAATTGTTTGAATTAAAGCACAGAATGTGGGGAAAGCCATACAACAAGCTGCAATGCTTCAAGTTTAATCAGTTTAAATCACGTGTGTTGTCACGTGATACTCACAGTATTGCTCATGGCGACTAGTCTTGCTTTACTAGATTAAATAAAGTGCAGGAATCCAGCTGGCAAACACCGACTTGGAAAATGACAATTAGCGTTGAAACGTTGCTCAGCAACCGAATGACTCCTCAATATTGACTACAAATATTAAAAATACAAATCAATCAAATTATAAAACATATATATTAATTTGTTGTGATATTCTATTCATATCGTCCAAGCATAGATCCAGATTCAATATGTATTTGTAAATATTTACAACAAATACAAGACCATAACGTGAGCAGTTGGCCTGTTAGATAAAACATAATTACGTACGTTACCAAGCATATGTACTCTGAGCAGTTCATGAAGCAGTATTTTATTAGCCAGTGATAAATGAAAAACAAATATTCAGTAAGAAAAACCTAATAAAAGTTAATAATATCAAATTAAGTGCGTTTGATAGCAGCTAACTTGCTAACAATAAAGAATCATCGTAGTGAAGATTTCTGACTGCTGTCCAGTCTGTTTCCTTTTTCGTGTAATAAACTCAATCAATAGACGACCCAACAGCCCAACATTAAATTATTATATGATGAAACAACACTATAGTGAGATTTAGATGAAAAACTGGATACATACTGAGCACTCTTGATGTCAGCAATCACAACACAAATAGAGCAGAATAAAAACGACACGTAAGGATGACGAGACACAGCGCCACCTATGGGAGCGGAGAGAGAGACGTTTAAAATGACTTTGTTTTATAAGTTTACAGTTTAACAATAAGCGAAAACTTTACTAAGCTGTAGATGTTGTACTGTGCTTATGAGGAGTTAAGTCAATCACACCCTGTTGGTCAACTGCCAGATGGGATTTCATAAGTGCTGATAAAGCTGCCTGTGACTAAAAGTTAATGTGATTAATTAAATGAGGTAAATTTTACATATCATTTCATTTTCAGGTCACAGGAAGTCAAAATAAAATAATGTTAGCAATGGTAATCGTCTCATATTGAATAGTAAAATTACATTTCACAGGTTTTCCATGATCATGGAATTATATTAGCCTACAATAAATACTGTAGAAATATGCTTTCAGGTCTCAAATATCAGCAAAAACATTACCATTTTAGATAGTTTTAAAAGTTCAGGTTTTATTTCATATTTAGAGTGAATATTTATTTATTTATTGTAATTGACAAGTGAAACGGTCCGCATGGTTGAGCTTTCCTTATATTACACAAGGTCCAGGGCAGTTGTTCAAAAAGTTTAAGACAATAAAAGAATACAATCATTCCTTTCCTTTAAACATTTAAACTCAACATTCAGTCAGTTCCTCTTTCCCATAAAAAACATATATAGAATATGCACAAATACATATGAACATGCATTAAAATCATAAAGAGCTAAATGTCCAGTAGTTTACATGTGTAGAGAAACCAGCTTTAAGGGATGGGTTTGTTAAAAACTCCTTTTGAGTTAATCTCTGATGACTGTGTGATTGTAATTTATATACCAAATGATGGTTAAAATTAAATGTTTTTCTGTTACATGTGAGTTGAGATTCAGAAAGTTTGATTATTATTTTATATGCATGTTTCACATGGCAGCTTTGAGGGGTGTATTTTGCTGGTTCATAGATCAACATTTCTGTGCAATAAATTCAAACCTGTTTTATCAAACCATTAATTTCAAAAACATATATTAACTTCAAAGGCTGTGTTACTGGATTATAAAACAGCATTTATATGTTGATTTTGTTTATTTTTAGAACTACAGCATAGCACATAATATTAAAATTCGAAGATATACGTCGATTGATGTTAAGTAAATACGCTCTATTTTAACTTTAACAGGTGCGTATTGTTAACAGTTCCTAGGTGAACATTTTACACGTTGGTTTGGTTCATAGAACTAAAGGACTGTCCAAAGACGTGCAGTACCGCCCCCTAGAGCAACATATTGCAATTGACTGAATTTGAAGTTCAGAAGCATTGAATGGATATGTCAGTTTTGAAGGCACTGTCTTGTTACTCATTTAAATAACAACATTTGATGTTGGGTTTATTTGCACATCACATGATATTGAAATGTCAATAAATATTAGTTAATATTTGCATGTATTGTTAATGGTTTCTAAATAAACATTTATAAGTTATTCACTGACTGGAAAAAGTTATTTTTGGTTCCAAGAAAATGACCAAAAATAACCATTAGACAACGTTCTGTTTAAGTTATTTCTATGCTATTTTGAAACCAACATTCAATGTTAAGGGAACCTTATTTTATGTTTCCAAAAGAAAAAAAAATGTAACCATAGAGAATGTTCTGTATAAGTATTTTATAAATGCACGTTATGGGAACAATATTTTATGGTTGTAAAATATAAAACCTAAAAAGAAAGTTTCAAAATAGGTGAACGTTCTGTGTTTGCTATGTAAGCTTTAATAAATTAAGCATTAGATGATCATATAGGCTGGAAATGTTTTTCAGGCTTTTCGTATAAAACAACCACACCATTATGTACTGTCTGATTTAATTAGATAGAAAATGGCCAAATCCATAATTAAATAAACAAGAATTTCTTTGTATAACAGCAATTAAATGTAACCACTGATGACTGCTGGCACCCAAACCCATTATCACTTTATCTTTCCCTTCTTTTATTACCTCTTGAGCTAACTGTGCGCTTTAATGTATGCATGGTATGCTTTAGAGCGCTCTGTCAAAAAACGCCATTTCCCATAAGTCTGTGCGTCAAGAATGGCGAGTTACGAAGTTGTCCTGAGTTGATATCCAAAAGTGGTTTTCTGAACCAGCGATACGATCATATACTCTATATTTACACTATATCTAAATACTAACAATAAACAATAACGAGCACTAAATTAATCGATATCTCTCACAAATCTGACGTGTTGTTGATAGTTATTGAGTAATACTTCGCTTGTCCAGCAGTTTCCGCATTGCTCTCTGTTTTCTTTGCAATGAGTCAATGAGGTTGTGCTAAATACAGCCAAACACACATATCGCATTAAAGATGTCTTATAAACCAGTAACACATGTGCTTTTTGATATGGACGGTTTGTTATTGGGTGAGTGACAAATATATTAATTAATAAGATTGTAAATCAGCTCTTAGCCGGCTTTTTGCATACTTTTATGAATGAATTAAGGGCATGATTCGTTTTCAAAATGCAAATTTAGAATAAATAAATGTATTTTAATTTTTATAGTTAACTTAAGCATAACGTTTGATAAGTGTCACTCTCATGCTTGTTGTAACCAATAATAAGATGTTATTGTTATTATTACTACATGCTTTATTTAAATATCTGTTGTAGATACAGAGAGGTTGTACACAGTCTCGTTCCAAGAAGTCTGTGACAGGTTCAATAAGAAGTACACATGGGAAGTGAAGTCCTCTGTGATGGGCAAAAAGGCTCTGGATGCTGCCAGGATCATCAGAGACAAACTGGAACTCCCTATGACACCCGAGGAGCTCCTGGAGGAGAGCAGGAAAATTCAGGAGCAATTATTTCCCACAGCGTCTCTAATGCCAGGTATAGATGCAGCCTGCATACGAAATCTTTAAATTGTTGCCTTCAAAAGCAGCAAAGGCATTTAAAGGCATGAAGGCTGCCTCTGAAACCAAAGGCAGCTGACTTGTTGCCTCGCTGCCTCATGAGGCAATGACTTCGGCGGCATGAAGGCAGCTCTGAGAAATGCATTCGGACAGCCTTCCTAGGCAGCTTTCAGATTGAAATATAAACAGAGAGCACCTTTGTTATAATAACTAATTCCATTTGAAAACGTCAACACTAATTCCTCGCAATCAAAAGGAGTAAAAAGTGAAATATAACTTTTATTTACAATAAATTTGTGATCCAGCCACTTTATTGGCCACCAATTAATTTATTTTTTTAATTGACCAAGCTTGAGCAATCACATTCCTCACGCACACACAAGCATAGAATTGTGGGACAAGAGGATGAAGGTATCTCAGGAGACAGGAAGTAAAGCAAACATTTGGATCAGACATGCCTTGATGCCTACTGCCTTAATGCTGTCTCCGAAGGAATCAAGGCACGTCCGAATGTAATGCTTGATGTATTCCCAACTCCTGAGATACCTTTAATCTTATCACCTTTATCAACAGTTTAAGTTAGCAGAAAACGATGAAAGGCAAGATTTTACTGTAACACTGATCGTTTTAGCTGTGGATTGCAGAGCACTGCTCTTTTATTCCACTTTGACTTCTTTTTTGTTGTCATTCTGCTGCTGTCCAGTTGGCATTTTCACCCAAAAAATGGTGGCTGCACTACCGAAGCGCCACCTAGTGATGGATTCCAGAAAAGCATCAGTTTCGCCTCTTGGGTTCTACGCTCTTTGGTTTAATGGTCTGGCTTGTGGCTAAACTGAACTCTGGAAAATAACAAATGTTTTGGTGTCCTAGATGAGGGAAGACTGCGATCATAGATCACCGCTGTATAATGGGAGGTTTGGCAGCCGATCTGTAGTTGACATTGTATAGATTAATTTTACACAGTAACTTTAGTTCAGTGTAGCTTTTTATGGCCTATGCTTTAGCTATGATTAGAACTAAACTACTTGTTGTTTATTTAGCTTATTATCAGAAATAAACTAAAATGACTCTATTGATTCTTTGTGGAAATTTACAGAAAGTTAAGGTTGTTCCTCGAAAGCTGTTTGTTTATGTTTTTACTGCTGAAACCGTCTAAGTCCTTGTAGAATTTGATTTGGAAGTTAATTTCAAAGCAGATTGTACAGTAAGAGGGATGTAGACTGCACATTAGCCTTCAATTCATCATCATCAAAAAGATGGAATCTTTTTAATTCGATTTTATTTTGCATTCATTTGACTTAAGGCACATTTTTATTTACTTTATTTCTTTTAGGCATAAAGAAGCTTGTCAGTCATCTCCACAAGCACGGCATTCCTATTGCTGTGGCCACGAGTTCAGCAGGCCTGACTTTTGAGATGAAGACCAGCTGTCATAAAGAGTTCTTTAGCCTCTTCACACACATTGTACTTGGAGATGATCCTGAAGTAAAAAGTGGTAAACCACAACCAGACATCTTTTTGGTGTGTGCCGAGAGATTCTGTCCCCCAGTAAACCCAGAACAGGTAGAGATGAACCTATTCCATTCTATTCTATGTGTAGCTAAAATATAGCATGCTTGCTGCAAAGTGGTTTTGATTCAGTATAGAATTCAGTATAGAATTATGATGTGTGTAATTGAAAGGTCAAGTCTCCATTAACAACATTTGTCATGCATATAAATGGTGTGATTTTATGTTAATTTCTGTTTTTGTTATTTGTCTTGTTTGTTTGCTATTTTATATGAATTTGATAACGTTGTGGAAAGCACATTGGTCAACAGCCGTTATTTTTAATTGTGCTATACAAATAAATTGTCATTGTCAACATTTCCCCTGCTGCAGGGTTCTCTAGAGTCAGTGTAAAAAAATCACTGCTACTACCAGGGCTTTGAACCAGAATTTCTTCCCAATTGGTTCGTTCCAAACAGAAACCGTATTTTAACGTTTCCGGTTTTTGGTACAACCCTAAAATTGACGTTCCTGAAAAAAACTGGGGGGAAAAACTACAGCATTGGTCTGTGAATTGAATAGTCTTTGCTGGTTTTGCCTCAACAGTGTCTGGTATTTGAAGACGCTCCAAATGGGGTAAAGGCGGGCCTGGCAGCTGGGATGCAGGTGGTGATGATCCCAGATGATAATCTGGACCGCAGCTTGACCCAGGAGGCCACTTTGGTGCTGAGAAGCATGGAAGATTTCAGACCAGAATTATTTGGTCTGCCAGCTTACCAATGACAAAAATCAATGCAGTGATTTGAATACCGCTGGACTATATCTCATCACTTTATGAAAAATAAAATGAGGCTGCAGTTTGGCTTATCAAATTAAAATACAGGAGAAATTTATCTCTAGCACTATTTCTGTCATCATCCATGAACAAAGA
Organism: Paramisgurnus dabryanus; assembly: GCF_030506205.2. Classification (NCBI taxonomy): domain Eukaryota; kingdom Metazoa; phylum Chordata; class Actinopteri; order Cypriniformes; family Cobitidae; genus Paramisgurnus; species Paramisgurnus dabryanus. Next base: position 9,581,162 of record NC_133352.1, read on the forward strand.
AGAATGATCTTCTCTTGGCTTCACAGTTTTGATTTTGTTAGAAAGTCACTGTGCTAAATCTCTGTCTGAATGTTTGCCAAAATGACACCCAGACTCATTTTGATTATTCTGATCAATTACCCTCAGTCGAACCATAGCCAGTGCAGCTTTCAACATGTTTACAACTTTTACTATTTACACTATGTGAGAGTTCAACAGTCCCTCTCAACCATATATGATTTCTATTAGTGTTACCTTTACTCCCTGGAGAGCTGTAATAAAGTACCAGGAAGATTTCCGAGTTCAAACCACATGGCCTAATCCAATAACTGGGATCTGAGAACGCAGTCTTCTTTTATCTTCTGTCCATGTCTGTCTTCACTGAGCTGGAGTTTGCATGTCCCCTCTTTAAACAGTCCAACATATCAGAGAACTCAAGCCCATCTCTGAGGAGAGGGATGCAGTCGTGGAACAGAAGTGAGGGACGCCTATAGACCTATTTGAGCTTGTTGGTTGGATTACACGACAATGCTTCTCTCGAACTTAGTTAAATTAATCTCATATGACAAAATACTACATTATTATCCCTTTCAGCATCACTATGCCTGTTCAAACAAGCGGAAGGAGAACGCCCTGCTAAATAAACAATATAACATTGACAGAAATTCTATTGGATGTAATGGTGTTTATGGGAATTTTATTGGTTGTTATGGAAACTTTAATGGTCTCTGTGGGTCTCTATGTGTTGTCTTCTATTGGTGGGTGCATTAAATCCTAACTGGAATATGTCCCAAAACACATTACAAAAAGGAATTTTGCAGCAGTTTTGATGTTAAAAGCTAATGGTTCCTATTGGTATTTTAACATCGCCAGTCATATTTGTGCACCCATAAAACAATTGTGTAGCCTAAGTAATTGTTGTAGTGAGAAATCAATTGAAGTGATTTTAAAAATGTCTTTATTTGACCCGTTGCTCACTTGAGCAATTGTAGTGATATGATTAAAATGATAAAAAATATTGGGGGGGGGGCTACTTCTGTATATTTATATTTGTTGTAAATGTTTCATATTATACACACAAATAAATTATATAAAATTAAAGTATTTGATGTCTTGCAGGGTTTTTTTAAACTGTAAAAATAAAAAATGGGGCATGTAAAAATAAGTAAATATATAACCCTCTGACATCTAATACATTAAAGGTTCTTTATAGCACTTTTTAAGGCAAGATTCTATATAGAACGTCTAAAAAGAGATCTGCTATTGTTGAAGAACATTCATCAGTTGAGGTATTAGCTATTGTATTGTATCTGATATAAACATAAATGAGAAGTGATCAATGCACAATTTTAATTTGACACAAATACGATTACAGAGCTTTGGCAAAGTTGTCGGTTTTACTTACATTGCTCTAAAAAAATCCACACATGATTATATCAATTAAAACAAATGTTACAATGATTCACAGTTATTACATCTAATCAACTAAAGAAACAACGTACATCTGAATATAAACATTTACAATTCAACATAAATATTTTATCTCCATTGCTCTGGCAGCACATTGTCACTGTATGGTTGTTGTTCTTCACAGCAGAGATCCTCTATATGTGCACTCCAGGATAAACTAGCGTCCACAAAGAGATACTGTACATGTTCCAATTACTGTTTTCAAAAGCACTTTTACCACAATCTCTCCTAAAGTTTTCATAATAATAGTGGTTAAACCTACGGGGGAAAATCACTTAATTCTGCTTTCTTTGGCAGAGGTACATGTGATATCTTTCACATTTTGGGAATGCTGTGAGTGTCTAAAGACCTCTGAAAAATAAGCTGTCACACAGATGCAAGCTCATCTGCAACATTTTTCAGAGCAAATGCACTGAGATTGTCTGGTCCTGTGGCCTTCCTTTTATTTAATTTTTTAACTCCTCACATGCTGAACCGTGATCTCAATCCTACTTGACCCCTCTAGTGAAACTGAATTAATAAAACTCTTGCTCTTATCCAGAATTTTCCCTTTATCAAATCTAAGTCCTCTCATGATCCACAACTATTGGCTTCTGTGTGGTTGAATGATAATTCTGTCATTCCCTTCATAGTCCAGACCTGCTTTGTATTATTACTTTTGAAGGCATCTTCTAGTTTTAACCTGTATGTCCTTCTTTCCATACAAATTTTCCCTTTAACTCCTTAATCAAACACTTATTTTGTTTTGTATCCTTCTTCTTAAAGGCACTTTTCCTCAAATGCATCACCTGTTTAACATCTTTGGTTATATTTCTTGTTATTCAGATAAATCTTTATCTTCTTAGAGGTTATCACTGTCTGCACATAAACATCTATGTAATGTGTTATCAATGTAGACATTTCATCCAGGGAGTCATAATTGAACACCTCCCATACAGTGTAACTAAAACATGCTTTAAGTTTGCAGCCGTGCCGCGCACCGTGATGATGCAACGTCTATTAATTATTAATTAACAGAAAAGATGAGGAGAAAACCAACAACAAATTAGGGTAAGACTCTGACAGCACATACAGTAGATTCATATTTTAGTAAATTTTTATCTATGTTGATATAACAGAAGTCTTTGGCTTGTAAATGGATTCATATAAATGTGTTTGTTCAGCTAATTGTGAGGTTCAGGACACACAACAGATATTTTGATTCACCAGCTGAAGGTCTTGAAGTTTTCACCATTGAGTGATAGAAGTCAAATACTGAAAAATTAAAGAGAAAGATCAGACACAATACACCATCATAGACATGTTTTAAAATGAAACTCACTTTTAATAAAATAAAATAAAAGCATCAATAATTAAATCACGAAAGAGTCAAAAACTTACAGTAATTTCTCCAGTTTACACTTTGGATCCATTTTTAGATCAGAGAGCCGCTTCTTTCCTGAATCTCCTGGTTTATTATTCCTCAGATCCAGATCTCTCAGATGTGAGGGGTTTGATCTCAGAGCTGAAGCCAAATCAACACAACCTTCTTCTGTAATACCACAACTGGAAAGCCTGAAAAAAAGAAAAAACCCTTAGCTTAAACACTAATGTATTAAACATACATTAAAATGTCATTTCTATGTTTAGCTTTATTTTCAAGTCCTTGTTGATGGATAGGTTTTAGTTTTATAATCTCATCAAATTAATAAATTAAAATCCTTTAAGTTTTAGGAGCTTTGAAATGAATCTTGAGTGAAGCTGAATGTTTAATTTTGATCACTGTGTTGCAATGAATGCAGCATTTGACTTCCAGACTGGACCTCAAATAAGATGAACTGCTTAATAAAATATAACATCTATAATAACTATTAAAGAAAAATAATAATGAATAAGAAAATAAGTCTCTGCTAATTCTTGCATGTTTAAACCTCTGGCTTTCACTCTATGGGCCCTATTTTAATGATCTGAAGCGCACAGCACAGCTGCACTTAGGGCATTTCTAAATCCACTTTTGTAATTTTAATGAATGATTGGCGTGCCAGGGGCATGGTCTAAAAGGGTTGCTTTTATCTATTCTCTCAATGAGTCATATGTTTGTTTCAGGTGTAATGTGTAATAAACCAATCAGTGTCTCATCTCCCATTCCCTTTAAAAGCCAGTTACGCTGGCATCATGGCAGATTTGCTCTTTAAAGCGTAATTTGCAAGAGCAAAACTGAGCGCTTCTTTAGAGAGGAAACCAATTTCATTTGTCATTACAGCAAATAGGAACTTCTGAAACATACAATAACTATCCATTATGACATGTAGGCATTTTTATCTTCATAATTTTTTCCATGGTAATCCTATCATTTGTAATATTTGTTCTCTCTTGAGCGTCTCTCTGTGTGTAAGCGTGTTAAGGAGTTCACATAACAGGTGAGAAGTGCAGAGCCATGTGTTGGACAACTCGCACACATGACGTGAACATTAAATAGTGATCTGAGTCAGACAGAGTCTACTTCCAGATGCAAAGTATGCATGAGCAGCCTATGTCAATCGTTAACAATTGTGGACAAATAAGATGTTATTTAATGTTAAACTATGTGAATGGTGCAGCAGGGATTTGAGCAGCATCCAGAGTCACAGCCGCTGTAAGGCACCACCGGTGTGTGTGTGTACAGTAATAGAAAATAATGTGTTTAATTTACAGATATATAGAGCGACACTGCGCTGTGCTTCTTGCCCAGTGTGCGACCCACTTTAGAGTTTCTGCACGTTGTACACTCGCCTATAGGCACATATTACTAATATAGCCTTTAAATAAAGAAAAAAATACTTCAGTTTTCAATTGCCTCAAAATAACAACACGCCAGCAATGTGCCTGAACACACCACATTTTTTGACCAGCACACCCATAGGCAAACAGATGGGCACAAGTGCATTAAACAGCGTGGTGCTGAAAGTGAAAATAACTATGTTTCCATCCACCTATTTTTGTGTGCATTTCTGGGGTATTGCATAAAAAAATGCTGGATGGAAATGCCAAGATGTGCATAAATTAAAAAATTATTTAATCTGATAAATTTCTTAGAAATATGCACATAAACTACCGTGGAAACACTTCAACCCAATAAATCCCTAGGTGTGCATTTTTTTTTAACATGTATGTATTACAAATGAACTAATAAAATATTTAAAAAATATTTTGTGTCCAGTTATTTACTCATAGCAATCAGCTGAAGCAGGATAATGTTCATCCAGCCGACTGTTATAAGTCCTGATCATCCTGTCAGCGTTTATTCAGTGATAATAACCGGCTGGATGTACATTTTCACTTACTTTAAAGATTAAATTAAAGAAACTGATCCTAAACCTGATTTTCAACAGAAATTGCACAAAGCACTCAATGTATTGAAAACATAAAATAATGTGATGAGTAATTTTTGTGAAATGTATTAAATTTTTTTCTAATAATGGCTTAGTTAACATATAGTTATTAACATTAAGGGCCCTATTTTAACGATCTGAAACGCAAGTACGAAGCGCAAAACGCAAGTGAGTTTGTGGGCGATCTTGGGCGCTGTTACTATTTTCCCAAGCGTGAGAAATAACTCTTGCGCCGGGCGCAAATCAATAAGGGGTTGGTCTGAAGTAGGTTCATTATTCATAGGTGTGGTTTGGGCGTAACGGCAAATAAACCAATCAGAACGTCATCCAACATTCCCTTTAAACGCAAGAGCGCAAGTTCCATGGCGGGTTGCTATTATTATGACGGATTTACCAGGCGTACGCCAGGAGCGGTTTACAGCCGAGGAGACCGACGTTCTTGTAAGAGCAGTCAAAGACAGAGAAGTGGTTTTGTATGGGGATAGGAGAAACCCGCCCAAATCAGCGTAGGTTAAACAGGATTGAGAGGAAATAGCCACAGTCTCATCAGCTGGCATCCCCATCGTTGCGCCAAGCGTTACAATGATGTCAGGAGACGGGGGAATCCCAAGCTTGCCAGCATAAATCGGGCACGCCGTGTAACGGGAGGTGGATCTACCGCAGGACCTGACGCCAGCAGAGGACATCGCTGCGTCCACCCTCACCGCTGAAAGGGTTTGGGGGCTTTGAAATCGGACCCAAGAAACGCAAGCAAGGTCCAACCCCAAAGTACTCTTACAACTCAAGTTCATATACATTAAGGTTTCTTATGAAAACATTATTATTATTATTATTATAACAATTATTATTTACATAAAATAAACGTAATACAGCCACATAACAAACTTATGAAAATATTTTAATCGTTATTTGCATGAGAATTTTTTAACACAGCCACACAATAAATAAAAACTATCACCACAATGCTCACCATGATTTCCCTTATCTCATGTATTAATATTTATGATTTGCAAAAATAACTGTTGCATCTGTGTAGATTAGATGCAAAGTGTATGCGCATTGTGCACGCTATACATTATGGTCAAGCATGCGCCCTTAAAATAGCATAATGAACAACGCGCAACGCGCCACTGACTTTAAACTTTTTTTTTCTGGTCAGTGGCGCAATTGTTTCTTGAAACTGCAAAATAGCACCAGGGATGGTTTGCGCCGGAACACGCCTCCTTTTTTGCGCTGAACCGCCCAGGGAGCGCAAGTTCATTCCTTAGTTTGCTGACATGCGTCTGTGGAGGGAAAAACCCGCTGTGCGCCGATGCAAAATACGAATGATACATGCGTCACTGACAAAGTCAATTGCGCTGGCTGCAAGATAGGGCCCCATGTGTTTCCTGCATCACTCTTCAGTAGATAATAAAAGTTATTATGTATTTTATTATATTTCATAAATGTTTTTATGAAATGTTAATGCTTTTATTGAAGAAATTATTTATGTAGTTAAGAAATATTAATTCTTAACAATTACATTCTGGCTTATGTGATGATAATGATCTCATTTTAAATTAGGACTTGTGGAGAGCATCCTAACAAATGGAATCACTGTCTGGTTTGAAAGCACTACCCAGGCAGAAAGGAGAGCTCTCCAAAGAGTTGGTCATCGGAGAAGGTCATCGGAGCGGACCTTCCATACATGGACACTATATACACAGTTCTGCAGGAAGAGAGCTAAGAACATTCTCAGGGACACACACCACCCTGCACATTCAATGTTTAGGCCTAAGCATTCAATATACAATTTGAGATATGGCAGACCAGACAGTATTATTTCGCACAGGGTGCGGTTTTATAATAGTTTTTTTAACAGTAAAAGACTGATGGCGAAGGACATGGCCGAGGGGACAAACATGTCTGTTTTTATATAGAGATGTTAGAGGTAGCTGTACAGAAAGTTTTAAATAATTATTTAAATAATGAGTGTTTGTGTGATCTGAGGAAAAAACTAACAAATTGTTTCTATGAGCATTAATTTGTATTTACATTATTTAATTCATTGTATTTCAGTAGAAAAAAGAAAAATCATAAATAAATCATTATATAAATCATTCACGAGTTGGCAAATGCTTGAGTATAAGGTTTACAAAAGTTTAATTAAGCGTCTGACCTGGAGGACTGTCACAGCATCTGACGCAGTTAAACAGAAATGCTCGTGTATGAGGTTTAAAAAAGCTAAAAATTTGTTGTCCAACAGGGAGGACCCTCACAGCGTCCGAAGGGAGCTTTAGCTGAGGTGCTCGCAGTATCAGACAGGTTGGTCCGTGCACGGTAAAGTGTGACAATGACAATTTTTCAGTTCAACTAGGTTCTTCGACCATTATGTCTTGCAGAACAGCAAGAAACCCGGGAGCAGGGCCGTGCACAGGGGGGTGGCCCGGTGGCTAGAGCCACTGCCCCTCTGCCCTAATCGGCTGAGGTGCCCCTCTCACCAACCGCCAACCCGGGTCAAAGTGTTCTGTTACCGCTCGTCTAAAGATCCACTGTTTCTGGTAATCCACTTCGTGATTTCCCGCCCGCTACGCAGCATCTCTCACAATCTGTGTCCACTCTTTGAAGGGCGGAGACGACAGTTTGTTGTATTAACAGGTAGATTCATTACATTACCTCAGTTGTTGAGCTGCTCAATTAGTAATTTGGTAGTTTGAAGCAGAGAGAGGTCGTGTACGGTCCGTGTAACGCTTTTCAGTTCTTTTTTCAATTTGCACCATCAAAATTAATCAAATGAAAAATTGGTTTCAAAGTTTCATTTTTCAATTTTCATGAGTACTTTACAAACGGAAAATTGTCTCTCGGTTTAATTTTCAATTCTAAGTGTTTAGGTTGTTGCTTTAGAATTTCAGGTTTTGGAACAAACAGAAAAATGACGACTTGTTCTAATTTTCCATTTCTGTGTTTGCGCTTGCGGCTGGAACGTACCATTATCGCCGGGGGTGGAGTGTAGTCTACAGCCGGTCACGGACCCACAGCGCTATCGCGTTAAATCTCACCACATTTATCTCATCTTATTAGATTACACATTTATTAAATATATTTTGAATAACAATAATGCCTGTAAACATTTATCTATCGGGCCTCGGTTGCCGTTTTGGTTTTTATCAGTAGATGGCGATGTAACGGCAGTAAAGTGCATGCACTCGAGAGGTGATGGATAAACTTGTATCTGCCGCAGTTCAGCCTGCATAATGGCTCGAAAATTTTAATCATGTGTTATCCCGAGATATTACGAGGTAGCGAGTCAGGTTTGTCACCTGAAAGTTGCCGTTTCGAGTCTCACGGGCGGCCGCTTGTGACGTGCCATTGAGCAAGGCACTTTACCCATTGCTTCACGGGCGCTGGGTGCCCACTGCTCCGGGTGTCATGACTAGCAGTGCGTGTGTTGACTACTTACTGGATGCATTCCTTACTTGAAAACCATGTCACTTTCACTTTTGTTTTCCTTTTAAAAAAACTTTATTAGCCGCGAATGCCCACCCCGTGACGCCTGCCCTGTTATATTGGCTCATTTACTAGCCATATTAATATTTGAGATATCCACAGTGTATCCATTCCCAGCTCTTCTACCAGCTAACGGATCACACCTACAGTGGTGTTAAAAACATGGTAGTGTACTAATAAAGGTGAATAAATTGCAAACATTTTATAATTTTATGCTACATGATCATAAACAGTGGTGTTAAAAAAATAGCAGTGCAACATCAGTAACCTGATAAACCACTATTGTTATTAGTAGTAGTAATATTTCTGGAAATTATTCATAGAAAAAAAATAGAGCCATTGGTAATGATATCCACATTACTTGCTCTGAGTGATTCATTTATTGAAAGTGGCCTGATCAAAATAATAGCAGTATGAAGTTTAAAATGAGTTCAACCTGTGAAAACAGCTTCTTTCTGTCCTTTATTAAGAAAGAGAGAAGGCAAATGTTTTGCCCATTGTTATAAAATATATAATATGCTGCTGAATTTCTAAATAAAATGGGTCTTTTCAAACATTGCTCAGAGGAACAGAGCAATTTGATTAAAAATTTGAAAACCTTTAGAAAGATAAAAGATGATGATCTTGTGACAGTCACTGATGCAAGGAGCCCCAGTAAAGCACCACTGTTGATAAAAGACATCTATAGAATTACATCAATACATCAGCTGGCCCAAAGAAAAATAGTGTAACATTTTGTGGCCTGATAAGATTAAAATCTTTCTTTTTGGGGTCTTTACAGAACGTCAGGCAACCCCCGGGTACTGAATTCAAGCCACAGTACAGTGTAGCATGGCGGTGTAAAAGTCATGGGATTGGGATGTTTTTCATACTGCCGTGTTGGGACTATTTATCAAATACAAGGGAACATGGATCAGTTTGTAGAATACTTGAAGAGATTATGTTGCCCTTTGCCGAAGAGGAATGCCCCTAAAATGGGTGTCAACAAGACAACAAACACAAAAGCAAGAGGGCAAAATCTGGTTCCAGACAAAAAGGATTAAGATTATAAAGTTGCCAACTCAATCCTCTGATCTCTCTGCACCATTAAAAACTTGTGGGGTGACATTACAAATGCAGTTTCTGACACAAACCTAAAAATTGACAGGAACTGTGAATACTGTTTTAAATTAAGGCAGCTCAAACATGCATTTCAGTCTGGGACTAGGATAAGCCCTGTCCGGGAAACCACCTCTAAGTTGTTAATGCTTTGTTTTGGAATTGAATGTGTAGTGTTTTCAATACATTTAAAATAAAGAAATAATCTCACTTTATAATTTTTTTGCAATTTATTCACTTTTATTAGTACCATGTTTTTAACACCACTGTAGGTGTGATCTGTTAGCTGGTAGAAGAGCTGGGAATGGATACACTGTGGATATCTCAAATATTAATATGGTTAGTAAATGAGCCAATATAACAGGACAGGCGTCACGGGGTGGGCATTCGCGGCTCATACCCTAATAAAGTTTTTTAAAAAGGAAAACAAAAGTGACATGGTTTAAAATATGGAATGCATCCAGTAAGTAAGCAACACACGCACTGCCAGTTATGAACACACACCCCCCGGGGAGCAATGGAAGGTGCCTTGCACAAGCGGCCGCCCGTGAGACTCGAAACGGCAACTTTCAGGTGACAAACCTGACTCGCTACCAGGCTCGTAATATATCGGGGTAACATGATTAAAATTTTCGAGCCATTATGCAGGCTGAACTGCGGCAGATACAGGTTTATCCATCACGTCTCGAGTGCATGCACTTACTGCCAGGTCGTTACATCGCCATCTACTGATAAAAACCAAAACGGCAACCGAGGTCCGATAGATAAATGTTTACAGGCATTATTGTTATTCAAAATATATTTAATAAATGTGTAATATACATAGAGGAGATAAATATGGTGAGATTTAACGCGATAGCGCTGTGGGTCCGTGACCGGCTGTAGACTGCACTCCACCCCCGGCGATAATGGTACGTTCCAGCCGCAAGCGCAAACACAGAAATGGAAAATTAGAACAAGTCGTCATTTTTCTGTTTGTTCCAAAACCTGAAATTCTAAAGCAACAACCTAAACACGTAGAATTGAAAATTAAACCGAGAGACAATTTCCGTTTATAAAGTACTCATGAAAATTGAAAAATGAAAGTTTGAAACTAATTTTTCATTTGATTAATTTTGATGGTGCAAATTGAAAAAAGAACTGAAAAGCGTTACACGGACCGTGTACTATATTTATTTTGCTTGGTTGTTTTCTCGTGATCACGACTTAATTTTCTCCTATCTCGAGATAACAACAGTTGTATTATTGTAATGTGATTAAAGCTTACGTGTATTCAAAAGAACATCATTTTTAGATAGAAAAAGCATCTTTAAATGAACAAATGAGATTTAACTTGGATCAGGGATTCGCTCAAGATTAAACAGATTTGCCAATAATTGACAATTTGATAGTGGTGAATTTAGGGACCGTCTATAAAGTAACTCCATATATGTTTCTACTTTAAACAGCATTTAAATGGAATAACTTAAAGTCAACAAACAGTCACAAAACCAACTGTAAAGTGTTCATGTGGTTTTCAACTATGCACGTTTTTTTATATTTATTCAAATAAACTGTTAAATAATATTGAAGATAGAAACGTGTACATTGTTACTTTAGAGATTGTCCCTAAATTCACAAACATCAAACATCCAACTTTATTTATTTATTAAGTCTATCGACAATTAGCTACGCGTGGTAATGGCGAAGACCCCAACTCATATATGCATCAGCAGTCCACTTTAAAATAAACGAAATAATATGGACAGGAAATTACATTATGGCATTTGGATTATCATGTCAGGATAACAAGAAAGTCGAGATCACGAGAAAACAAGCAGCAAAAATAAAAATATGGATGACCTCTCTCGTCTTTCGTATGTTTTTGTATTTCTGTGGGTAATGATTTGCTCTCGGTCTTCTAAAAGTGCTAACAACTTAGCAAGTAAACATTCTTAGAATTACAGTGATCTGTAATAAGATCTAATATAAATAACACAAAATTTGCTGTTGTTAGCACACTTTGTAGACAAAAAATAAAAATAAAAAACAATGTTTTCACAAAAAAGAAGACAAGAGTTGAAAGGAAGGCTGCAAAAGCTGTTCAAAATTGTAAACATGGATTCAAAGCTTCAGCACGTAAATCATATAGAATATTAAGCAGTTTTGTCACACTTTAATTCTTGTTATTAAGTATATTTTCCATTATAATCACTTCTCTTATTTGATATAACACATCATATTGTTAAAACCATATAAATTGTGCCCTCCCCCAGTGCCCCCTTTTTGGTTTGGGCCACTGCCCCTCTAAATGTCTGTGCACGGCCCTGCCCGGGAGTGATCATTGATGATCAGCTCAGTTTCACGGATCATGTCGCCAGCACCGCCCGCTCTTGTAGATTCATCCTCTACAACATTAGGAAAATTAGACCTTTCCTATCTGAGCATGCTACACAAGTCCTAGTTCAGGCTCTTGTCCTTACATCGTTCATACATAAGTGCATCGTAAGACACCAGAGTTACAAGGTCACCTGCAGGACAACCAGCAAATTGCACTCCTGCAATGACAATAATGTAATGTTTTAAATGTAATGTATATTTATTTATTGGGTTCTTCTTTGTTTATTTGTTTAAATTACTTTAATATAATATATTTAAAAATTATAAGAAATCAAAATTAAATTACAATTAAATTATAATTTTGGTAATAGTTGGTGCTATTAAATTGATAAATGGTTCCTACCAATTGCTTCTATAATTAATCTACATTAAAAAAATAATTGTTTTGAAATGAAATGGCATCTGATTAAGGAAACCAAATAAATATTTATGTTACAATGCAATAATCCCTAATAATAAATAAACAAAGATAATAAAAAACTAATAATAATAATAATCTAAACTATTATATAAAATGCAGAAGGCATTTCGCAGTGGGACGACTCCTAACTAAATACGGAAAATAATATTTCATTATGCACAAATTATTAAAACATTAAAATAAATTTAAACAAATAACAGTTTAATGGCAAAATTTTACAATATTTAGTCATTAAACAATAATGAAAAATATTATAAAAAAACATTAGTGCACATCAGCTGAAGATCATTAGCCTAAACAAGATTTTGCTACAAATTCGAGTCATTCTATAGTTGACATTTCAGCACTTGACAAACGGATAGCAAACCCAGCTGCGAGCGATCGTTTAACGTGCATCTTTGGAAAACACACGTAAATGAACAACGAATGTTCGTTAAGTATCTCGTAGAAAGCGCTCTTAAGTGCTAAGTTCAATCGTTATCGGGAAACCCGGCCCAGACTGGACTATTGCAATGTGTTATTGGCCGGACTCCCAGCCTGCACAACTAAACCCCTACAGATGATCCAAAATGCTGCAGCAAGAGTGGTCTTCAATAAGCCAAAGAGGGCGCACATCACTCCTCTCTTCGTCAGGTTAGACTGGCTTCCTATAGCAGCTCGCATTAAATTCAAAGCTCTTCTCCTGGCCTTTAAAATCACCAGTGGGTCAGCGTCCCCTTTCAGTTGCTTTTACAGACTTCTATACCTTCTAGATCCCTGCACTATGTCACAGACCGACGTCTTGTAGTGCCGTCCCAAAAAGGGGAAAAAATCTCTATCGTGCACCTTCTCTGGTTCTGTTCCTCATCCTCTCTGACTCTGTAGCAGTTTTTAAGAATCGGCTAAAAACCCATCTCTTCTGCCAACACCTCACTTCTAATATTTTCTCTTTTCTCTATCATTATCTTTACAAAAAAATTAATAATTACTAACCCTTGGCTACACTGTAAATTCTAACATGTTCAGTTTACTTAAAAAAACTAAGGAAACCGATTGCCCTTATTTTTCCAAAGCAAACTTAAAAGGAAAATTAAGGTTAACTTACTCATTCATAGCTCCTAACATGCATTGCAACTTGACAAAATTGTGCAACTTTCTTATCATTTATCTTCACCATCATTGAGATTTGTATCAGAAATCATGATGTCTCATTTAAGCATCAATAAAACACCATATAGCAGTGTTATTTTGGAAAAGTCCCATATGAGCAGCATTTTTATGTGCTTTATTTTCTTTACCATTTATTCATAAACAAATGTTTAATTAACAACGTGGTAAAATATAATATTAAATTAACCCCAGATGATCTGACAGGCTTATCTCCTACATCAAGCAATGAACAAATAGTTTTATTAAAATACTGTTGCAATTGCTTAAAGAGGAGAGTTAGTTCTGTGAATGTCAAGGGACAAATGTCTAACTAAAGGCAACAGTAATCACGAAAATGGTGACTTCAAATGAACCCATAACAAAAACACAAACTGGAGATTTAATGTGATACATTTTGTGGTAAATGTCCATTTAGAAACAGGTGTGGAGGAGGGGAATTACGATCAAATGCGCATGCTCAATAGAACGTCTTGGATATTTTGTGTCATTTTACTTAAATTGCTTCAGTTGTGTGAATTTTATATTTTAACATTTAAACAACAATTAGCAATTTTAAGTAAACTCAACATTTTAGTTAAAAACAAGTAAACATACTTGCATTTTTAACGTAAATATCAACCCAGTCTCACCCCATGTCGTCAATATTTGACGACACTTGACCATTCGTCATATGTTGACGCGAAGGGTATACCTTTCGCGTCATTTTTTGACGAACTGGGGACTTCAATACTATTATGTCCGTTGCATTCTCTTTCCTATTTTCTTACCATTTTCGCGTCGGTTTAGGGTTAGATTTACATAATGACATCCCTACCCAAACCTAACTCTAACCCCAACGCCAGGTGACAACTGTTTAATTTCGCGTACACTGTTTAATTTTGCGTAATCTAACCCTAAACCGACGCGAAAATGGTAAGAAAATAGGAAAGAGAATGCAACGGACGTAATAGTATTGAAGTCCCCAGTTCGTCAAAAAATGACGCGAAAGGAATACCCTTCACGTCAACATATGACGAATGGTCAAGTGTCGTCAAATATTGACGACATGGGATGAGACTGTGTTATAAATATACTATTTGATTTTACAGTGCACTGTGTAAGACTTGATGAGATTAGCTCTACTGCACTTATCTATTGCTGTTCTTGTGTTGCTCTAATTGCTTCTATTGTTACCTCATTTGTAAATTGTTTTGGACAAAAGCGTCTGCTAAATGACTAAATGTAATGTAAATATTTGAAATGCTAAAATCAACATCATGGCTCCACTATTGACTGACAAAACGAATTGACTGGCAGGCCAAGAATATTTACGTTAGTTTTGAAATTCATAAATGACCACCTAGCGTGAATTTTACTTCACGTACAGGAAACGGGCGGAGTGCGCTGCTGCGGGTGCTGAAAATCCTGCTGTATACCCATCAGGTTATTACAAAAATGAGAAGGAACAGTGTTTAAAGTCAGTGGCAAGAGTTGGAGCTAGTTAGTACACTAAGGGTTTAAACACTGTCCTTTAGAAAAAGGGACAAGCCGCCACTTTAAAGCCGGGCACGATAAAGCCGCTGTGTCGGCAGTGACTGTGGAAAAAAAAAACATTTATTATAGTACTTATATTTATTATAGTACTATTTATTAGAGTGTTTGTGTTGGGTGTCTGTGTCGAGAAAAACCACAATGTGCTTTAAAAGAGTGTGTAAAATAAGCGAGTTAAATCCGCCTAACAGTGTATATCCAACAGCAGCAACGTCGCTGCTTCCAGAAAGATAAAATGTGTGATCGCACAAATCAAAAATAATTTCAGACCTGACGGACGGATTTAGTCTGGTTATTATTCGGGCAGGTGGTGATAGCGCAAAAGACTGACGCTGTGATGAAAGCGTGAGCAGTTGCTTATTAAGTTTACACCAACAAGGGGGGAAAGCAGAGCAAATTATCTCTGTATAGTGGCTAAATCAATACCAAACTCAGCAAAACGAAGGATAAAAGTACAATACCTTACGCGGAAAGAAAATTCAACATGGAGGAGTCCAAGTTGCGGGGGAAATATTGAGAAAGGCGCATATCAATTTAAACCAACATCTGCGTCCGTAAAAACTGAAAAAATTGAGCACCTGTTCAACAAAGGAGTTACTGCGAGAATAAGGATTAAAATTGAAAAATACAGGAGGGAAATGAACAGGAGGGAAAAAAGTAAATGACGGATCATGACGCTGGTGGCAGAAATATTTGGTGGAATGGAAGCAGGAGTCGCTGTTATGCGGGAGAGGGAACTGATTGAAGCCGGGATTTAGGACGTGGCCCAGACCTGGCGAACGCCTGCCGCCGGTGGTGAGACACAAAAGGCAAAAAAATAACGGGACTCGGAGTAGGGTGGAAGCTGTGGGATGTGAGATTTGGGCCCTGCAGTCTTTGTTTCTTCGATGTGGACGAGAGAGGTGAAATAGGAAAATGTTAGTAGATAGAAAGGAGACATTAAGTCATATGACTGAGCGTTTAATAGTGCTTATTTCAAAGCTTTTATCAGTCCTTGTTCTATGATTGGGCTCGATGGGCCAGAGTGGAAACCAAGGCGGATGCTTCGTCGGTGGGGGGGAGAGTAGGATTCGGTGCCTGGCATGTGTGAAGTGGAAAGTGTGGGCCAATGTCCACAAAGTCTCAGGTAGAGAGGGATTACTCTTTGAACAAGTAGTGGCGGCCGGAGAGTCACACGACAGAGGTGAGGGACTGCTTTTTATAGGCACCTCTTCGTGCTGACTGGTTGGATTGCATGACCATGCTCCTCGTAAACTTAGTTAAATAAACTTCATTAAATACGACAAAAAAATACATCTAAAGCTACAGAATTTAATGAAGATCTCTTTCTCTTCTTTCTCACTTTATAAGACCCACAGTGTTTCTCACTCTCACTAAGATGACATTCAGATTGGTTTTGCTGAATCTCTTTAATAGTTTTATGGTGGAGAAATTTTGAGTGTTTTATCTTAAGCTTAGTATAAATGTTTTATATAAAGTATACTTTTAATGTGTTTTATGGTTGAGGTCTAAATGAATTAAGTTGTCTCTCTGTTGCTTGCCATGACAGTGTTTTTCCACAGCTAGGCCTGGATGGGGGACATGTGACCTTGGTAAGAGTAGCAATATAGCTTTATGACGCATTAGAAAACAAAGGCAATGTGTTTTACCAGCAATGGCTGTCTTTTTGTGTAGCAACTTAAAGGTTGCAAAGATACAGGCACAGTACAAACAGATTGTTCGAATGGGAGGGCTTCCTTAAACGGGGGCACTATTTAAATCACTGAAAAACTCAGAACGGGGTCATTGTCATAGTCATTGTGATCATCATTTTACCAATGCAGGTGTATACACCCTATGACCAGTATTGTGTTTCAAGCTGTCTGACACAATTCTTTAATAAAATACTTTGAAGAGAATTTTACATCTCAACCGTCTCTGATTCTCCTGAAAAAATCCACGACATTTTGGCGCTGCGAGCAGGGTTACAAGAGAGAACATTGGACAACCGAGTGGGATCGTTCAGAGGCCGTTCACGGTCGGGGGGAGATGTTCTCCATCCTGAGTCGATTGTTTCTTCTTTGTGGGTGTTAAACTGCTAAGGCTGGCCAGCCGCTTGCTTCTTAAATTAAGGTAAGCAAAGCGTTATGGCATTTTTTCACCTGCATTGATGGGATTTTTGACTCTGTTTGGAAAACACAGACAGCCCGGCGTTTTCATTTGAATTCCTTAATTCTCTCTGTAACTCATAAACGAACTAATTGTTATTAATGAGAAGGGACTTGTGGATGATATTACAAGATAAATTATCTCTAATAGGGAAACCTGGTCTTCCGAGTAAAGTGTACTCTTATCTGGGGGTCAAGAGGACCCAGCTGTGAAACAGTTGATGGAAAATAATATTAACATAGCCAAGAGGGCGTTGACTGTTAATAGCCAAGAGGGCATTTAATTATACTAAATTTTGTTGATTTTATGGACTCAAACTAAAACATTAATTTTGACACTAAAATTTTGTAAAGCCAGTGGGCTGATTTAAATAAGAGTATCTGAGATGAGTACGGATATATCTTTTTAAAGGAAAGAAAAACCAGTGGGTTGATTGTGAGCAGTTTCTTGGTGTAACTGGTTAAGTTACGAAACAAAGTGAGATAAGAGAGAAGATTTTTGTTGAGGGAGAACCAGTGGGTTGCTTAAATGAGTATTTGAGAGTAATTTATCGATGAACTATGATACTATAAATTGCTCTGTGAAACAAATACGAAGAGTTTGCATAGTTTGTGTTCCAAGGAGCTTAGAACGTGCAAACGAGGGTGAGCGAGAGAGACTGGAGTGAGGGAAAAACCAGTGGGTTGCTTGAGTGAGTGTTTATGAGTGCCTCTATCGATGAACTATGATACTATAGAGAGCTCACTGATATGGACACAGTGTTCAAGGGTGCTTTATCGATGAACTATGATACTATAAAGTATTCTTTGAGACGAACACAGTGTTTAAGGGTAATTTATCGATGAACTATGATACTATAAATTACTCTATCAAATAAACACGGGAGAGACAAGGGAAAAAGCTTCGGTCCAACTTAAAGTTAAAAAAGTGTTTATTAATTGTTGCATGGTAAGGATTTACCATAAGTGAATTGTTTTAGAACAACCCAAGAGGATTTCTGCATTTTATTAAACCCATATGAGAATTTTGATTTTGAAAGTTAGGGGTAAGAGTTATCCTGTGTGAAAAATATTGTCCATGATTGAATGTCAGTTGTTACTGAAAACATTGAATTTTGGTGGAACCTGAAATCTCTATCTGATATTGAAAAGTCATTATTGAGTGTATTTGATTTGACAAAAGAAAAGTTAACAGAAGGAAGTTTAACAATTAAAACAGAAGACTCTGAGATCAATACAGTTACGTCTGCATTTAAAATAGCCCAATTAATCAGAGAGATCTTTTGTGTTAGTTTTAGTTGGCCTGAGAGAAGAAGTTTTTCCAGTTGTAAGATTAATGTGTCAAAGACAATTGTGGGATATAGAGAACTGAGGATTGTAAGTGCTAAGTTTAAGTTTGAATCAAATCTTAAAAGTGGTTGTGTGACAGATAAAGTGACTGGTGAAAAGGAGATCATTTACATATTTGTGGGACCCTTTGTGATTTATTCCAGTTGCCTGACTGGAACATTTTATAGTGCAGAGAAGTGCATTGATTTATTGTTAAATAAATAAAGCAAACAACCATTCAGTGTAACATGGAAGCAGCAACCAAAGAATTAGAGCGTGCTATCACTGTGGCCCCGGTAGAATGGTGTAACTTACAAGACAAAGGCTTTGATTGTAAAGCATTGGCTAAGTGGTGTAATGATCTAAAATGGTATACCAGAAGTAACAAATATAAGAAAGGAGAGCAGCCTCCCTTTCACTGGCCAGAACAGGGAACGTGGAATAAAGAAAAAATTAAGAGTATGAAAATTTGGATGACTAATTATATAGCTAATCAGGATTTGAAAACCAAGAAAGATGGAAAGAAGAAAAAGAGAAAAGCTTTGTTAGATGGAATGGAATTGTGGGAAAAAGCTAGAGGTTGCTGGAGTAAGGAAGCTGAAAGAGTGATGGCTGATAGAGAAGACATCAGAGTTCAAGAGCTGGCAAAGCACAACGAAAGAACAGAAAAGACAAGATTGCTAGAACAGCCAGTAGACACTGCAAACCAATTACCTGTGGTAACTAAAACAGTTAAGCCACCGCCCTATGCACTGCCCTCTGCCTCCCTTAATCCATGTCCCCCATTCACCACACACACAAACTGCCCTCCCTTTCCCACTCTCTCTGAGAGTCACCCTCCCTTTCCCACTCTCTCTGATGGTCCCCCTCCATTCACTGCTCTCACTCCAGCCCCAACCACCCCTGTTGCTTCACCAAATGCTAGCACACTGTATCCAGTTATTAAAGGAACTATGCAGCTTAAAGGGGAAGTAGAAGTTGAGGGAAATGTGGAACTGTATGATGAGATGCATAGAGGCAAAGAAGGATCATTCCGTGAACAAAGTCAGGCAGCAGGAGGAGCTAGTCAGTATACCAGGACTCAGTTAGAACATCTGGACCAACAAATTGAACAGAGAGCAAAGGAAATAACAGAATTAACTAAAGAGGTGAAGTCTTTGGGTAGCAGGGCTATCGCAGGACAGAGAGCTTGGTAAAAGATTACAAGAAGAAGAAAGGATGATTTTGGAGCAAGAAAGGCAGGATAGAGAGATAGCAAAAGAAAGGGTGCTTAAGCAACAAAAGGTCAGGGCAGTGCAGGCTATGGAACAGAGAAAGCGAGAAAATGATGACTGGCTAAATAGGAAAATGGCACAAGAGTACCCAGCCTCTAAAGGTGGTATAGATATGACAAAAATGTCAGGACCTGATGGATTAAGAACTTACAGAGCTAAGATGTTGGTAGAGGAGAGAAACAGAGATTTGGAGTATAGGGACACATTAGCTTTAGACTTTGACCCAATAGAGGAAAGATCCCCATTATTGAAAAGCACCCCTAGAGGTAAAATAAATGAACAAGGTGTGAGTGTATTTCCGTTGCGTATTGAAGGGAAAACAGCTGTGTATGTCCCATGGGCTCATAGGGATTTAGAGACTATAATAAATCTGTTGCCAAGTTTAAGAGATGGTGCTGGTCCCTGGATCGGTGCGTTGGAGAAAGAGACGCAAGGTACAAGATTGGCGGTGGGTGACATAAAAGCCTTACTGGCAAAAATCACTAGTTTGAGGGAAATGGAGGATGTGTTGTGGTCAGCAGGTATGGGACAGAGTGTGGTTTCGTCTGATTTTGACGGCCAGGCTCTTGACTGTTACAGAGGCAGACTTTGGGGTGCCTTGAGAACTGAGTTCCCTGTCAAGTTTGACAGTACCAAACTGACCCCCACTGCACTGGGTCAGGAGGACTGTGCACTGTGGATTGCTAAAAACATGCAAACTTGGAGAGGGCAGGGGCTGAGAAAAGATCCCACTGACCCAAGAGACTTTGAAACCAGACTGTTCAGAAAGGAACTGCTGGACGCACTGCCAGTGTCTGTGCAAAACAAACTGAGTGACACCCCAGGGCTAGATGCAATGCCACACAGCCAGTGGGTGGAGACCCTGAAACACCATGCCTCCAAACACCAGAAACACGAAAGAGACTTAGAGCAACAAGCTAAAGAGACTGAACGAAAGCTGGCTCAAGTTAGCCTGGAAGAAAAGAAAAGACACAAAGACATTAGTAAGGCCCCCAGGGGAACCTATGTAGTGGGATGGGCAGGGTCATATGAGTCAGCGAGCCACTCTCATGGCGAAATGGTTGCAACACACCCTCCTAACAAATCTGAACAGGTAGCTGATCTGCCAAAACAAGCTGCGGATCAAACCCAAAATCAGAACCCATGGCAGCACCCCCAGGGCGCAGCCCCATCTCTACCAGTAGTTGTGAATGTAATGGCACCTAGTGGGCAGAGTAGATGAATTGTTTTTCGAAGATGGCCAAGGGGCAGAGGAAGGGGATATTTTCAGAACAGGGCATCCGCTGATCTGGGTCCATATTTCGGGCAAAACAATGTTTGCTGGGGATGTGGGGAAAATACTCATGCTAGGCGTGACTGTCCAAAAAACCCATGAAAGCAATAGGGGTGTTCGGAGGGTCCAATTAACCAACAGGTAGCATTTTCCAAAAATGATTGGGAAGAACCTAAATTAACATGCATAATTAATGGAGTGAAAATTCAATGTTTAATTGACACCGGGGCTACATGCAGCTCAATTGATCCAAAATTGGTACCTGGGGTTGTTGCATCACAATCATCTGTTAGAACAATGGGATTCTCTGGAAAAAGGAAAAACTGTTGTAAATCAATTTCTGATGGCACCTCAGGTTCCGATCACATTAATTGGAAGGGACATTTTGTGTAAATTAGATGCTACCATCAAAACCACACCACAGGGATTAACATTGCAGTGTCTAACCAAAATAACTAAACAGGAATTAACCCCTTTAATTAGACCAGAAGTATATTGGATTGGGAAATTAGAAACAATGATGGCGGCTGCCAGAGAAAAAACTAAAGATTTTCAGGGACGAAAGCCAAGATTTGAGGGTCACTGTACAATGAAATATTGCCTCAAAGGAGAGGATTTAAAGTATGAACAAAGATTCAAATTAGGAGAAGAAATTGAGTTGAGAAGTGAAGGAGTGTTGGTTTGTGAGGCTGGAGTAGCAGTGAGGATCAGCAGTTGTAAGCTAGATAATTTTGCTGTGGAAGGAAGCGACAGAGTGGGTGTGGGGAAATCATAGGGCCAGGGACCTAGAACCTTATGTGAAAAAGTCATATTCCATTGAATGGGAAGAAGGAGAGAAAGGCTGGATGGAGAACAAGGAGCTAGGTTGGTATCTAATTCCTTTAGAAATGACTTAGACAGGTATACAGCAGAAGCAAATAATTTTACAGGATAGCAGCACAAAGGAGCAGGTAATTGCATTGTTTAACCAATTGCTAAAAGATAAGCTAGTTATCGCCAGAGATGAGAGGGAGTATGCTTGATATGTAGATGATATTTTGATAGCACACAACAATAGAGAGGGGTTTGATAAATTGACAGAACAAGTTTTGAACAGACTGTATGACATGCGGATAAAAGTATCAAAATAAAAGCTGATATTGGCTAAAACCAGTGTACAATACCTAAAAAGAGTAATCTTTGAAGGGCAAAATTAAATTTGTGACAAACACCACAGAACCATGCTTGACTATCCATGTCAAAACAGTGAAGCAAATGATGGCATTAATGGGAGCCACAGGGTGTTGTAGTTCATACCAGAGTTATTACCAGAATATGCCAGTAGGGTCAAGTAATTTAGGGAATTAAAATGTAAGGACATGGGAAAAAATCTGACAGATGTTGTTATATTGTAGAGAAGACACACCGCAGGTTTGTATGACAGAAGGCATTGAAGAGATGAAACTGAGAGCAGATTTGGGTTACGAAGGGGATCCTGGTTACAAGTTTGTTGATGGTTCATGCTATAAAAATGAGATAGGTCAGAGTTGCATGTGATAAAGTGTGATCCTGGGAGATCCAGTGACTGACAGATTTAAAGTTTTGAGGTGTAAGAGGATGAAGCATGGGCACATGTCTGCCCAGTGTGCAGAGTTAATGGCTTTAATTGAAGCATGTGAAATTGGAAAAGGTTTGGAAATCAATGTAAATACTGATATGTGGTAAAATGGGTTTAAGAGAAGTAATGGCCACCCAATTAAATATCTTACAAAGATCAAATAACTATTCAAGGCAATACAAAAACCAGCCAAAGTAAATGTAATTAAGTGTGCAGCACACACAAAAGGAGATTCATTTATTGACAAAGGAAATGAAAAAGCGGATGAGGAAGCAAAATTAGGAGCGGCAAAACCAGAGCGAGCTGAAACCATGTCCATGGTAGTGACAAGGTCAGGTAAAAAGACTGAAAGTGAACAGGTGAGCATTTCCGCAGACGTAACTGTAGATGAAATCAGAGACATGCAAAATGCAGCGTAACAAATTGAAAAGATGGAGTGGCAAAGCAGAGGTGTTGTCAATGTAAAAGGTTTGTGGAGAACAGACCATCAACAATTAGTAATTCCATCTAGAATGGAGAAAATGGTAATGATGAACGCGCATGGTAGTGAACATTGCGCGAGGGGGGAGATGATAGATAAGATTTTGAGTAATGCATTACTTTTATTAGTAATGCAAGTTGCAAACCTGAAGTGTGTGTAAAATAGGGAAAGGGATGGTTTTAAGCATCACTGTCCACGGTGTGATGACAGTGTAACAAGCCTGGTAAGTGACTGATGGTCCAGGAATCTCCTGGGGGTGGAGGTAAAACATCCACCTAGCACGGCTTACCAGAAAGTGAAAAGAATTTTTTGAAAAGATGATATGCTTGCTTTAGATTTAAAATTGAATGTTATTTTATTTTTTATATGTTGTTAATCATTACTCTTTTTTACAGGTTGTTAATTATCATTTAAAGGATAACCGGTGTGAAATGACTGTTGAAACTAGAAAAGTGACTGAGGGTCTGGCCGTAACTGTCAGGGGTATTTTATTCTTTGATTCTTTCTTTAAAGTACCTAGCCCGGCTTCTCTGGTATCATCAGTCGTATTTGCAGGGTGGTTATCGAAAACATTTAGTTTCCGAAGGGGGGAGATATGGTGGAGAAATTTTGAGTGTTTTATCTTAAGCTTAGTATAAATGTTTTATATAAAGTATACTTTTAATGTGTTTTATGGTTGAGGTCTAAATGAATTAAGTTGTCTCTGTTGCTTGCCATGACAGTGTTTTTCCACAGCTAGGCCTGGATGGGGGACATGTGACCTTGGTAAGAGTAGCAATATAGCTTTATGACGCATTAGAAAACAAAGGCAATGTGTTTTACCAGCAATGGCTGTCTTTTTGTGTAGCAACTTAAAGGTTGCAAAGATACAGGCACAGTGCAAACAGATTGTTCGAATGGGAGGGCTTCCTTAAACGGGGGCACTATTTAAATCACTGAAAAACTCAGAACGAGGTCATTGTCATAGTCATTGTGATCATCATTTTACCAATGCAGGTGTATACACCCTATGACCAGTATTGTGTTTCAAGCTGTCTGACACAATTCTTTAATAAAATACTTTGAAGAGAATTTTACATCTCAACCGTCTCTGATTCTCCTGAAAAAATCCACGACAGTTTATTTTAAAATAACCAAACCCAGTTCACTTAAAGTGAACCAGAAAAGGAACTAGCCGAATGCAGGGGCGTAGGAGCCATTACACGTCTCCCCCATATTTAAAAATCCAAGTTTTGTCCCCCTCACTATTTCCCAATGTCAGATTTTGTTTTGCATTGCCTGCCTATCTCTGCTGATTTCAGAGTCTCCAAATTAATCCATTCTGCAACTTTTAAATGCATAATAAATTTTTTAAAAACAAAATTATAGGATTAACTGCAGGTTCCGAAAGTTGGTTGTTTTGTCTCTGTGGGCTGGGTTTCCTGATAACGTGGTCTCTTAGCATGCAACGAAGACTCTTAAGTTAAAAAAGAACTATAGGTATACCTTTTCTAGGCGTGTTTCCCAAACTGTACCTTAGCGGGTTTCTTAAGGTATACTTTCTTACATACAATGTTACCAGGTGCTGTCCATGGCAATGATGCTGAATAGGTTAATATTGATCGCTGGACAATCAATTGTTCACTTTATGTAATAGGTTTCGCTGCTGTGTTTTTTAAAACATTTCAGAAATAGTTTAAGTTTAATTATTAGAAATATCTTGTAAAAATATTTCAAATTGCAAACAACTAAATCCAACCTTGTATATTTTATTTTATATCAAACCCGTGCAAAACCCCGCAACTTCATTTTTAAATGTATCATGCATAAACTGCTCCAATGCATCCGCTATGCCTTTAGTTACTTGAAAGGATAATTTATATTAGGGGTTCATCCCAATAAGTGCGTTGCACAGGGGAATAAGGTGGGTCATGCAAGTCACCTGGCTTGGCTGTGCATTACACTTAAAATATATAAAAACAAACTGTTGTTCATTATTTCACTAGTTTGCGCAAGCAGCAAGTTTACAATATGGATAAAGCTTAATGGACGCAATTCTGGAGCCGCGCCTGTCTGTTTACCTTAAATATATCAAAAATATATATTATATAATATATACAGTAAATATATATTATGATTGTTTTAGATTTGAGCTTTGATTAGTTTTAATGTGGAAAATGTGTTGACCGGTAATCAAGTGGAACAGTTTCTTTTGAATGTTTATAAAGAATATGGCATGCAGTTGCCTCAAAGTTAGAAAACATAAAAAAAAACTTTGATGCAAAGTCGAATTAACATCAAAAATAATAATAATTAGGAAAATCAACACTTATGATTTTGTGATGAATGAGCTCCCGTGGCAAGCAATTTTTACTTGATGTGTTTATTTGCAGCTAAAATAGCCGGTAAACTAAAGATTCAACGTATATGAAATGCACAAATGAAATGGTAAGATTCGCTGTATAGCTCCCATAGTTTCACCAGCTCCTCCCCCCAAAATCATTTTTTTTATATTTTCTTAAGCCTGTAATAATAGTTTGCAGCTGATATTCCTTTGGAAAACATAATAAAAATTCTAACAACCATCAGTGTAATGATGTCTAATTATGTGAATGTTTTATTCTTTAAATAAAACAAATTTGCCTAATTGAACACAGAGTGTACTTCACCTTTTTTTTTTACAGATATTTAGTTATATAGACTGCAATCTACAAAAGCTTTTATCACAGTCATGGCCCCTAGCGGAGTCAAGTGGGATAAGGTAAAGCTAAGAGTGCTCCAGGGGTGCGTTTCCCAAAAGCATCGTTAGCCAACTACTGTCGTAAGTTATGTCGTTACTGACGAAGGTCAAAGATTTGGTGTTTCCTGAAACCATAGTTCAAATGAACATCTGTAAGCTGCATCACAAACTCGTGTGGTTTGAACCACAGCTCTTCACCTGTGGTTAGAAGCATCGTTCCTTGTTATTATAATATGTAGACTTACGATGATCATGCTTTTGAATAAAATAAGCTATAAACATGTAGTACATTCTATATCCATCATTCTAAATATATAAACATTTTATTTGATGTCTTTAATTTTGTAAACAGAATTAAAGCGCTGCATTTGAAAACTGCGCATGTGCGCAGCCCTACGAGCTTTAAGACCCTGGGGAATCCCTGGGAGGAGTGACGTAAGAGGGAACTTGCGCATGAATAAAAAATCTTGAAAATAAACAACATATATCTGAATCACGATTACAAAATCAGTTATTTACAGCAATAATCTGACATTAAATCAATTTGCACAGATTAATTAGTACTCCACCTCCCACGTGACATCATCAACTATGTTATTAAACCAACATGGTTCAAACGACGAATGTGCGACAAAGTTACTATGCTTTCCGGAAACAGTCGTGACAAGGTAGTTTGTTTCTCCAACTATGATTCGTACTATTTGAGTAGGGGCAGACCTGGAGCCGGTAGATCTACGCCCCTGGCAGTTTTACGCCCCTGTTGTTCCTCATGCGTCCAGTAGGGGGCGGCTGTATATTAGTATATGAGCCGTGTCATATATCAGAACAGCACACCGTATGATAGCAGCAGATCTTCTTGAAGCGATACGAATTGAGGTATGTTAAATAATCTGCTAAAGTTATTGTTGTTGATTGTATTATAATGATGCAACATTTATTATTTATAAACGATTGATATGATATCCTGCCATTAATTATAAGTAACCTGTCACGGCTGGTACACGAGGAAGACGAAGGAAAACCCAAACGCAGACTAAAATCAGGAATACTTTAATATATATAACAGACAGAACCAAAAACACCCACGAGGGGGTAAAACAATACAATAAACAAACACGAGAACTAAACTAACTACATAAACACTGAGAACACTAAACTACATAAACTCACACATGATATCAGGAACAGGAACACACTCTGGCAAACTTGCAGGGAACACAGAAGAATACCAACGCACGGAGGACAGGACAGAAGGGTATTAAATAGGGAGTTCTAATAACATACACCTGGAGCTTAATCAAACATAAGGGAGCGGCAAACAATTCACGAACCCTGAGAGAAACGTGGACCGCGGAAGGGCATGTCACACAACTCTCTCAGGGCAGACACGTACTGTACTGTCACAACCTAATCTCTCAATCTCGGATAAGACAAGAAATAGAGAGATCAGGTCATGACATAACCATTGTTTCTAACACTATTCAACCTTTGCTTTATTTATTTTTTTATCAGTGAGCGGAAGCACTTTGACAGCAGGATAAAAAAACATTCAAAGAAGAGTGGCAAACCATAGGAGAGTCATCTACAAGAGTCATGCTGTAAAGAAATAACCAAGTCATGGTGTTAATAAATTTTTTTTGTGAACCACAATATCGTCTCTTTCTTTTAAATGACCCTTGAAATTTTAGAAAAGTTAAATTGTGTTTGTCTTCAAAAAATGCTATGTAGGACATGTTTTGTAGCTGTATGACGACCAATTGTGAATTGTACAGCAGATATTTCATTTAGGATCCATATGATTACAGTAGCCTACTGTATGTCTAATGGCCTAAATATGGTTAATATCTAAATGTAACTTAATATAAATTCACAACATCATATATCAGTCAGTCTCTTGTATATAAAAACAGTTTATAAATAAATATAAATAGTTAAGTGTGCCTTCATCATGCGCCGCTTCTGGGTCCAATCGATTTCAAATGCCATAGGAAATAACAGGAAAACACGCTAATAAACACTTGTATCATAATTCAAAACTATTTAAACCCATGATCCTTATTTTTATCTCCAATAATAAAAACCAAGATGACCAGACCTGGACTATATGGATTTTTTACTGTCTGTGGTTCCGTAGTGTGCAGACTGCAGTGAACACTGTAATTTACAATTATCGCTTAAATGTGTAATATTAATAAATAGTGCTCATAAATGGTTGTTTAAATAGGCTAGTATCCTAGTTGTATTTCCCTCTCCCCCTACTGGAAGCATGAGGAACAACGGGGCGCAAAACTGCCAGGGGCGTAAAACTGCCAGGGGCGTAGATCTACCGGCTCCAGGTCTGCACCCTCCCCATATAGCTTTTGTACTTTTATAATCCGCGTTTTTACACTATGCTTTGTTCTTTATTCTTGATCATTAATAAAAATATAAAATATTTGTATAAAGATTATAACGTTGACAAAACATGTTTAGTTTACAAACATGTTGGCAGTTACTTTGAATGATGCTCAGATTTTCCTAAATATAACGAATGTAATTATATAAATAATAAATGTATTTAGTAAACACACTTGTAGATATTGTGTTTTATCCAGTTTTTATTTAACAATATGTGTTTTGTTACTGAATCATCATTTTCTTGATGAAATACAAAACTCTTTAACATGCCTCAGGAATTGTCCCTGGTTTAGTAGATTAACTGCTCATTATTGGAAACATTAAACTACTTTATCTATTATCTCGGTAACACTTTATAATTCATTAATAATAAGAGTCCATGAATCATGATGAACTTACTGAACATAAACTAATGAAGAGTCATCATTAACTACAACATGAACTCAAATTATTTTTTTGTAAATTAGTTCATTAAATAACAATGAAAAACATGTCATATAGTACCATGGCTATAGTACCAGAGTTCATTAGGTTTGGTGATGCATATTATACACCTTCAAGTATGCATTTACTTTAAAAAAATAACTTTAATCCCCTGCATTTGATTTAAATTTAAATTTTTGTAATGTACAGAATTAAAAAAAAAAACATTTTAGAAAATGTTTCATTAGAAATATAAATATATCTGCGTCAATGACTTTTATACTTTTTCCTTATCTCACGTAGCATGACGGGCCAAATTAAAGGTCTTTTGTGGGCCAACTTTGGGCTATGTGCCCTAGTTTCAACACCTCTGGACTAGAAGTACAGTAGCTGACAGGTATCTGCAGATAAGTTTACCTGAGTTTGTCAGTCTGTATGACCCAACATGTTTTGCATTCACATGTGAAAGACTTTTAGATTATGGACCTGTCTATTGATTTTGTTTTGTTTGTTTGTTTCTATTTTAAAAGATTTAATGAAATGTTAGGGTAGAATTATAATAACAATAGAAACAGTGAACTTCAAAACATGAGACATCAGCAAAAATAAGCAGCTTTACATTTCACTGACTTATGAATATGGTACTGAATTTATCAACATCCTAGCTAGCAAAAATGTGTTACATGATGTTTTTGAAACAAACTGTCTCCTTTGAACTGCTTTACGATGTATGCATTGAGAGATCCTCACATAAGGCAGTTGGAGACATGTTTTCAAAGTGTTGGAAATATATGTTCTGAAATAACATTTGTTGCATTCCTCCAGACTGCATTAGGGCACACTCACATTATCCAAACCAAACCAAACCATGCCCCAGCGCGATTGTAACCCCTCCCTACTCCCCCAGGTGCACGCACTCACACTGTACTTCTTATCGATCCGAGTCCGGGCGCGCTTTCGTCATTAAGATGCGATTGTTTTGAAAAAAGCAGGAAGTAAAGCGCTCTCTTAACACTGGAACCCACCGTAATGATAAGTCTGTGTTTTTTATTCGGAGTCGTTTGGTGCGCGATTACAGACAGCCCTCTCACATGTCATCATATTGCTTGATCTGTCACGTGTGCAGCTCGGACATTCACGTAACCCCGCTGCTCACATCAAAAGGTTTTTACGGAGGCAGATGAAGGTGAGTGGTCGCGCAACTGACGTCTTCACCTTTTGAATCGCGCTCAGGCGCGATTGCGCTCACACCACAGCCTTCCGCGCCTGAGCCCAAGTGAACCGCGCTCCGGCCCACCTCTGCAACCCGGCCGCAGCGCGATTAACCAATCCGCGCCCGGGCACGGAACAGAGTGATCACACTAGTCAAACAAACCAGGCTTTGGGGGTCAAATGTGCCCGAGCGCAGTTTGGTTTGGACAGGGGCGCTGCTAAGGATATTGGGCACCATGAAAAGAATCTTGACAGGGCCCCCAACACAGCTGAGACTTTTTTCATATTAATTTACATAAAATCATGTGCTTTTATGGTATTTTGACTACCAAATTTTACTTGAATTAAGTGTTTAAGAAAAAAGAAATCTTATTTCACAATTTTTTTTCACGCCATTGGCAGATCATTTTGGTTGTTTTGAGGACAATTTCACTTAAATTGTATATTAATTTGTCTTAAAACTAGACTCATTAGGTCATTTTGCTCATCAAGAAAAAGCATCTTAATTTAAGAATTTTTAGATATTTCTACTGAAAACAAGACAAAAATACTAAGTAAGAAAGTTTCCAGCGTTTTCTTGACCTAACATGGGGAGAAAATTGAGTTCCCTTATCATGCACTTTTACACTAGAACGGCCACCAGCAGTCATTCTAACCGTAACATTTAAACTTATGCATTGCAAAAAATTATTTTCAAGAAAAAAAATTCTTAGTATTTTTTTCTTGTTTTCAGTAAAATATCTACAAATTCTTAAATTAAGATGGTTTTTCTTGATGAGCAAAACGACCCAAGAAAATAAGTCTAGTTTTTAGACCAAAAATATTACATTTAAGGGATTTTGTGCATAAAACAAGCAAAAAATCTGCTAATGGGGTAAGCAAATTTTTCTTGAATTTAGTGTTTAAGAAAAATTTTCAAGATTTTTTTGCTTACCCCATTGGCAGATTTTTTTGCTTGTTTTATGCACAAAATCACTTACATTTGATATTTTTGGTCTAAAAACTAGATTAATTTTCTTGGATCGTTTTGCTCATCATGAAAAAGCATCTTTATATAAGAAATGTTAGATATTTTTACTGAAAACAAGACAAAACTACTAAGATTTTTTTTCTTGAAAATAATTTTTTGCCGTGTGGTAATTATTTTTAACACTTGAACAAACAAGGCGTCATTTTGACCGTTTTGAAATTTGCATAGTAAATAACTTTGTCTAAATAAATCATAAAGCAGAATAAAAACAGAAATATAATCATTTCTATCTATAACGTCCACAGGCAGTCATTTTGCGCTGTTTAAATTAAGTTTTGCCAAGTTGATATTCTGCCGGCGCTATAAGTGAAGTCAAGCTGTGTTGCAATTTGGGCGGACTGAATCATTTTATGATAATTGAGAGGGGGGAAAGGGGCCCACGGACATTTGTGTTTCCTAAACAAATAAAAAAATTGATACCAGGAAACAGCAAATAGAATAATTTAAAGTTAATAATTTTTACTATTAAATATTTTTTAGCACCACAATTTTGGGGGCTTCTCTGGGCCCCCTCTTACTCGTGGGCCCCGAGAATCGTCATTGTTTACCCCCCCTTTACAGCGCCCCTGGGTTTGGATAGTGTGAGTGCCCCTTAGGGGCTGTTTACACTTGGTATTAAGATGTGTTTTCATCGATCAGATCACAAGTGGACGAGAGAGACACATTGCGTTTACACCTGGTATTTAAATCTGTCTCTTTTGTCCACTTTCGACCGCATCTGTCCTGAATACTGTGAGGGGGTGGTCTGTGAGACGGTGGGCGAGTCTCTCTGCTGTCATTCAAACGCGAGCGGGAGTAATTATGAGTTTATATGGACGCAAACTTATATTATGTCGGAGCCCGCTGCTTGTTTAGCAAGTATACATGCTGCACAGTGTTTTGTACGTTTATTTGTTGGAGCTTTCTCTGAATTTTCAGCGCAATCGATGAAATAGGATCGCGCAACTTTCACGCTTTCAAAACGAAACTACGGAGAACACCCCGCAGTAGTTTTATCAATGAAAGGCTAAAAATAGCGCTGTTCAACGTGTGTTCGCGCCAGAAGTCAAAAAAAGACGTAAAACTTGTGTTTAATACCTCAGATTAGATAAATGGGCGAAGAGAAGGCGGTCGCATGTGGCTGTTCGAACGCATTCAACCACATTGCGTTCCGCAACTCCAAAGCGATCTGATCGAAAGTGGTTTCGACTACCTCTGAATGTGGTTGAAAGTGGTCGAAAGTGGACGCGTTCAAAACGTTTTGAACACCGTTTACACCTGGCATTAACGTCGTCCACTTGTGATCCGATCAACGAAAACGCATGTTAATGCCAAGTGTAAACAGCCTCTTAGACATGAAAAGTCAGAGACATCATTTTCACACATTAAAATGGTAATTGTGTCCATTGAATTTTTGTTATTTTGAATGATGCTAAGTTTCTTAAATGGACTAATTAAATTATATTAATAATAAACGTATTTAGCAAACACAGTTTTTATGTAGACTACAACAATATGTGCTGCGAAGAGACAGTTAATTCAACCCCCCATCAGCTCTGAAAACAAAGAAGACACCTCTACCTGTGGGTCATTAACATATAAAAAGCCCTTCACACCTCACACCCACCCCTCCTCACGACCAGCTGTAAGGATTCCTGGAAACTTCCACCAGTTCCTATATACATCCACATACGTAAGGTTTCTGGATGTTTCACGAATTTACTTCTGTGTTTTACGTTTCCAAGCACTCTGCCTGAAAAATCTGGCAAACCTAAAGTTTAGCAGGGATTTCCCATCCCGTATTTGTCCATATACAGCTATTTTTATGCAGTGAGTAATTAAGAGTGCTCCAGACCAACTTTCCGAACATATGACTTACAGAAGGGATATGTAACTAAGAATGTTTCGGGAAACACGTTTTAACGATAAGGTACAGCTTAAGAACGACGTACAGCTGAGAAGGTTTTGGGGAACCCAGTCCTGAGTGATACAAGTCCTGATCATCCTGTCAGCATTTATTCAGTAAAAACAACCGGCTGGATGTACATTTCCCTTACTTTATATTTGGATTAAATTACAGAAACTGATCCTAGAGCTGATTTTCAAGCAGAAATTGCACAAAGCACTCAATTAACTGAAAACATAAAATAATGTGATGAGTAATTTTTGTTTAATGTATTCAAGTGTTTTCTAATAATGGCTTAGTTCACATAGTTATTAACATTAAGTGTTTCCTGCATCACTATTCAGTAGATAACGCTTAGGTTACTCACGTAACCCCGGTTCCCTGAAATAACGGGAACGAAGCATTGCGTCAGTTAGCTGACGCTATGGGGGGAAACTCCTGTTTACTCCGTGACTGAAGCCTATTGGTTAACGTCTGTACAAAGTACAGACCAATGACGTTTGAACCCGCGCGCGGGAGGAACGCGTCCTTATATAAGCGCGGTTCAATCGTCAGGAGCTCATTATTATTCGACTGAAGCGCGCAGCCGAATAACACTCGCTGCGTAGACGTTTGTAGCACGGCAAGAGACGCAATGCTTCGTTCCCGTTATTTCAGGGAACCGGGGTTACGTGAGTAACCTAAGCGTTCCCTTTCAATACGGTTCACTTCGCATTGCGTCAGTTAGCTGCCGCTATGGGGGAACGTAATCCCATCACGCCGTGCATACACAACGTACTGAAGTGCCTTACCGGAGAGACACTGCGTGTGGCCCTATACCCGGCATATTCACAGCTTTAAAAGCAAATGTGTAAGCACCATATAAATTGTTGACGCGCACACGGTGGGGTTTTAAACGCACCGGGGGCACATAACATAGCACAAGACGGCGAGGTACCGAGCGCGCCGCGGCTGTGCGAGATAAGTAAATTCAGAGTCACGTTGGTGAGCTCGCTGAGCGCACCGTGGTGTACACATAAAACGCATGAGCGTGCATGATTGAGCCGAGAGAACCTGCGCTCGTAGGGCAGGGACGTCTAAGCTGTACAATCTGACAACGTAGACGGCGAAGACCAGCCGGCCGCGTAGCAGATATCAAATATAGATATAGATACCCCTGTAGACCAAGTTCATGAAGAAGCCAAACTCGCACAGAGTGGGCTCTATATAGGACATAGCTCATAGAGGGGCGTGAGCCAGTGCGATGGTTTCAACGATCCATCTAAATAACCACTGTTAGCAACAGACATACGTGTAGTGAGTGATCTGCGAAGCTCACGAACGGCCGATCTGACTATAATATGCGGCAGAACGGTTCGTAGCGTGGGATTATACAGATACCACAATAGTGTGAACCCAGGTGCACCCTCGAGCGCATCGGGATGCATATAGGTAGTATTATAGTGCACAGATCGGTGAGCTTTCCAAGCGCGCCGTAAATGTGTATTGACTATAAATTGCACGGGCACAGGTGAACACTTGAATACATCGTGAATGCATATAGATGAATCAGAGTGTTATAATGCACAGGCCGGCAAGATTCTCGAGCGCGCCGTCATGTGTTCTGATAATAAATTGTGCGCACACGGGTGAACTCTTCAGTGCACCGTGAATGCGTATAGATAAATCAGTGCACAGAACGCGCCGTGAATGTGTACAGATATGATTGATGAACGTAACGGTGGGCACCCAACGCACCGTGAACGTACACAGATGAACAACAATGTATGTGTCACAAAGCATGACACAGCTGTGTATACAGGTGAGCTTTCCCAAGCGCATCTTATTGTATACCAAAATGTTATAGCGTGTACATGTGAGCTTCTCTAAGCGCACGGTGGACGCATATAATTAAAAACCATATCGTGCATACAGGTGAGCTAATGGGCGCAGCTTTAATGCAACAAACCTCAGTAGTGCGCGAAGCAGGGATGTCGAAGCTGTAAACTGACAACGTGGACGGCGGGGACCAGCCGGCCGTGTCACAATTGTCAAATGAGAAACCTCTAAGACCATGCCCATGCTCTAAGACAAGTGAGCATAATTGTCACGGGAGGTGATAACGTCAACGATCCATAAATAGCCTGTATTGACAGGTGCTCTAGTGAGTGATCCGTGACGCAGATGAACAGCTGATCGTCTGATGTACGTCAGACGTATGTGTCATACAGGACCTTGGACAGTTCCAGAGCGCTGTGCCTCGGGCACCGTCCGCATCTGAGAAATGACAGGCTTATGAATAAAGTGAATGGCAAGCCGTAAAAGCATGGTTCGCTGTTACCGCCGCCGTCCGCATCTGAGAGATGACAGGCTTGTGAATTAAATGAATGGTCGGTCGTAAAAGCGTGGTTCGCTGTTATCACGGCCACATAGATATAGGTAGGAGAGAGCCGCCGTGCCTCTGTAGTGAGGAGAAAAGTGTTCCACCCACGATTCGCGGGGGGTTTTGACTTTCAAATGTCACTAGACAGAATGGATCAGACTTTGCATAAGGACGCCTCGTGAAAGGGGTCCTAGCAGCTTGTGTCAATGTGTCATAAGGCACGTAATGTAGGTCGTGTCCCACGGATGCCATCTCCGCACGCCCATCGTAATGGGTTAATATTGGTAGTTTAAGCATGAGATGCGTATCACTCTGATTGAACATAGCTTATAAAGCGATGCAATGAGTTTATAAAGGAGATGACTCGTCAGCTTGTTCAGGGGGCGAGATCTCAGTCTGGTTCGGTAAATAATGAAACCACCGTAGATTGCCCGACCGCATTATCACAATAACACGGTCGAGAGTGCTGCAGTGCTAAATCATCCTCTTAATGTACCGTATTCACAGTACAAGGTGATTTATATGAGACAAACGGCGTTCCACGCGCCGAAGGCTGATTGCCGTCGTAAAGCGTGTTCAACCCACAGCAAATGCTGGGCTAGCTCGTAATGACAGCACTTCATGCAGCAGTGTGTAACTTAAGCAAGCTTCCCGGCCGTCAGCTCGGGGCGGGACCTTTGCTTAGTCAAACTGAAGTGGACTTATGAACAATGCCACGATATTCAGCTTTCTGAGGCTCGTTAGAGGGGTACGTGCGCCCGTCTTAAACGAGATGCCACGCGCGTCTGACTGTGCACGCGCTTTAAGCTTTGAAACTTATTGTGGCGGGTAGCAAGCTCACTTGAGGTTGATATTACCCTTAATATCTCCGAGTATTGGAGCGGAGGTGTGAGCGTCTTCGGATCCGCTAATATAAATCAGCTATATGGCCGAAAAACGTCATAAACCGCTTGGCTGTAAGCCTTTGAGTGGCCGTCCGGAGAGGGCGCGATTCAAACGCTTGGAGCCATGCAAAAGTCTGAGGCTGTCCTTCCTCTAGGAAGAGAGAATAACAGCCGTAAGACCGTGCTCGTTTGCGCCATCAGCATCGTAGCGGAGAAACTGAGGTGGGCTGCGAGCGAATTTGGCAGAAAGGTGTTAGAGACACCGTACAGTCGTGGGGTGTCAATACACAGTATATGGCCAAACCGGGGTTTTTTCGGCTAGCGTCGATAGAATTATGGACAGCGGGCCGTGTGTGCGTATTACTGATTGCTTGTCAGTAAGGCGATAAGTGTTTAGAGACACCGTACAACCGTGGGTGTCAATACATAGTATAGTAAGCACAGAAATTACTCTTTTTAGAGGAATTAAATACCGTTCGCCACTATAGTGAGGTCGCATAGCCGACAGTATTACACAGTATGTTTGGATAAACAGCACACAGAAAACATTTCAGGGCAGTCCAGCCGAGGCGCGACATAACCCCTTTTTCCCAGACAGTTTCGTTCTCTGTTGATGCAGCTATGCTGCGGAGACCAGAGCTCAGCCGTTCAGGTGCACAAGCCTCAGTAGTGACGGTGACCAAACGGCTCACGGAGCAGGGTAGTATGTCTAGGTAGTTTAATGTCAGACTGAACCCATCGCAGAGAGGAAGTCTGCCGTGAGGCCCGCGGTTTTGCCGTTTATTAAAAGGGCAGAAAAACCGGGTATATATATAAGAATGTACCAATATTCAGCGCACTGATATAGGACGGGACTGAATAAAGGGAGGTATTCGGGCCTCAGTATATTATAAACATATTCGTTCTGCCTCTGATTCCGTCTAAACCAGAGAGAAATTACCAGGCAGACGAAGAATGAGCTATCTGAAGTGAGATCGGCTCAGGCCAGTAAAGCTCTATAATAAGTGTTTTAGCGCTCCAATAGAGGCGTGTCCGCCTTATCGAGCAGACGAATGAGATCGTGCCGCTCCAGGAGGGGAGGGGCATGAAGCTCTCTTATAATGAGTGTTCTTGGTGCTCCAATAGCGGCGAATCGGCCCTATCGAGCAGACGAATGAGATCGCGCCGCTCCAGGAGGGGAGGGGCATGAAGCTCTGTAATCGTTGAACACTGGACAGCTGCATTTAGAGGCAGCGAGCCGTAATACCGCGTGCTAGCTAAGCCGTTAAGAGACCTCACCACTGTGGGGAAAGGAGCGTGGGACTCCGCGAGCGTGGAGCACGAGTGGCTGTGCTATGACAGAGACAGGGGCAGACCGCCCGTGTTTGCTTGCCGTATGCATCTATCCAGGTCTACGGTTCCCCGCTTGTTCATCTCAACAAGAGAGGAACGGCAGAGGGGAGTAGCAACACAGACAGAACAGCCATGCGTCGTGACGATATCACCCGATGCACTCGGGGATTAATATATGTGCCAGAGATCTCGCCACTGAATGTGAGAGGAGCGAAGGGACTCTGTAGCATGAACGGTTGCGGTGTGACAGAACACGGGGGGGTTAGTCCGTGTGTGCTTGTCTATGCATCCATCTAGTCTCATGGCTCGCCGTGTGTTCATCCCGGCGAGAGAGGAACAGCAGGGGGAGCACGAAACATGGATAAGACAACCAAAGCATAAGCGCGGTCCCGGCGTGGGAGGTGCCAGACCGGTAACGCGCTCGGAGGAAATTCATAGCAGAGAGGCTCACCGAGCCGCTGTGCTGGACGCTATTACAACAGCGCCTGCTCTTTTAGCTTATAGCTTTATATTAAAAATATTGATCTTACCGGGCGGCCGCAGGGGAGACCTCGTCAGGCGTGTGTCCGCTGCACAGGGCTCGTACCACGGCAAGCGAAGGCTATCTTCGGTTCTCGGCCGGAAAGCGGCAGGGGAAGACGCTAGACCTGGACTCTGCTATCTTCGGTTCTCAGCCGGAAAACGGCAGGGGAAGACGCTAGGCCTGGACTCCGCTGCAGGGCTTTTGTCAACGGCGAGGTAAGGCTTCTTCTTTTTCTTCGGAGCAGCGAGAGGTTCGCGCTGAAGGAGAAAATAATGAGCTCCTGACGATTGAACCGCGCTTAAATAAGGACGCGTTCCTCCCGCGCGCGGGTTCAAACGTCATTGGTCTGTACTTTGTACAGACGTTAACCAATAGGCTTCAGTCACGGAGTAAACAGGAGTTTCCCCCCATAGCGTCAGCTAACTGACGCAATGCGAAGTGAACCATATTGAAAGGGAACAAAAGTTATTATGTATTTTATTATTTTTCATTGTTTTTTTAATCCATCAAATATATGAAGTCACTGAATCAGTGAAAGCTTTTATTGAATAAATTATTCATGTAGTTAAGAAATATTAATCTTAAATCAGTATTATCGCCGACAGATTTATTGTCCTCACAAACACTTGAAAAATCATTTAAATAATAACACTTACTGTAATTTCTCCAGTTTACAGCGTGAATCCTTCAGTACATCAGAGAGCAGCTTCACTCCTGAATCTCCTGGTTTATTAAGGCTCAGATTCAGATCTCTCAGATGTGAGGGGTTTGATCTCAGATCTGAAGCCAAAGCAACAAAACCTTCATCTGTAATACTGCAGCCCCACAGCCTACAGAGAGTGAAGAACATGAATGATCTCCCAGATTTCTGTCTAAACTTCAGGATTAATGTTTGTGTGATCTGAGGAAAAATATCTAAATCTCATGTTGTGTATGTTACCATTATGTACTATTATTCTAAAACTTTTCAAATCTAAGCTTTACTTAAAGGAATATTCCATTTTCTTAAAAGAAAAATCCAGATAATTTACTCACCACCATGTCATCCAAAATGTTGATATCTTTCTTTGTTCAGTCAAGAAGAAATTATGTTTTTTGAGGAAAACATTGCAGGATTGTTCTCATTTTAATGGACTTTAATAGACACCAACAATTAACACTTAAATCAACACGTAACAGTTTTTTTCAACGGAGTTTCAAGGACTATAAACTATCCCAAACGAGGCATAAGGGTCTTATCTAGCAAAACGATTGTCATTTTTGACAATAAAAATAACAAATATACACTTTTAAAGCACAACTTCTCGTCTAGATCCGGTCCTAAAAGTGTCAGCGTGACCCCACGCAATACGTCATGACGTCACAGAGGACGAACGCAAAACTCCGCCCCAGTGTCTACAAGTGTTGAGAAAGAGGACCGTTCCTACGGTGTTGTTTGTCAACTGATACTAATTAATGTCTTTGTGTCAGTTTATTGTTTACAATGGTCCGCAAATGTGCGTTTTATATATGTAACACGTGACCTCCCTACGTCACTACGCATTTACGTTAGTTCGCGCTGGACCGGATCTAGACGAGAAGTTGTGCTTTAAAAGTGTATATTTGTTATTTTTATTGTCAAAACTGACAATCGTTATGCTAGATAAGACCCTTATGCCTCATTTGGGATCGTTTAGAGTCCTTTGAAACTCCGTTGAAAAAAACTGTTACGTGTTGAGTTAAGTGTTAATTGTTGGGCTCTATTAAAGTCCATTAAAATGAGAAAAATCCTGCAATGTTTTCCTCAAAAAACATAATTTCTTCTCGACTGAACAAAGAAAGACATCAACATTTTGGATGACATGGTGTGAGTAAATTATCTGGATTTTTCTTTTAAGAAAATGGACTAATCCTTTAATATATTTAACATTTTATTGTGTTGGATGAAAACAGATGAAGATTATGAATGACTCATTTTGCACTACACAGACTTTTATTCAAACAAGTGCTGACAATTCTCATTCATGACAACATAACTAAAGTTCATTTCATGGAGTTTCTGCAAGTGTCTGTGATTTTCAAGTGATTTTCAAGTAAAGTTAATTTACCATCAGATTAACCCTAAACTCTGGGTTGATTAACCCAAAACTTGCTTACTCTGGTTATGTTGGTTCCAAAACACAGTTTAAGAGGTATAAATGTCACCATTGCAATCATTGCACTAATGTTGTACAGAGTTAAACCTTTGATGATGTAGTATCCCATAAACAATACAAAATTAACCACTTTATAAGCTGTAAAAACTGTCTTTGTTATATACAGATTGGAACGTAAAGTGTTTCATATTGGAAGAACTAAGAGACGTCTACAAGACAGACTGGCTGAACATAGGTATACAATTCGAATAGGTAATATGAACTATCCTATGGCGAGACACTATAGGGAACACCATAAGAGTGATCCATCGTCCTTACAGGTCTGTGGCATTGATCATAACCCACTGTCACTAAGAAAAGGTGATAGACAAAAACAACTGAATCAGAGAGAAAGTTTTTGGATTGATAAATTACAGGCTAATAGATACCCAGGTCTTAATGAAGAGCTTGATTTGAGTGTCTTTCTTTAAATTATTGATTTAGTTTATTTTTTGTCAGTATAATATTTGACACTTGCTTGTATAATTATTATGATTTTTTTGAAGGACCAAGGAGGACATCTAGTGGACTGTTTATAATCCTACAACTCTGTACCTTAATTTCTAACAGATGGTGTTATTCTGATTGGTGTCAAAGGTTATAAATCTCTTCCTGTTTGTTGAAATGTGTTTACTCCCTGACGAAGGCTTGTTTGCCGAAACAGTCAGAGTTTTAATAGGTTTATTATGACCAGCCGTATTAATAAAGGCTTTTTACTTTTTTAGAGAGTGCCTTGGAGTTTTTTTTATTTTGCTATACCACTTTTCTCCTATCCAAAGAGCACCTCGACTTTTACATATTTTTTGAGTCCGGGCAGCACTCCTTTTTTTGATATTTGACAGTTTAAGAGGTAGTTTAATCAACCCACTGAAAGTAACCCAGAGATAACGCGGGCTCATGGTCACAACATAAATGCATTGTCAATGGATCACAGATTTCACGAGTCACCATGGAAACTTCAGAGAACTTTAAAGGTTTTTAAACATTATAAACCAATACTTTCTGGCAAAATTATCATTTTATGATCGGCTTACAAGAGTGTGATTACAAAACAAATAAAATTAATTAATTAATCAATCAATATAAACCTATTTTACCCCATTTAGGTCCAATATTACATGTGTCCCAATGAAAATACACATATTTTTAAGCCTGTAAAATAATAATAGATTTCATCTATGATATGAAATATACTCATTGGCCCTCATTTATCATTCTTGCGTAGAAACGGGCGTATATGTTGGCGTAAGATTATGCTTACACTCCTCTCACCGCCTGATTTATGAAACTGTGCGTACCGTTGATATTCTGGTGTACGCAATATCTGCCCTTCATAAATGCCGCGGCTGAAAACGATCGTCATAAGAATAACACGCCCATATAAATTCAAGTCTCCACCTCCCCCACGCCCTCATTTTACGACATTGACACATGGAAGACGGCAAAGAAG
The DNA here is from genome assembly GCF_030506205.2 of Paramisgurnus dabryanus. Taxonomy (NCBI): domain Eukaryota; kingdom Metazoa; phylum Chordata; class Actinopteri; order Cypriniformes; family Cobitidae; genus Paramisgurnus; species Paramisgurnus dabryanus. The sequence goes on from NC_133352.1 coordinate 9,622,516, forward strand.
ACAAACCGGGGAAGTGGAAAGAAACAAAATTGTTTTATTTGGGAGTTTAAAGAGCGGGATTAAAGACATTAATAATTGCATGACATTTTGTAATATTTGTATTATTATTTTTAGTAGTGGACCCCCCATAAGCTTTGACATAATTCGAACACTGCATACAGTTGTTTGTTAGCTAAGATCCAGTTTGATACGGAGCTCCGTATATAATTCAAATTAACAATTTGTTTCCACGACATCCACATGTTTTACTAGGCTAATTCATAATTTGAATTAATAATACTTGTAATAGTAATTACAAAATATTATAATAATTAATTCCAAGGAACAAACTGTTGAATATTGGGAACGAATTTTATACTTTAGACTAAATAAGAAAAGGAAGTGTCCATAATGTAGCATAAAAGATAATTCGTGGCCATGATTTTGTCCGCATGTCATCATGATCGGATTTATGGCTCCATTCAACACAAGCATTTTACCTTACCCATTCATGTGTAGCTATTTATTTATCATCGAATAGTATGTAACTAGCTTACCTTTTGATGCATTATTACCATGTTTTCGTAGCAGATCCTTGTGCTTTCTTGCAATGTGCCGCTTCAGATTCCAGGATTGCTAAACTTTTACAGTCTCTCCGCAGTCCCTTTCAATTTTTTCTTCCTGCTCAATCTTAACTTTGATTTTTACTTTACATTTATGTATAAGGCTTGAATTCCATAACTTATTGCTAGACGTTTTTACAGATTCTCGAACTAGCAAATTATCAAAGGCCGTTCTGGATTAAACGAGCGGTCCTGAGCGAGGGGAATTTTCGGAAAAAGGCGCTCTGATGGTAGGCTATTACTGCACCGCTCAACGCTCAGCTCCGCTCACGTGCTCTGCCCTGAAACGGCTCGCAACTGAAGGAATACATATGCATACAAATCAAATGCTTTGGTAAAGTCACACAACATTGAAGTTCATGTTGCATAAAAATAAACACTGAAGTTTATAATTACTATGTTTAGTTTTTTTTTACAGTGGGTCATAATATATCATATATTTTAGTTTGTCAGTGCGTTTTGTGGTGTTAGGAAGTGTTTGCGCATTTCTGCACTAACTCAAAATGTGCTTACACCACCTCCTGAGCAGGCGTAGGATTTGAGCGTGCCGTACGCCAACGTCCATATTGATAAATCTCAAAGTCACCGTGGTTTTGGGTGTACGCCAGGTGTACGCTGGAAATTTGGTGTACGCACTTTTGATGAATGAGGGCCAATATGAATATCATTTGTGGCACATAAAGGGCATAAATCCGTCATAAGGCTTATTTACAGTTTTTTTAAGTATTGTGTATACATAAAATGCACTATGATAATATTCACTATATTTTACTTATTTTACTTCTGCTCCTTAGGGTGACCCTGTTTAGTTTTTGGACTTTCCATTGTATGACACTGTATCACCTTTGATTTCAACATTTGCTGTCAAATGAATTCATTTTAAAGTCCTTATAGATTTTCAGTAATTTTGTGTAATTCTTTTCAGTACACTACACTAAGAAAGATTATTTATTTGCATTGGCCGATTAGGATCTATACAGAAGTGGAGAATAGAAATGTTACATTAGTGCCCATAGTAACATGTCCTATATCAGTGTTCTTCGACTACAACATGGGTTGCCCGCACAGAGTCTGTGAGTTACCCACCAAGGCCCATTCTATTAATAGCCTCAATTTTAATATTTATTTATTATATATTTTAATATTAGCTTGGCTTTTATGTATGTTAACATTTTAAACAATGATAAAACATAACAAGTAAAACAAAAAAGGTTTGAGTAGACTATATCCAAAAAGTAGCTCTCCAGATTGTTTCATCCATTGTAGCCGTTGCTCACAAAAAGGTTGGAGAGCCCTGTTCTATATATTATAATATCTCCTTTATCATTTAATATATCCAAATATCTTCATTTCCTTATTTCTCAAAAAATGTAGCTCAGGAAAGTATCTGCAAAATGCCCATTTTTAAAGAAAAAAGATTAGAAAAAGACCAACTATAGATCAAATGTAAAGAAAGAGGAGGCTAAGGGTCAGAAGTGCATGTTTAAGAAATAAAAATGATACTATGAAATTATTATTTATAATTTTATTTTATTATGTACCTGATTCAAACTGATAATAGGAAATCTCTGATCACTCTCCAATGTCTGCGTTTCAATGGGTGTCACTTAACCCATTTAAGCCCGATTTATAGTCGTGCGTAGGTTCTACACCGTAGCTTCGGCATAGGCTATCTGTAGCCTATGCGTAGCTCTGCATAGCCTGACGCGCACCTCGCAAAAATTTTAACAGCACGTCAGATCTACGCGGACCGCAAGCGCTGTGATTGGTCCACCAGAACCCCTCCCGTCAGGTAAAAAAAACTGCGTCATAGGTATTTCCGTTTGTGACGATGAAAACAAAGATGAGCCAAGTTGAGGAGTGATTTAACTCAAACTACTGTTTATTTACTTCCATCACTGCTGGTCTTCTCAAATCATACACAACAAGTTGCTGTTTCTTCTTCATTTGTGGGTTAACTTGCCAAGTCTCTTCTTCTCTGACGGTCGCGCTGCTACTGTGGTTACACCCGTGGATACTGCCTACCAGCGGTTTGTGCTTTTAATTTTTAATTTTTCATTACTTTTAATGATTTAACTGTTCATATAAAACCCAGATGAGGTGGTTTGAAATGGGTTTTGTGAAAAATACAATTATGAATAACATATATGATGTTATATCAAATTTCATGTTTGTTTGGTCTGAACTTTGTGACTTTGCTTAAAGCTAAATGTACTGAAAACATAAAATAATCTTTTTAAAGTAATTTTTGTTTAATGTACTCAAGTCTTTTCTAATAATGGCTTAGTTAACATAGTTATTAACATTAAGTGTTTCCTGCATCACTTTTCAGTAGATAACTAAAGTTATCATGTATTTTATTATTTTTCATTATGTTTTTTTTAATAAGTCAAATAAATGAAGTCACTGAATCAGTTAAAGCTTTTATTAAATTATTCATGTAGTTAAGAAATACTAATCTTAAATCAGTATTATCATTGACAGATTTATTGTCCTCACAAACACTTGAAAAATCATTTAAATAATAACACTTACTGTAGTTTCTCCAGTTTACAGCGTGAATCCTTCAGTACATCAGAGAGCAGCTTCACTCCTGAATCTCCTGGATTATTACAGTTCAGATTCAGATCTCTCAGATGTGAGGGGTTTGATCTCAGAGCTGAAGCCAAAGCAACAAAACCTTCATCTGTAATACTGCAGTCACACAGCCTACAGAGAGTAAAGAACATGAATGATCTCTCAGATTTCTGTCTAAACTTCAGGATGAGTGTTTGTGTGATCTGAGAAACAAGCTTTCAACTTGTTTCTATGAGCATTACTTTGTGTTTATATTATTCAATTCATTGTATTTCAATAGGAAAATCATAAATATACCATTATATACAGGTGCTGGTCATATAATTAGAATATCATCAAAAAGTTGATTTATTCAATTACTCAATACTTAGTTGGGGCTCCTTTTGTCTGAATTACTGCAGCAATGCGGTGTGGCATGGAGTCGATGAGTCTGTGGCACTGCTCAGGTGTTATTAGAGCCCAGGATGCACTGATAGTGGCCTTCAGCTCTTCTGGATTGTTGGGTCTGGCATATCACATCTTTCTCTTCACAATACTCCATATATTTTCTATGGGGTTAAGGTCAGGCGAGTTGGCTGACCAATTAAGAACAGGGATACCGTGGTCCTTAAACCAGGTCCTGGTAGCTTTGGCAGCTGTGCAGGTGCCAAGTCCTGCTGGAAAATGAAATTTGCATCTCCATAAAGTTGGTACTTGTGTCCAGCCACTCTTGCACAACAGACAGCGTCAGAAGCATCAAAGACAAAAAGGACTGGACTGCTGCTGAGTGCTCCAAAGTTATGTTCTCTGATAAAAGTAAATTTTGCATTTCCTTTGGAAATCATGGTCCCAGAGTCTGGAGGAAGAGAGGAGACGCACACAATCCACGTTGCTTGAGGTCCAGTGTAAAGTTTCCACAGTCAGTGATAGTTTGGGGTGCCATGTCATCTGCTGGTGTTGATCCACTGTGTTTTCTGAGGTCCAAGGTCAACGTGGCTGTATACCAGGAAGTTTTAGAGCAGTTCATGCTTCCTGCTGCTGACCAGCTTTATGGAGGTGCAGATTTAATTTTCCGTTAGGACTTGGCAGATGCGCACAGTGCCAAAACTACCAGTACTTGGTTGACGGACCATGGTATCCCTGTTTTTAATTGGCCAGCAAACTCGCCTGACCTTAACCCTATAAAAATCTACAGGGTATTGTGAAGAGGAAGACGATTTGCCAGACACAACAATGCAGAAGAGCTGAAGGCCACTATCAGAGAAACCTGGGCTAGGGCTGCACGACTAATCGTATTTTTATCATGATAATGATATGTGTGCCCCACGATTAATTAATGACAATCGCGCGAGTAATGTGTAAAGACCAAGCACAAAACAGACGGTAGAATCAAGCAATGTGTTTTCTTTTGTTATGGGCGGAGTCAGAGTATACAGAGTGGATATTTGCATGCGCAGTCTGTGTTATGGTAGAAGTATGTTAGCATCACAAGTTTTACAGTCATTCACCTGGAACAAACATAATGGCAGAGCAACAAGAATAATAATAATAAATAATAAATAAATAAATAAACTTGTTCACCCATTATATAATTACTTAGAATCTGGTGAGGATACAGAGTCATAGGGTGGGTTGCATGACAAGGATTAAATTAAGCAGAGTTAAGAGCTAATCTAGGGTTTGTTGATCTCAGTTTAATTTTAATTCGAGTTGTGTTGCACCACTTATATTTAAACACAGATTAACAAATCTTAGATTAAAACTTTAAACTGTATTGACCCTTCATCTGCAATTTATTATGTCCGCAATGTTGAATTTTCCGGTGTAATTAAACAGCAACAATGTTGACGTTGTCATTCAAAAAGGAAATAAACAGTTTATGCAAGCAAATGTAATGTAATTTTTGTATTATAAATCACCTACATACACCGGTAGGCTAATCTAAAGGTCTGATTCAAATAAAAACATTTAACAATCTTTTAAAACAATTAACAGATCAGGAAATATTGTGACAGGAAATATCGCAAAGCTCAGATATTGTGATATAATGAACAATGTGTGTGGACGCATTTGTCATGAAGCGCCACCGTGTGTCTGTTTATTCACTGCCCTTCGTCTGACTGGAGCGTGCGTGACAGATGAGAAGCACATACGAGCATCTGTAGCGGTCACCGGTGCTGCTGTTAATAATCTTTTTGAGCCGCCAAACTCACTTTGTTGAGACATTATAATAAACGCATCTTTGAATGGCGCCACCACGCTCGCGGTATGTGTTTCTAATCATTTAGCCAGACATTTAATTGTAAAAAACATATTTATACCTCATCATATGCAAGTTTAAAGTTAATCCCTCACTGAGATTTAAAACAGAGTTTAAAGTAATGGAGCAACAGGATAAAAGATCAAAATGGCAGTTTAAATGAAAACCTGATTATTTTTAAAGGTGCTCTAAGCGAATTGAAGCATTTTAGACCATAAAACATTTTTTGTTACATACCGGAAACATCTCCTCACTATCTGCTTGCTGCCTGTCCGCTGATCAAACTGTAAAAAAACGCGATCTCTGTAGACAGCCCAGGCTTCACAAACGGCAATATCAACAAATGGCCAAACCTAGCTTCAGAAAACAAAACAAAGTATTCCAGCCAATAAACGACAAGAAGGATTTGGGGGTGGGGGTTGGGCGCGTTCATGAAAGCACGGAAGGGAGGGGGAGGGGGAGGAGTTAGCTACGCTCTGTCTGTTTGAAAACAGTTCAAACATCAACAGGAAGTGACGTCGCACATTATTCGCTTAGAGCGCCTTTAAAGGGGACAGAGAATAAAAAACCATTTTTACCTTGTCTTTGTTGAATAATGGTAGTCTACCCCACATTCACGAACATACAAAAAGTGCTAGACATGCTTAACATCTCAGTCTCATAGAAATTCCTCTTTTAGAAATGTCAGCCAGAAAACGGCCCAATCTGAAAAACTGATGCTTATGACATCACATGCATCTAACTGCCCCTCCACTTTAAAATAATTGGCAGAAAAGTCAGCCAATCAGTAATGAGATTGCAAGTTTAGCCAGTAGGGGGAGCCAAATAGGTGCAAAACCACTTGTTTAAAATACCCCGCATAATAGAGCTATCTGAGAAAGGTTTTTAGGAAGCGTTTAAGGCATTATGACCCAAACTAAATATTTTTGTCTACATGTCACATCACAGAACAAGGATAAATACTCTGTTCAATCATTCTATGTCATCTTTAAACAGGTTTAAAGTTTAGTGCAACAGAATTATTAAATAAGCTTTGATTTAAACCAGACTTAGGCCTAATCCTTGTTGGTGCAACACAGCCTTAAAGATTTAAAATGGGATTCAAAGTAATACAAAATTTTTCTGTTGAGCCCCTAATTGAATATTTCAGTTTTTCAAGTGAAAGGAATGACATCAGAAAGGAATGACATTCGATTAATGACTTTTAGCTGAATCAGGCTTAGCTGAGCACATAAAGAAGTGGAATTAACTCTTGCAAGGGCCTCAGACCATAGCCCTCCGATAACTCAATTTGCAGCTCATTTTCCCAAGTCATCTTTAGGTAGGAGAGAGAGGACATATTAGATGAAAGTAACATGGTGTAGACGAAAGATATACGGCTACCACCTGTAGAGGGTGACATTAAATTCTCAATCAGAGATTTTTCTGGTAATTGAGGGAAAGGAAAATTAGTCTTAAAGTGCCCATATTATGAAAAACTCACTTTTTCTGGGTTTTGGGGGGTTCTTTTGTGTCTCTGATGCTTCCACACGCATAAAAACTTGGAAAAAAATCCATCCATGCTGTTTTGAGTGGGATACAGGTTTCTGAATGTCCTCTGCCTTGAGTGTCAGATTGCACGAGTTCAAACTCAGCTCCGAAGTGATGTAACTAGCAGTTTCGTCACATTCCGTTTGAATTTTCCCGCCCACCACCCCACTCGCAGGTCTCCACCCACCAGGTAGCTAGAGAGCACAGAGCAGTAACTTCGCTGATATCCTCTATACTGTCATCATGGCTCACAGAAATAACAGTGCTATTTGGATATTATGGATTATACTCCCGCCTACTTTTAAAAACAAAGTTTTAACGCGTGTTTATTAAAACCTAAAATGTGATCTCATATACAGTGTGTTACGACGCAAATAGTCCTCAGATTGTAGGCGATAAGACGTTCATGCGAAATCTGATGTGAAAAAAAGACTATATTTCACGGATTATACGCATTGTGGACAAAAATGGTCATTGGGTGTATTTTATTGGACTTTCATGGATCATTCACACATCTGAAACAGACTGGATTCGATTCGCAGTCGTTATATCAACACAAAAGGTAAGAAGTCACGTTATATTTTGCATGTTGTCATCTTCGGTCACAAAATACTACATTTATGATGCTAGAGCATCTGTATCTCAAAAAAGAGATCATACATTGATGCTAATCCGGTAAATTATACCTTTTAAATGTATAGTGATAATATTATTGTTTGTAGATAGTAACGTTAGGCTATATAGATATTTTTTGCAGGCTAGATAGTTTGCAGCGTGGTTTCGAAAGTAAAAAAAAATATTTAACGGCTTTATTTTACAATTCTACATGAAAAAGTAATAGTGCTTTGCCAAACTAAAAGTGGGAAAACATTCACTTTTGGTAAAGTTCAATTTGTAACCTGAAAAGGAGCCAAAAGTGTCGAGCAAGCGCATAATCTCGTTGGCACAGCAAACTGGATCTTGTACATACAACAACAAGTCGTCGGCATAGACAGAAACACGATGTTCTGTGCCTCCCCTCTGTATAATCTCAATTCATTTAAATTAAAATTGAAGTATTGTAGCAATTGTATGTTATACATTATTCTGATTAACGCACCTATAATACTCCAAAGCCCAAGTGCAGTATCTACGCAAACATTGAAACTGAGAAAAATGGCTTTAAAGTTTTTACACTAGCCAGCCAAACATGTTGTAGGTAGATTAGTGGTAATGCATTCATGTAATGCCTTGTTAGGAAGAAATTTTTATTGATAAAACCATGACCACCGATGTGACCTTTGACTCCCAAAATGCAGATACTGCACTCTGCCTTTGAAAGACCTTACACAACTAAAACACTATTGCAAAAGCAAAGTGCAGTATCTACGAACTAAATGTGTTCATTCAACTTTTCTTCATGCTTCTTAATACATTTTGATTGTTTTTAATAACTGTAATAGTTTTATTTATGTTTGTGAATGCTAAAAATGCTCCTTTTACCACAAAGATAGTATTTTACTCACTTTATTAATTTTTATTTATTAAAAAAATTACATTAGACTAGGTTTGATTTAAAACAGTAGTTAAAAATTAACATAATTTAAAAATAGAAGAACATGTTTGTCCCAAAGACATTATTGTTTCAAATGTACTATAAGTGGTAACTAACAGTATGTACATTTTAGTTAATTTTCATCTTAAAGTAGCACAGTTATGTAAACTTAGATATTTTTAAGATTAGCTTAAGAAGTACTGAACTAAATGTTTTAATATTAAGTAGCCTACAAAATTAGTTTGTGGAGAAAGAGCACTTATTATGGAAGTGTACTTTTTCACATAGTGTGCTTTCTGCTGGCCCGGCTGCGCTCGTCAGGTTGACTGGGCTCCGCTATCTTTGCCTAACAATAAAACTTTACCAGACTCTTATAAAACTTTTGAAGGAGTAACCCCTGCCAATACAATTTGATTAGCTGCCTAAAAAGTGGAGAGATGTTCGAATCAACAAACACCAATGCGCTTGAATCGGATTATATCATTATTGTCAGAGGATATTGTCTTCAATGGACGAGCACAGGTAGGTCAAAACTTGCTAGCAGCTGGCTAGTCAATGTTAACTTCTTATAAAGCTGTAATTTGCCTTAGCATGAGTTATTATTTAGCTATCTTCCTTACCAGTATTTGTTTATTTGCGTTTTAACGCGAGTTCAAACATCATTTGGCCGCGGGATTGTGCCATGGTTTGTTGTTTCTGTGTGTTACGATCGAGGGAAACCGCAGTATCTGGGGTATCAAAGCCGGGGAAACAAAGCCAAAACGCAGTAGCCTAACATCACTTACTGCGGTTTGCCTTGGTATTAGCATGGATTTTGTAGTTACTGCAATTTTGACACCCTCATTTCTCTGAAACTGGACAAAATTGAACCAGGAGACTTTGTCACAAGACAGAACAGATGTCATAAAGCTCATTTCAAGCCTTAACTCAATTTCGACCAAGTGTGTAGTTACTGCGCTTTGGCTTTGGACGGCAGAATAGTCTACCCTTTTGCCATATTAAACTATGTTATTACCTTAACTTAGACAAATTAATACATATCTATCTTTTTTCAATGCGTGCACTGTACAGCGCGTTGTGAATCTGTTAGCATTTAGCCTAGACCCATTCATTCCTATGGTACCAAACAGGGAAGCCACCAAACACTTCCATGTTTTCCCTATTTAAAGACCGTTACAGTACATGAGGAGTTATACCAGTAAGTATGGTGCCACAAAATAAAACTTTTTTTGGTACCATAGGAATGAATGGGGCTAGGCTAAATGCTAACACATTCACAATCCGCTGTACAGTGCACACATTGAAAAAAGAAAGGTATGTTTTAATTCGTCTAGGTTGAGGTAGTAACATAGTTTAATATGGCAAAAGGGTAGACTTATCCGTTAAAAGTATTTTAAGGTTGGATGATAGAGATTTTATTTGCCACCCCAGAGTAACTGCTGGCCCCTGCCTGGCCACCCCTATGAAAAATCCCTTGCTCCGTCACTGATTAGCAAAACACAAAAAATACATTATATTATAAATCTTTACCCAGACAAGTGACTTTTGTGTATGGACAAGTGAAACACAAATGTACTTGTCCGAAGGACAAGTTCCTCAAAAAGGTAATGTCAAGCCCTGATTTAAAATAGCGAAATTAATTCCCTGCTTAATTCACATTGTTCACTCTTTTATAAATGCATTTTCTAAAATATCTGAAAAACAACAGAACATGATGATGGTCATATGCATAAACAAAATATACCAGTCAACATTTGAAGTGGATCAAAACCTTTTCTCAAAGTTGTCTTAGAACCAATACCCATTACCCGTTCTTGTCTTAGGACAACTTTGATGAATCTTTTTGATCCACTTTAAATGTTGACTAGTGTAATATTGCACTTAAATAATTAGCATATAAACAAAACAAGCACAAGTTTTTATCTGTAACTATGACCATATAACCATAAAAGTAATTTAAGGTCATCATGCATGCATTGCTGTTTAGTGTTCACCGGCATGTAGGCTATGTATGTACTAACAAACATTATAGTATCACGCCATTAGTAGTTCAAAATATAAATGTGCAAGTGCAGCGCTGATTGCTGAAAACACCGTTCAGTTGAGAATCTGATGCTCCTCATATCGACACTTCCAACATTTTTACATTAAATGACATTTGTCCAAAACCACTGGTAATGTAAATACTGAATTTAACACTAGACACTACCCTGCTAGATAGAATAGAATAGAATAGAATAGAAACTTTACTGTCATTATAAAATATAATGAAATTTGTTTAGAAGCTCTCAAAAGACCAGCAGCCTCAGAAGAATAAACAACAAAAATAGAATCCACATAGTATATAGCTACAAAATAATATCACAGCAGAGTAGTATATATACAGTGGAATTAAATAATTCCCCTAAATGTATTTAAATTTAAATAAATCTTGCATGAGGATTAGACTTGAGTTGGTGCTAGATTGTGCACACAGCTACAGTATGCATTCAAACACTGCCTGCATAACACATCCTTAAAACGAATCATGATTGTTGCCTCATAAACAAGAGCTGAGGAAGAGCAATCGCCTAGGTTTCAAATAGAAAGCTGCTAGCAAATGTAAATATTTAAAAAAAAATCATAATAAATGTGTTATAATCTCCATTCCTTTATAACCTCTTCTCCTGAAGTGACATAAAGTGCTTCCTCTGGCAAGATTTCATAATCTGCCAGGATTTTAAAAATCCTGTAGTGTGAGCCAGGCATTACTCTATAAGACACACAGTGTTTCTCAATAATGCCTTGCTCACAATACAGGATTTTTAAAATCCTGGCAGATTATGAAATCTGGTTGCAGCACACACATAAGGAGATCTTATCAGATATTCTTCTCTCAAATCTTAAACATGCTCACACTACAGGATTTAACCCCCGCATTTTGACGCGTTTTCTCCTTATCATGGCAGAAGAAGAAGAAGTTTTATTTATATAGCGCCTTTCCAAAGCTCAAGGTCGCTTTACATAACAGTACATCAAAATTAACAACTTCCAAAATAGACATACATTTCATACAACACAAAACACATAAAGTTCACAATATTACAGAGTTTGTCCGAAATGTAGGCTAAAGAGGTATGTTTTCAGTTGAGTCTTAAAAGATGACAGAGATGACTGTTTACGTAATGTCAATGGTAATGAGTTCCACAGTTTGGGGGCATCTATGCTGAAAGGCCGGCCACCTGCAGTGTACAACCGGTAACGGGGGACAGACAGAAGACCCTGTTCAGCTGATCTGAGGGATCTTGCAGGAGAGTAGTTGTGGAGTAATTCAGCAAGATAAGATGGTGCTAGACCATTCAGTGCCTTAAAAGTAAGTAGCAGTATCTTAATCTCTTGAAAAGCACCCCCATTCTGGCCCAAAACCATAAAAATAGCTACTTTCACTAAAAGGGCTGTTTTTACTAAACCATTTATAGTATAAGCATAACTGTGGTATCATTAGATAGAAGACACTTTGAGCTTCGTTTTCCATGTTTTCCATAATTTCCAATTATTTTAAGATAAACATTTTAAAAGTTAGAGAGGCTGAAATACATTGTAATAAAACTTTTTTTGCATAACATCTTTTTTAACACTAAAAATCTTAATGATAAATATATGTGTGAAACCTAGAAATGCAATGAGGCCAAAGCCACAAGTCTAAAGAAGTTATATTTCACGTTTGAAGTCAATAGACCCAAAAATGAGGTTCTTGCAAGAGTTTTTGTAAGACTAGTGCCTTTTCTAAGTGCCAGTCAGCCACAAAATAAAAGTCTTTTGTTTACATGCATACACGTTCGTTCTTTTTATTGTTTATCCTTATATAAGCGTATAAAATGCCGTATCCACACCAGGAAATAAAGCTTCACACAAAGATCGTTGAATTCGTTATCTAATTGGCTACACGTTCTGTCTATCAATATTTTCCATGAAGTCATTGGAGAAACGCGCGAGTCAGATGACGTCACGATATTTGACAGCGCTGTTTGGATATTATGTATTATACTCCCGCCTACTTTTGCAAACAAGTTTGACCGCTGGTTTTGAACGCGAATGTAATCTCATATACAAGTGTTACGATGTAAATAGTCCTCAGATTGTATATTATAATCTATTACAAGACGTGCATGTGAAATCTGATGTAAACAATGGAAAATATATCTATATTTCACGGATTTTAGGCATTTGTGGACAAAAATGGTCATTGGATGTACTTTGTTGGAGAGTTTTTAAGGGTTATTCACACATCTGAAACAGACTGGATTCGATTCGCGTTCCTTATACCAGCACAAAGGTAAGGAGTCAGTTTATATTATGCATGTTGTCATTTGGACTTCTGTAACAAAATACTATATTTATGATGCTAGAGCAATTGTATCTCAAAACGGACACCATACACTGATGCTAAACCCTTAGACCTTTTAAACGATGTATAGTAGTGTTATTAGTATTGTTGTTTGTACACAGTAGGCTATATATATATTGTTAGCAGCATTAAAAAAAACTGACGTCTTTCCGTCCTCGAGCTAGTGCGCGTCGAGAGGTTAAACTGTATACGAGAAGCGACTGGTAACCAATGAAGATCACTTAGTAAAGGAGTTATGTGGTCTGAGCGCTTGGTGGACGTGAGAACCCTAGCTGCTGAGTTTTGAACGTATTGTAACCTCGCATTACAGGTTAACGGCAGAATCAACTTAAAATACTCATCATTAATAATCATACACTTACGTGTTTGACATCATTTGAAACTGTAAAGGGTCTTCTTTAATATGTGTTTATTCACAATAACAACAGATCTTTATGTTTTTGTCAAATAAAGAAAATTAACAGGGTGCGCAT